>NC_083323.1:27484623-27810532 GCF_963455315.2 Globicephala melas | reverse complement strand
GGCAGGACTATTTTGGGTTCCAGATGATCTGTGTTGCTATGAGATCTGAGATTAGCGGTTAGGTTGGTGCCGGATGTTGTCCAGCAGCTGATTCTGAAGCCTCGAAAAGTTAAATTCATTTCTCAGAAGTCAGCTGTGCATGTGGGCTGCAGGAGAAGGTGACTGGATTGTTCTGTTTCTTGGGGTTTCCCCAGCCCCAGCTCAGGTGAACAAAAGGGAGTAGTAGCCTCGGTCCTGTAAGGATTTTTTTTAAGTCATCACATTAATATGCTACAGAATCTCTCCTTGTGTTCCTTGAAGTGCCACTAATTCAAGTGTTGCCCAGCACTTGATGCTGATCATTTTGAAATTACACCAAAGTACCATTTTAGCTTCTTACCTAACACGGGTTAATAGACACTATTTTGAAGAATGATATATCAGAAGTCAGGTAAATTAGTGAACAGTGTCCACAAAAGGGCATGGTTATGTGTGGTCTGAGACTTGACTGTGGCCGTCTGGCAGCTGAGCCATCTGGGGAGTGAATGGCAGGGCCTTTGTTCATTTGTGAGCGGCAGTTTGCATTCTACAGTTGGAGAGCCTATTTAACTGGCTCTCCTGCTATGTAACCCTGGGCAACTTAAATTGTCTATGTATCAATTTCCTCTTCTATAACATGTGGTTAATAATATAATACCTACCCCATAGTATGTTCCTCACACAGAGTATGTGCTCAATCAATGTTAGCTATTGTATTACTATTACTGTTGCTGATATTATTACAGAAAAGGCCAGTGTACCAGTCTCAAATAAATCATTACCAAAGATTGACTTTAGTAAAGAAGACCAGGAAAAAAATAAAAAATAAATAAATACAAAAGAAGACCAGGGAGCTTGATGGATTAAGCTCCAAGGTCAAGCTTTCATAGTAATGAAGAGGGTGACTGTAGGAGTAGTGATCACAGAGGAGCTATCAAGAAGAAAGATCATTCTTGATCCAAAGACAAAGTACTTAGAACAAGAATTTCAAAAACCAGAATGTTCCCATTTTCCAGGTTGGTACACTGAGACTTCTGGAGCTGGAATCCACTTACTTATGACACAGAGTCTTAGAATCACAGGTTTGCAAGAAGCCATCAGGGCCACCAAGGGGCCTGCTGGGTCCAGCTTACCTGAAGTGGCATCTGCTATATCTGCCTGCTTATCCCACCCCATCTTTTGCTTCCTTCTTATCCTTCCCCAGACCCACATGACGTGACAACACACAGAGAAACTCTTGCCCACACAGAAGAAAAGGCCAAAGAAATTTGAATTAATACAGTGGTGTGAGTCTCCATGCCAAGAAAAGATGAGCTGGTGTTTTGTCTTCTTTTTTTCTTTTAACTTTTCAAAAATAGTTAAAAGCGGGGGGAAGACCTAAACACCAGCTTAGTAAATATCCCTGGTGTTAGTGGACTTTTCTTGATACTCTGGGCCAAAAGAAATGTACACCAACAGGTGAGTCTTACTCACTCTCCTTATGTGTTGAATAAACTGTATTAACCACTGTTAGGTAGCAGAAGAGCCCCAAGGTTGCAGTAAGTCTTCCTTTTAGATTGAAAACAAAAGATCAAATAGAATATACTAGGAGTTTATAGCTATTAATATAAGAATCTTCTCTTGAAACCAAAAAAGGCTACAACAATGAAGGAGACTTGGCTCAGCAATTACATTTATGTAAATTTTAAAAATTTTAGTAGAAAATAAGATCAATATGTATCAGCTGGGTGAAGTGGTGGCTAAAAAAACTAACGTGATCTTAGGCTACATAAATAGATGTATAGCAGCTAAAAATGAGAAGGTTATAGTTTTGCTGCCGTCTCCCCTAATCAGAGCATATTAGAATCTAGAGTGACCACGATGGAGAAGGAATGTTAAATGAGGTCATGTGAGGAACAGCTGAAGATTCTGGAAGATACTCAGAATAGGGGCAGAGATACCTTTAAATATCCAAGGACAAGGATGTATACCTGTGAGGACAGAGGTGGAACAAGGAACAATATATCAAGTATTAACAACTAACATTTATTGACAATTTGTTACATATTAGGCACAAGCCAGGAAATACATGAATTAATTTACGAGAAAACTGAGAAATGAATAACTGGCCAAGGTTGATGGGGTCTGGATACAAACTCAAGCAGTCTGATTCCACAGACCACGCTCTTAAGTACTATGTAATCTTGTCAATGCAGCAAAATATATGGTAACTCAATGAAAGAACTCTGTCTGGGATGTTTAAAGATGATATGTTTTACTCAGTTCTCTGTCACTGGAAGAATTGTAGGGAGGCCATATAACTACTTGGAGGCTAAGGCAGAGGGCATCTGATCATCCGCTTTGACTGCATGTGCCAGACTCCTCTGCAGTTAGGTGTGGGCCAGTGGCTGAGCTCTGGCTGATGAAATGTGAGTGAAAGTGGTACATGCCATATTGGGCTGCCCTTTCAACCCCCACGGGATCCTCATACCCTTACCCCATCTGCTGGCTAACAGGAGGAAGATCTTGGTTTTCTGAGAACAGAGCCACAAGATGGAAGGAGCCTGGGTCCCTGAATGACCCAGCCTCCTTCTGATATCTGCATTGGAATAAATCATGAGTGAGAAATAAACTTCATTGTGATGAAGCCAGTGAAATTTTGAGGTTATTTGTTAAAGCAGTGACCCTGTTCTGCCTAATACAGAGAGTATACTACGGGGAGAATTTAAGTACTTGATGAGAGGTTGGCATACTTTTAAAGTCTACTCAGATTTGACATTCTTTGATTTTTGAATAATAAAGCAAAGGGGATTTTGTGAATATCCCAGTAAAGAAATACACAATCCAATGATTAATACCCTCCAGGACAAAATAAAAATCAGAACTATGAAATAAACAGATTCTTGACTTACAGGTGTCAGGGTAGCTAGGTTCAGGACCAGCAAATTAAAAATCATAAACATATGAACAAGAGTAAATGATAGGTTTGATCTTCCTATGTCACTCTAGGCAGTGAATTTGGAAATTCATTTCTTCATTGAATTGTAACCAATCACACATCAACACCATCATGCCAGGCAATCTGTTAGGGGCTAGAAACAAAGTTACATAAAACTCCAAGCCTTATATTTGAAGAGTTTATAATATAGGATAGTGGTATTCAAAGTTCTGAGGGCATAAAATTTATCTGGAAACTTGTTAAAAATGAGGATTCCTGGACTCACCTCCAGAGATACTAATTCAGAAGGTGTGGGGAGAGGACCACAAATCAGCATGTAACATAACGCCTGTCACAGAGTACATACTCAGTAAATAGCTTTGATAAATGAAACCCCAATTTAATGAACATGCCCAGTGATTCTAATGCAGAAAGTGTATGAACCACTTTCTCAGGAAAGACTGACCATCTAGGGAAAAAAACTTAATTAGGGATCAATTAAATAAGATTCTTTGGCTCTGTAGTTCAAAATGTTCTGGAAAAAAAAAATCAATCCCACTTCTTTAAGAAGCTGATATTTGTTTCCTTTTAAAGAAGCTGAATTTAGTATAAAAGTAAATAAGAAAAAGTCTGGAACCAGAAGGGAAACAGAGACATATCCAGGAATTTTAAGCAGAATGAGGTCATAGGAAGCTGTTGTTTTCCTGCACTTTTTTTTTTTTTAAGCAGGAAAATTCCACCCAAGAAGCAGACCAGTTGATCTTGCACCTGTGCTCCCATATCTGGCACTTATCTGGGTCAAGCTGGGGAGAGCAGCTCCCAGGCCCTGGAAATAGACAACCCACCCCGTCGCTGGGACACACAGCATGTACAGCCGTTCTTATCACCAGACTTCTCACCCAGCATCTGTCTGGAAGCAGATTCCATGCCATTTAGGCAGCATACCAGACTGACGAAATCACACAGGGCCATATGACCAAAAGGCCCTTCCTTTCATACATCTATCACCCCGTCCCAGATCCTGGACACACCTCTCCTGGTGTTCATGTAAAGGTATCTAATGTGTTTTCCCTTCAGAAGGATTTAAGAGAGCAGCCTGTGGATGCAAATGGCCTGAGCTGGACTCTTACCAGTGGTTTCCTAGGTGTGTGCCTTAGCACCAGCTACATAACCTCTCTGTGCCTCAGTTTACTCATCTGTAAGTTGAAGATACTATTCTTGAGCAGATTAAATGAGAAAATAGATGTAAAGCACAATGCCTACATGCAGTAAATGCTAAAGAAAAGGTGAACTGTGGCTAGGTGTCATCTGGCCAGTCCACAACTCTAGGACAATCCTGACTCCAGAGCTGCATGTGCCCTGCTGTAGCTGGTTTGGGGAGGACTCTGTACCACCGCTGCCCACTGTGGGTAGCTGCCCACTGTGCTTTCCACCAAGCTTCCCACACATGAGCACACTGGGCTATTAGTGGCCCTCAGCTTGCCTTATCGTGGGTCTGTGTTGTAGACCTACGTGTTAATTGTGGCCATTATTCACAGAGTAAATAGCTAATGTTAGTTGCCTTGAAAGCATACATAGAAAGCACAATTTTTCAGATACAGACATACACAGAAAGCAAAATTTTTCAGATTCAATTCATAGATTAATTCTTAATGCTCAAGTCATCTCTCTTGATCTCTAAGTCTCACATTGTAAATTTTAATTATCTTTGTTTTATAACATCTATGCAGGCCTATCCTGTGTAATATGGGGAAACTGAGGTACAAATGACATCATTCAAAAAGCACCTGCAAATTTTTTTTTTTGCCAAGCACTTACAGATTTTTCTCACGTAACTTTCAAAAACCCATTGAAACATTTTATGTATATTTTGCAGATGAGGAAATTAACATTCAAATGCATTAAGTATTGTGTCCAAGGTCTCACAGCCAGAAAGCAAAGAAATGGAACTTGAATTAAAGCTTCCCTATACCCCAGGTCATCCTCTTCTCATAACACTGGGAAATGAATCATGAACAAATCTCATCTCATATGTTTCTAATGTTTATAGAATACCTGTTTTCTACTAAAATCTTATACTCACTCAGTAAGGTCACCTGAAGCCTGCTGACTACTTGCCCTTTGGCTGTCATCACTGTCTGTGGGACTCTACTCTCCTTTGGGAACGCTTTATTGTCATTAAAATGAACTATTTGACTATCAGTGGAAAAGTCCTACAAATCATGTTCCACAATATGACTAATGTCAGTACACAACGTCTAACAATTACGTAAAAAGTCTTCATATCAAACATAAGCAATGATCAAATTAACTAGGAAAGGGATTTTTATAACTTAAAGTTATTTCTTTATTTCACATGGCTCCTTCTTAGAGGTGAAATTTATATTGCTTATCCTGTAGCTTCTCTAGGTAGTATTTGGGATCTATCTGCTGACTAATGTCTATTGCCATCCAACTTGTCAACATTGGTTGAAATATAACTGTCTTCATTTTTCTTGTATGAACTGTGAACAGATTTTCAGTCTAAATTCAATTTCTCAGTTATTTTTTATTCTTTGGTGGGAGATAATAATATTCTTTAACACTTTGCTTTCCCCAAATGAATAACTTGTGATTGTTAACTCCGTTTTTCTCCCTCAGCCTATCAAAGGAGTTACAAGTGAAAATTAGCATGGCTGGGTAAGCACAGGAAGGAGATATGTTTGACTGGGAAAGTGGGAAAAAATTCAATGTGATTCAAAATACTGTATATTTATTGAACATTGGTCATGTACCCTGTTGGAAATGTAAAAGTAAAATACATTCTCTTTCTAGGTCTCAAACATTTAGGATCTAGTTGAGGGAACAGGACTTAGACATAAAATACAACTGGACAACACTACGAGTTAGAATATCCATGAGCCAACGTCTTTGGCATAGACATCTGGTAATATAAGTCAGGAAAAGGAGAAATTACTGCCGGTTGGAGTGGCTGGGAAGATGAGACGGGGGATTGACACATGACTGGAGAAAGGGTGAGATTCAGAGAGATGAACCAAACAAAAAAATGTGGGGGAGAGAGGGGAGGGGAGAGGGGAGAAAGAACAAGAAAGAAAAGAAATGAGAAAAAACAGGTTGGCAGGAGGAATGAGTTAGAAGAGAGGCAGGTAAGCAGTGGATTTTGCTCTACAGAAGGCGATATAAGGAGAGGCGGCAATTCCTAACAGGCCATGTTGAACAAAATGTACTTTCACCCTCATTGGTATGTCCAGAAATTCAAGTTTGGAAGTTCAGGCTTATAGGACAGTAAATTTATGTTTGGGAGAAAAAAATGGCCACTAAATATTTACTTCAGTTTTTTAAAAAATAAATTTATTCCACACTATGAAATATTTCTCAAAACCCTGGTTTCAAAATGCTTGCTCCACTTCTCCAACCCACATAAAGGAACATGTTTTTCTGCCCAAACTCTCTGACCTTACATTTACCAGTCTCTCCACTGCGTCTGCTCTTGAGCTCTCTTTAGCACCATGTGTTTCTTGTCTTTAAATAAACTTCCTAGATGATATTCTTACAAAGATACTCATGCAATTCAGTGTCTACTTCTTCATAAACGTTACCAGGAATGGCATTTCTAGGAGGAGATCGTGAATCAAAAATGATCCCTCCCTCTCTCTCTCTCCCCTACTGTGTTCTGATTGTGGCCACTCTAACTATATAAAATGTGTGAAGACCATGAACAAAAACATTTTGTTTCCTTAATGGTCACTAAAGTTTACGAGGTACTTGTATTAGTACAGAGGGGTTTAACTTGCTTACTTCATACGTTCCAGTTTTGTATGAGTTCTATTATGGGAAATGAGTGTATCTGCTCTGGCTAAAAATGAGAACAAGGTACTGCCTAATTCTGGGAAGTCACTAGAGAGGAATAATACCATTAACGGTGATAACAAACCTTTAATTATTAGATGTGTATTTCAATTTGAGGGCATACAAATTATCTAAGAACTTGTTAAAAATAAGGTTTCCTGGGCCTACCTCCAGAGACACTAATTCAGAAGGTGTGAGCCACACAATATGTACCTTTGCATGTGCCATCTAGACTTCAAGATGTCAATGTGATGTAAGGGAATTATAGCTGTACTGACCCCATATGATTGTTGGGTGATTTAAATGAGATTTTACATGTTAAAAAAATAAAAAGTAAACTTTACATGTTTCATACAGAAATCAATAAACTTTAGTTATTAGGATCCTCACTATTCAAATATTTGAATAAAAATGTGCTCAGCTAAGAAACACCAACAACAGTAGACTATTCTGACAAATCAAAACCTTATGGCTAGTCCTTTCACTCCCCCATACGTACCCATTACCAAGAGTTTAGGTAATGTCTAATGTTCCTAAACTAATGTCTTATACTAATTTTCTACTTTTGGATGACCTCTATTCAGTAGTAATTGTGTTTCTAAATATTGGGTGCATTTTTAACCGACTGAGTTTTGTACCACTTTTTGTCAACTCTTGTGTTAACTATAATTCAGCTTAAAACAAAACAATGCATTTTCTCTCCACTGTTAATCTTGTTAATGAAAGCTGATTTTATGAACAAAATCCTAATTTATGAATGTTTTCATTGTTTTCCTTGCTAAGGACATTAGTACTTTACTATCTTGTAGTAAAAAATTAGCATGGGATGAAATTTTATTACAAATATTTTCAGGTACTAGAATGTATTAGGTTACACCCAGATGGGTTTTTTTTAGTGAATTATTTAATCTGGTTTAAAATTTTTAAAAATATTCTCCAGTTATAAAGTTTATAAAGATTTTATGATATTGCCACAGATTCATGTAAACATATAGGATTATAACCGTGGTTTAATATCCTTCTGTAAACTACAGTTTAAACAAAGACTTGCCAGGACAAAGGCAAGCACATGTTTTATAAGTGCCGTGTATCTTGGAATATTCTAGGCTTCTTGTGAGAAAATCACTAACTGCTTATCTCCTAGGACCCAGGACCTGATGTTTCTGAAGTCACAACACACTTCACACTTATCTCCACACAGAAGTAGGTGGCCACTGTTGGATTCTAATGAGAATGACACCTCTGAAACCTCTCAGCTTCACAACCCCTATTAGAGCCCTCAGAGAATCTGCTCACATAGCAACAGACAATATCTTTTAAAAGGTGATATTCCTAGAATGAATCAGTTTCTAAAATTAAAAAGGAAAACAATTATGGGGAGTGGGGAAGGGTGAGGTATGTTCTCCCAGAAGGAAAGGCTAATGCTATACAAAAACAAAAGACAGTATAACCTACAAGGATGGTCTAGAAACTCAGAGAAATACAGGAAGAAATAAAAGATTTGAGTTTGAATCACATTATTTGACATAGGTCATATAACAATGACGTTCATGCAGAATTCACAGAAAAATCATTTGTGAGAAAGATGATGGTATTCTCAGTATATGGGGTATGAAGTAGGGGCACACCGGGACTGAGGGGATTCTGGGGATGTGGGTCGCTTAGTGTTAAAACCAGGAAAGTTCCAGGCAAACCTGGATGAGTTGGTGTCCCCATGTGCACCTCCCTACCTAGATGGCTGATAAAAGCTTTCCCGAGCTCTCCACCAAGTTACTCCACTAATCGCTGCAACTTCCCTGCTCAGGCTGGCCCAAAGCTAAATTGCAGCAAGAGTAGATGCTTCGGTGGTGTTTCTTCAGTTCCCTTCTTTGGCATTTGTTCCTCCTTCTCGGAACCCCTGGTTGTTGAGAGACCTGATGTTTTTTTCCTTCCTTAGAGCTGTTCAAGGTGACCTTTCTTTTAGCTCTTTCCCAAGCAACTCCTATTAGTCAAACAGTCCTGGGTCATAGCTGCTCATGGGCTTGTTTCCTGCCATGTGAAGCAGATCAGCTGCTCTGTCTAATGTGAGGGTAGGTAAGAAGCATCTCTCCTAGGTAATAAAATACTACGAAGAAAAAGGTACCTTTGAGGTAATCCTCGAGAAGAAAGCATTTTAGTAGTATGACAGAGGTCAGGGGAGGAGAGAATATTCTGTAAGGCAGAACTTACCCCACACCCAGAACAACTGTCTACCTGTTACCTGCATACCTTACAGCACGGCACTGCCAGTGGTACACAGTGGATGGATACACAGATAAATGCCAAGCTTCATAATGGTTAGATTCATAAAAAACGCATTGCATCCAACTTTTGGGAGAGTCTCAAGCTTCCTTCATTCCAAATATGAGTTCATTATGAATGGATCTCAAAAGCTATTACGGCAAGAAAGTCCATGTCTATGAATATTTCAATGTCTCCCATGAAATATGTTCCCATCATTACCCACACTACTGTATGTACAGGATTCTGCACAAACTAGGCACTCAATAATTATTGATTGGCCAATGAAGGGTAACTATCTAATGCATCATGATCATTTATGCCAGGGGCCCACAGGAATCAGCCTGATCCCAGAGCCACCTTTTTTTTCCCCCCCTTTGAGAAAGGAACAGATAGTGGCTTATCTTGGGTTCCTTGTGGAAGTAGGGAATATGAAAAGAAATATGAAGGTAGCATAAATGTGGGGTCACAGGACAGGAAAGAATGAGAGAATAAAGAAAGAAAACATAAGATCAGAAGCAAACAAATCAAACCTATCAAAAACTGAGAATTCTTTTTAATACTCAAAGGCACATTGATTTAAAGAAAGAGATTTTAAACAGCAAGGCTTCTTTGTTCTTGGCAGCAAAAAATTTACTGCCGTGGTCAAACGGAGATGAACAGTAGAATCAAAACTAAAGTATCTGAAATTTAAAACAAGCCAATTTACGTTTCATTTAAGAGAAGCAAACAGATGAGCCAGATAATAATTTCAAAATCTAGTTTATGAAGAGAAAAACAATTCTTGAACCCAAAGTCAAATGAGTTGGAAATAAAAAGCAAAGCAATAAAAAGGAACAAACATGTACAAAAGCTACAACCACCTCCCTCAGCCTGTGCAATTCTGCAACTTTTCTTTCTCTCCAGCTTCATATCACATCCAGGGCAGAGGAAGACTGGACACCTAGGGATTGTCACTTCCCCAGTTGGCACTAAATTCATAAGTCCCCAACTCCAGGAGAAGGTAGGAATCTTAGTAAAGGCCAAAGTTCTCCTTGGGTCTCCAACATGGACTTTAAAACAAAACCAAAATGTTTGCTTGAGAATATCTTCATATCAATTAGCTTGAATCATGTGGAACTGTAGTTTTTATAGGTAAAAGATGAGTACATATTGGCAATTTCAAGGGACTGAACCTATACATTATGATTTTGACTATAGACATATTAAGATCTTAAACATATGCAGCTAAATATAAAATAAGGTATATTCCTACTTCTATACTTAAACCAAAGATAGTTTCCTTTGGTCACTATTCTTCTGACACAAGGCGTGGACTCAAGTCAGGAGCCAAAAGGCCCAGGTCTGGGCTGTTTCTCCACCTCGCACTTGTTCAGCTGTCTTGGTCAGTCATCCTGTTCTGAGCTGTCATGTGAAACATCTCCTGTGACTCTGCTTTCTCTTGTTGAATGGTTTTCATTCTTGGAGCTTCGTTGGCTTTACCCGTATACTTTGTACCCTGGTTCTAGTTTCCAAATTAGTATTATAGTTATTATTATGGCTGCTTTCCCACATAGCACATTTTTCTCCTACTCTTACCTGCACATTTCACTTTTTCTCCTGTGCTGCCATCATCCTGGAAACACTGCCTGAGAGCATCATCTCTTTCTGCATGGTTCCTTTGCCTGCTCTGATGTACACAGAGATGGCTCTTTGTGTTCTCCCTGAAATCTCATTGTATGGGGGGCAAACTTGTTAGCAAGGCCACTGAGAAGAGAATTCCCTCCTAAGAAAAACCCACTACCTCTCTCATTTCCTAGTTCCCAGAAACAAGATCCAAGAACTCATTGCCTCATCACTTCTTTTTCTCCTAGGTTTTTAAAAAATAAATTTTATTTTTGTACAATTTTTAAAGGTTACTTTCCATTTACAGTTACTACAAAATATTGGCTATATTGCCTATGTTGTACAATACATCCTTCAGCTTATCTTGCACCCAATAGTTTGTACCTCGCACCTCCCCACCCCTATGTTGCCCCCCCAGTGGTAACCACTAGCTTGTTCTCTATAACCATGAGTCTGCTTCTTTTATGTTATATTCACTAGTTTGTTGTATTTTTTAGATACCACATATAAGCGATACCATATAGTATTTATCTTTCTCCGTCTGACTTATCTCACTAGGCATAATGCCCTCCAAGTCCATCCATGTTGCTATTGCCTCAACACTTTTAACTGAAGTTCAAGTTCACGCTGAGCTGAGGCGATCAAAATCAAATTCTGAGTGCTGATTAAAACCTTTAGGTAGGGCTTCCCTGGTGGTGCAGTGGTTGAGAGTCTGCCTGCCGATGCAGGGGACACGGGTTCGTGCCCCGGCCCGGGAAGATCCCACATGCCATGGCGCGGCTGGGCCCGTGAGCCATGGCCACTGAGCCTGCACGTCCGGAGCCTGTGCTCCACAACGGGAGAGGCCACAGCAGTGAGGGGCCCGCGTACCGCAAAAAAAACAAACAAAAAAAACAAACAAAAAAAACCTTTAGGTAGCTATAGCATCAAGCAGACAGACCATCTACAAGTCTTCACTGCCAATTACATAAAGAATTAAGGAGTTACTAATCGGCTACTGTATATGTTATATATTCATACTGACCCTAGTTCAAAATTCAGGGTTTTGATTAAATATCAAAATGTGAAGATGGGGGAGGCATGTGAATGGGGAAAATTTTCCTGCTGATGGGGGGTAGGTTATTATTTGGGAGAATAATAATAATAACCATCAGTTTATGAATGTCAAGGGCTCAAGAGTACTTTATAACAAAGTGCTCTCAAGATCCCTCAAAAGTTGTGAAAATTTTTTCCAGTACCCATTTCTTTATGACACATGACATTTAATGCATAAAACTGGAATGAGCGGGATTATTTAAGTACTTTTGGACACTGAACTTCATTTGTTCTAGGCAGTAAGGCTCGAAGTTCAAGGCCATGGGAAGCTCTGGTCTAGGCAATATCACATAGAGAGAATCTGTCTGTAGAGAATCTGAAAGCAAAAATAACCCGGTCTATCATCATTGCCATGCATCACAATTCCAAACAATGTCAGTGGTGAAATACTCCTCCCTGAAAAAAATCTTTTCTTGGTCTATATTTTAAGTAATTGTTGTGATTACCACTGAGTTGTATAATAGATGGATAAGCTTCAAATTAGCACATTTTCATAATTTATCCTTTAATAAACATTGAATCTGACATAAAAATTATTGTGGAAAACATCCAGGTATACAGCCTGCCCCCAACTCACATTGACTCAGTTAAATCTTTCGGGCAATTTCATAACCTAATCTGTGTGGTACTGTGGTACCAAGTATTCCTGCTACCATATTAACAAATTAAAGAATAAAAACCATATGATCATCCCAATAGGTGCAGAAAAAGCTTTTGACAAAATTCAACACCTGTTTATGACAAAAACTCTCCAGAAAGTGGGCATACAGGGAACCTACCTTAACATAATAAAGGACATATATGACAAACCCACAGCAAACATCATTCTCAATGGTGAAAAACTGAAAGCATTTCCTCTAAGATCAGGAGCAAGACAAGCATGTCCACTCTCACCACTATTATTCAACATAGTTTTAGAAGTCCTAGCCACGGCAATCAGAGAAGAAAAAGAAATAAGAGGAATACCAATTGGAAAAGAAGATGTAAAACTGTCACTGTTTGCAGATGACATGATACTAAACATCGAAAATCCTAAAGATGCTACCAGAAAACTACTAGAGCTAAACAATGAATTTGGTAAGGTCGCAGGATACAAAATTGATGCACAGAGATCTCTTGCATTCCTATACACTAACAATGAAAGATGAGAAAAAGAAATTAAGGAAACAATCCAATTTACCATCGTAACAAAAAGAATAAAATACCTAGGAATAAACCTACCTAAGGAGGCCTGTACTCAGAAAACTGTAAAACACTGATGAAAGAAATCAAAGAGGACACAAACAAATGGAGAGATGTACCATGTTCTTGGAAGAATAAATATTGTGAAAATTACTATGCTACCCAAAGCAATCTACAGATTCAATGCAATCCCTATCAAATTACCAGTGGCATTCTTCACAGAATTAGAACAAAAATATTTTACGATTTGTATGGAAACACAAAAGACCCCGAATGGCCAAAGCAATCTTTTTTAAAAAAATTTGTTTTAATTTTATTTATTCTAGGCTGTGTTGGTTCTTGGTTGCTGCATGTGGGCTTTCTCTAGTTGCGGCGAGCAGGGTCTACTCTTTGTTGCTGTGAGTGGGCTTCTCATTGTGGTGGCTTCTGTTGTTGCAGAGCACAGGCTCTAGGCATGTGGGCTTCAGTAGTTGTGGCTTGCGGGCTCTAGAGCGCAGGCTCAGTAGTTGTGGCGCACAGGCTTAGTTGCTCCACGGCATGTGGGATCTTCCTGGACCAAGGCTCAAACCCGTGTCCCCTGCATTGGCAGGCTGATTCTTAATCACTGAGCCACCAGGGAAGTTCCCCAAAGCAATCTCAAGAGAGAAAAACAGAGCTGGAGGAATCAGGCTCCCTGACTTCAGACTATACTACAAAGCTACAGTAATCAAGACAGTATGGGACTGGCACAAAAACAGAAATATAGATCAGTGATACAGGATAGAAAGCCCAGAAGTAAATCCATGCACCTATGGTCACCTAATCTATTACAAAGGAGGCAAGAATATACAATGGAGAAAAGACAGTCTCTTCAATAAGTGGTGCTGGGAAAACTGGATAACTACATGTAAAAGAATGAAATTAGAACACTACCTAAAACCATACACAAAAATAAACTCAAAATGGATTAAAGACCTAAATGTAAGACTGGACACTATAAAACTCTTAGAGGAAAACAAAGGAAAAACACTCTTTGACGTAAATCACAGCAAGATATTTTTTGACCCATCTCCTAGAGTAATGAAAATAAAAACAAAAATAAACAAATGGGACCTAATTAAATTTAAAAGCTTTTGCACAGCAAAGGAAACCATAAACAAGACAAAAAGACAACCCTCATATGGGAGAAAATATTTGCGAATGAAGCAACTGACAAAGGCTTAATCTCCAAAATATACAAACAGCTCATTCAGTTCAATATCAAAAAAACAAACAACCCAATCAAAAAATGGGCAGAAGACCTAAATAGACATTTTTCCAAAGAAGATATACACATGGCCAAGAGGCACATGAAAAGATGCTCAACATCACTAGTTATTAGAGAAATGTAAATCAAAACTACAATGAAGGGCTTCCCTGGTGGCACAGTGGTTGAGAGCCCACCTGCCGATGCAGGCGACACTGGTTCGTGCCTCGGTCCGGGAGGATCCCACATGCCGTGGAGCAACTGGGCCCGTGAACCATGGCCGCTGAGCCTGCACGTCCGGAGCCTGTGCTCTGCAACTGGAGAGGCCACAACAGTGAGAGGCCTGTGTACCGCAAAAAACAAACAAACAAACAAACTACAATGAAGTATCACCTCACACCAGTCAGAATGGCCATCATCAAAATAATCTACAAACAATAAATGCTGGAGAGGGTGTGGAGAAAAGGGAACCCTCTTGCACTGTTGGTGGGAATGTAAACTGATACAGCCACTATGGAGAACAGAATGGAGATTCCTTAAAAAACTAAAAATAGTACTACCATGTGACCCAGGAATCCCAATACTGGGCATATACCCTGAGAAAACCATAATTCCAAAAGACACGTGAACCACAATGTTCACTGCAGCACTATTTACAATAGCCAGGTCATGGAAGCAACCTAAATGTCCAGCGACAGACAAATGGATAAAGAAGATGTGGTACATATATACAATGGAATATTACTCAGCCATAAAAAGGAACGAAATTGGGTCATTTGTGGAGACATGGATGGACCTAGAGACTGCCATACAGAGTGAACTAAGTGAACTAAGTCAGAAAGAGAAAAACCAATATCGTATATTAACGCATATATATGGAATCTAGAAAAATGGTACAGATGAACCTATTTGCAGGGCAGGAATAGAGACACAGACGTACAGAACATACATGTGGACACAGGGAGGGAAGGGGAGGGTGGGACAAACTGGGAGATTAGGATTGACATATATACACATACATATATCAGTAAAACAGATAACTGATGGGAACCTGCTGTATAGCGCAGAGAGTTCAGCTCCGTGCTCTGTGATGACATAGATGAGTGGGATGGCGGGGGTGAGAGTTAGGTCCAAGAGGGAGGGGATATATGTATACATATAGCTTACTTACTTCATTGTACAGCAGAAACTAACACAACATTGTAAAGCAACTATACTCTAATTAAAGAAAAAATCAATGAGAATAATAAAGTAACTGTAAAGACAAAGACAGGGAACTAGAGTTGCTTCAGTTGTATCACTCTGTGGGATGGCTTGGAATTTTTATTTGTGTTTAAAATTTCAAACGGTGAAGCAACGTGAAGTGCAAGTTGTAATATTTTCATTTTTCAAGAACGAATTTTTAATACATGAAATATTTTTCCAAGCTTCAATAGTATCATTAAAAGTATCATTCTTTTTAAAATTGGCGTTCGCAACTAAAGAACAAATCAAGAAAAGAATAACGTTTACTGATTATTACAGGATTATTACTGAAAATAAATCTGTGGAATAGAGGAGCAGGGTGTAGAAAATGCTTCTGTCTGGGTGTCAAACACACTAGCATGCCACTGCCTCCAGGGAATGCTTAGGATGGAACTAGGAGCTCACTCTCATTGTCACCTTCATAGGAGGCTCTGTGACAGACAGCAGAGCTCAGGCCTCAAGAGACCTGGAAGAAGATTTCTATTTGGAGCCCAGAGAACCAGCCTCCACTGACAGTTCAAGGGGAACTCCCTTCTTTTTTTTTTTTATTAGCACAGCCTTCAGAAGCCACAGTGGAAAGACTTTGAAGCAGATCTCTGATTTTAAAAAATATTACCTCTATCTTTGAAAGTTATAAGCTCCCAGACATTTTTCTTCCAGTTTTATTGAGATATAATTGACATACAGCACTGTATAAGTTTAAGGTGTACAGCATAGTGATTTCACTTACATACATCATGAAATGATTAGCAAAATAAGTTTAGTAAACATCCATCATCTCATATAGATACATAATTAAAGAAATAGGAAAAATGCTTTCCTTGTGATGAGAACTCTTAGGATTTACTCTCTAACAATTTTCAAGTATAACAGACAGCAGTGCTAATTATATTAATCATGTTGTGCATCACTTCCCTAGAACTTACTTACAACTGAAAGTCTGTACATTTCGACCACCTTCATCCGATTCCCTCTCCCCTGACCTCCTTCCTCTGGTAACTGCCAATCTAATCTATTTTCCTATGATTTTATTTGCTTGTTTTTGAAGTATAATTGACTTACATCACTACATTAGTTCCTGTTACACGACATAGTGATTTGATATTTCTATACATTTCAAAATGATCACCATGATAAGTCTAGTTACCATACTTCACCAAAGATATTACACAACTATTGAATGTATCGCCCACATTATAAACTTCACACCTGTGACTCATTTATTTTGCAAGTGGAAGCGCATACCTCTGCATCTCCCTCACCTATTTCTCCCCTCCCCGCAACACCCTCCCCTCTGGAAACCACCTGTTCGTTCTCTGTATTGATGACTCTGTTTCTGTTTAGTTATATTCGTATGTTTTGCTTTTTAGATTCCACATGTATGTGAAATCATACAGCATTTTTCTTTCTCTGTCTGATTTGTTTTACTTAGCATAGCACGCCCTAGGTCCATTCATGTTGCTGCCAATGGCAAGATTTCATTTCTTTTTATTAAACCCCCAGATTTTAAATGATGCAAAGGAAAATGAGGCAGGCTATTCTCATCTGCACATCTGAAAGACAAAGAGGCAGCCAAGCACCGTGAGCGGAGCAAAGGTTCTAGCTTCTGGTCGCCTGCTCCGTATGGCAGGCCCACTGCTGCCTGGCAGTGCAAAGGGCAGTATTCAACTGCTCTAGGACTGTTCCTCGTCCCTAAATCATTCCTACCTCACAGGAATGCTGGGAAAAATGCAATGAGACAATGTGAATATAAAACAGGGTCTGGCTCATAATAGCACCATGATGTAGCCAGCTGTATACACAGCAAAAAAGAGAGAAACCATCTAGAATGATCTCTTTTTCTAAAAGGATGATTGAAGGCAGAAGGTAGATGTGAAAAACCCAGTCAGGAAAGAACCAGGAGGAATGATTCAGAAAAGGGGTGCCCATAGGTCCTGATCTGCCTGGGATAGTCCTCATTGAGGCTGGCTAGCCCTTCATCATGATGAATATTCCTTTTACTCTCAGAAGTGTCCCAGTTTGGATAACACTAGAACTGCTGTGAGGGTTAAGTAGTAGAACTTTCCTCCATTTCATCAAGGAAGAGAATAAGCTCAGAAAACATGAAATGCTTTATTGATGATCACATGTAGTAAGTAGCAGAAGCTCCAGGCTTGTCCTGAAATCTTTTTACTGCTTGGGATGAGAAGAAATCTAATAATTCTAATTGCTCTTATCTTGCTGCAGCCAAGACTAGATCATGTGTACATCTGTAGATTCTCTCTCGCTACAGTTGAGTCCTGGATATCTGTAACCGTAGAGCCACCATGCAAAACAGAAGAGGCCAGATGGCAAGTAGCCCCTACCCTAGGACCAGGATTCAGCTGGCGTTTTTGTTGCCTGCTATGATTATCTCAAAATATGCAGCCATGTGAGTCCCAAGTCATTGGCTACCTAGATCTTTTTGTTTCATTCTGCTCTGACAGGTTTCTTGCCTACCAGTCCTATGGTCTTCCCTTAGTGTCTTATCAGGAGTCCTTCAGCCGTAAGTGACATAAACCCAGATCAAACTGCAAAAAATTATGAGCTCAGAAAATCGATAAGTCCATGAGTAAAACCGGCCTAAGAACTAGCTGGATCCAAGAACCAGGTGATGTTATAGAACGTGGTCCCAATGTAGTTAGAGGGAAGAGTACTGAATGCAGGGTCAGGAATCCAAGGAAACAAGAGCAGCTGATTCAATGAGGGTTCGAGAAAGGAGGCCTGGGTGAAGATAAAGTTTGGGACTCTTACTTGTTTTTACAAATCACTAGTTTTTAAGGTGGGTGTTTATAAATACAAGCCAGAGAATATTTTTATCATTAATTCTGAAGTCAAACTAAGTTTATTTGTATTGAATAGCAAGACATTTGTCAAAACGCCCTATTCCTGAAAACCATGAAGAAAAACCTCATCTCCTCTCAGAGAATGGATTATTAGCAAATGCTTGGGAAAGCGAAAATATCAAATGTTGCATCAAAGCTCACTGGAATTTTAACAGTATTTGTAAAATGAAAAAGAATTCACAAATATTTGGTTAAACTGTATTTCTTTTTCCAGATGTGGAAAATAAAACAAACATTAAAAAGAATAAAAGGGCCAACTCTTTGCAAAGCAACTATTAACTTACACTCTGAATGGAGTTTTAAAAGAACAACAGTTAGAGGGCGGGGCTGGTAGTGGCAGAGAGTTAAAAATGCAATGCATTCACATTCAAATCTTAAAAACAGCAGAAAGGCCTCTCCCACACCTCACCTTGTTAAGTGTCCCATCGCCCTTTTGCACAGATTCTGTGACCTCCTCAGAGAAGGTCTTCAAATGTCACTGTATCTGAGAAGCTTTGACCGATTACCGGGTCTCTCACTTCACCCAGTTTTATTTTTTTCTTCACTGAATTTACGACTTCCTGATGTTATATTACATGTTCTTTTTAGTTTATCAATTAGTGTTTCCCTCAGTGGAGGAGAATCTCTAAAAGCCACTTGTCTGTTCTGTTTACCCCTATATTCCTGGGGCCTCAACCGAGCTGGGCACGGAGCAGGTGTCAACAGCCATCTGCTGAAAGGATTAAATGTAGAAAGGACATCTGGAAACAGTACTGATAACCAATTAAAAACAGTAACATCTGTAATCACTTTTATTACTTAAGTTTATCTTTAAAAAATAGAGTCTGGCTGAAATTTCTAGCAGCTTCTCAACCTACAAAACTCCGATTTCATGCAGCTGAATATGACTCTGTACACAAGAGTATTTTGGTGAAGAAAACAGCTGTTGGTGTCTGTTTTCCCCAATGGTTATCTTATTGTTGGCCCATTCTTTAGATACTTTAAAAGAAAAACAAAAAACAAAAAATCCAAACCTTCCAGCTTTTAGGCACCATGTGAAAACTTAATTTCATTTTGATTAAACAGCAAATTATATTTTGGGAGAAACCTTTTCAACCATTCAGCAGCTAGGTCAATCATTATCTGTTGCTTTGTAAGCTCATATAAATAGTAACTAATTAGAATTTTAAGTCCTTTTTCCATTCACTTTAGTATTCCTTAGCAGATACCATATAATATAAGGGAATGTAGTAGAAAGATTAAGAAATCAGACTTTTGGGGTTATAATTCTGGATCCACTGTTTGATAACTGTGTGAGTTTGGGCAAGTTACTTATCCTCTGAAATCCTGTTTCCTCACCTGAAAAATGAGGAAAATAACAAAAGTTGTAGCACCAAATTGGGGGCAAATGAAAGAATATTAAACTAGCAAACAACAACAACAAAAATACCCTTTAAGAATCTTTTAACATAGGGCTTGACATTAAGTACTTGCTAAATATTTTTTATTAATATTATTTCTTTAATTATTCTAGGTTTTCCCCCCAAGAGTTTAACATTTCAACGTTTTTGTTGAAGTAAATCCAACACAATTCTCCTGCTTAAAACAAGCCCCTGTACTTAAAACAGAAACTTGCACCAATTAGGTTACATGAAAACCAAATTTACATGAGATACTGTAAAGTAAAATAAAACAATGTTCACCACAAGAAGACGAAACTCATTTCAAAATCTCGGCGGGGGTGTGTGTGTGCGCATGGGTGATACTCTTTGGTTGTCTATATAAACCAACTGCTATGATTAATAAGACTAAGTTTTCTAAAGAAAATGAGATAATAACAAAAGGCCTCTTTGTGCTTAACTTTCGTCAGGGGCAAAAGAGAAAGAGACAAAACAGCATGAAATGATGAGACCGAGTGATGAAAATTCATTCACAATGATTACTTTCAAGAGCAATTTCTCTCTGGTAATTCAGCAGCCTGTTACTATGGCTCTCTGGGGTGATAGCTAATGTAAATGAAGCTATTAAAAGTGGATTATCATGGTAAGAATATACGCAACCAATAATGCAATAGAAATCCTTCCAAAGTATTTGGGGAAAATTCAAGAGAAGAAATGTCCTTTTTTTTTTTTTTTTTTTAAAGTTAATGGCCTATAACACCCTTCTTCCTTGACTAATAACCAGCAGGCACTTAAAAATATCCATTCAGGAAAAAGAAAAACAAACTTGTTTGGATGAAATAGGAACCCACCTGGGTTGTCAGTATCTGTGTTTGGTCCCAGGACTCAGATTCTGAGCCAGATTCTTTGAGAGATTATGGGAAACGTCTCAAATGATTTTTGCCAACTACTCTTTACTTAGAAAAGGTAATGCTTCATGGATGGGTGTCAAGGAATCTAAAATTTATTAATTTCAAAAACCTTTCTTGCAGATGTGGATGGCTTTCTCAAGGTTTTGTTGAATAAAAATTAAGTACCACGTAGTGTGAAAAATTTTTTAAGGACATTGTCTTTCACAAACTCACACAAATAGTCTTTGGAATGTCCACTTCAAGTAGCTGTTGGTTTTGCTTTCTAGAAACCTACACATTGGCTATGATAACTAGATTGGTTTTAAAACATCTATGACCACAACTCTGCATGGAAACATTCACTGAGTGCACTGGTTTACTAGTTTAAGTAATGGTTCTACATGCAGGACTGAAGTGGGGAGCAACAGAACGGGAACAATTTGTGTTCAGAACAGCATGCAGGAAGTATCTGCAAAAGAAGACAAACTTTAAGGTAGGATTTACATGAGCAGAAGAGGTGGGTAATTCGACATAGGGCAGAGCCTCTTGTTTGGAATGACAGAGCAGAAGAAGGGATGCAAGAGGAATTATACTTTCTGTAGACCAAATGTGCAGGTGGGAGGACTGAGTAAGAGAAAGGAAGTTGTCTTGGCTGAGTCTCATTGGCAGAGAACTCTGAGACCAATAAACTAGTAAAGAAAGTTGACTAGATTAATCTCACCAATGATAGGAAGAGGAGTCATGAGTGATAATCCGGAAATCACTGGGATGTGATGTTAGAAGGTATTTTGAGACTATTCCATTTGAAAGGAGAAGGCATCTGACATTCTTTTTATTCCTTTCAAACAAAGGATTAAACCAACCAATGAGTTGACTCAGAAAAATTTCAAAAGTATTATAGCCCTATTCAAACTTCTGTCTAGCTCCTTCTTACTTCCTATTCCATGATGCAACAGCAGAGATGATTGTTTTTTCAGACCCAAAGCAATAAACCTGGCTTGGTAGAGCTGTTTTTATTTCTACATGTTGTGCAGAAGGATTGGTTAATTGCTTGTGCTCTTGTGGAAGGGCAGTCTTCAAGATGGCCCCACATATATGAGTTTTTCCATGTTCCCAACTTCCTCATCCTCTCCCTTTTCCATCCTTGGTGATGACAGTGTCTCTCCTCTCAGCCCTATGAGGCCCTCTCCCATTATTAAAACCTGCTTTCAGGGAAAATTTTGAAAAAATGTCCAATAAAGCCTAATTGGCATCCTCTCCTAGAGAACAGTCTTGCGCTAGAAGCAGGAAGCTAAACTGGGGACTTTTAGTCATCAGTGAGCCAGAAACTTATGAATTAACAGCAAGAGTTATTATTAATTGAGCACCTACTACATACAAGCACTGCCCTTTCATGTGGCAGGGAGAGTGGTGGGACAAGCGGGGCCCATACCTTTTAAGGAAGTGCTGTCTCATCCTATATAATCACATAATTCAAGAGTCAGGCATTGTCTTTGTTTGTATCCAGTGGATGAGAGTATACAGTAGAAGGTCCCAAGGGTCTTAAGATATAAATGGGCTAAACATTTTAGAGTAAGGGATACCAACATCAGGACAAACAGAACCAAGTCATAAATATAAACTAGCCAAATGTTGGCAGCATAGCCTAGTAGTTTAGAACCCAAATTCTATACCCAGACAGCTGGGTTCAAATCCTGGCCCTATGGCTTACCAGCTGCATGGTCTTGGGACATTCCTTAAACTCTTTGTGCCTCAATTTGCTCATCTGTAGAAGAGGGATGATGATGATAATAGCATCTGCCTTATTAAGAGCATGAAATGAGTTAATATTTGTAAAGTTCTGAAAACTCTGCTCATAAGAGTTTACTAATAAATAAAAATCTCAAGTACTGATTTTTTCCTTCTAAATTGACAGCTCTTGGTCACCAGAAATGTTCAAGCACAGGTCCTGGAATGTAAGCCAACTCCATGAAGGCAAAAATGTTTGTCTCTTTTGTTCGGGCCTCTGCCTAGATCAATGCCTGGTATAGACCAGGCTCAGAAAACATCATGGAATGAATTAACGCACCCACCATGGTAGTTACACAGAAGAGTTCTGCAGGCATCCAAATTTGGACCAAGTGACCTCTACGGAATTTTCTACCTTTAGGTTCTATGATTTCTTTTCTTTTCTTTTGTTTTATGTTGGGGGTAGGAGTTTATTTATTTATTTATTTATTTTTGCTGTGTTGGGTCTTCATTTCTGTGCAAGGGCTTTCTCTAGTTGTGGCAAGCGGCGGCCACTCTTCATCGCGATGCGCGGGCCTGTCACTATCGTGGCCTCTCTTGTTGCGGAGCACAGGCTCCAGACACGCAGGCTCAGTAGTTGTGGCTCACGGGCCTAGTTGCTCCACGGCATGTGGGATCCTCCCAGACCAGGGCTCGAACCCATGTCCCTGGCATTAGCAGGCAGATTCTCAACCACTGTGCCACCAGGGAAGCCCTCTATGATTTCTTTAATGAACTAATGCATTGGAACAGTACAATACTAAAAATGTAATGGTCTGAGACAAAATTATGTCTATTTTTTTCTCTTTCTTTCTCTCTCCCTCCCTTTCTTTCTTTCTTTCTTCCTTTCTTTCAAGGAGCCCATGTCTATTAAATGAGTGCTTTCTTATAGTTAAAAGGTTAACCAAGAACATAAAGTATGCTATCAAGGGTCTCTACTCATCTCCACAGGTGTCTAATCATTATCTTCTTTTACAGTTTCAGATCTCCAAGCTTTTCAGCTGGGCCAGGTTGGCATTTCACTGCCCTTTATGTGTGTGACAAGTGAAAAGAGGGAAAGAAAAGAAACTTGAATGAAGAAAACCAGAATCTGCACAGCAGTTTGAAGGTGGTGTTCAGTCAGCTCCAACTCAACCTGCTTCATCAGGCTCCCTGCAGCATCTCTGTTCATCTTACACCCCTCATGTGTGAGAGGCCCCAACTCCTCTCTCAGAGCAGAGCCTCTCCCACACCCTGGCTGTCACCCCCACCTAGACAGATACGCCATCAATACCTGCGAAGCTGACCTGCGTCACCTGGGAGCAGAGATAAGCTCTGACTCCGCAGCTCTCACACCGAGGACAGAAAAAAGTCTCCTGGCAACAACAGCAAACAAAGTAGATGCCCCTGACTTCGCTCTCCTAGAACCTGGTTCTCATAGTTCTCCTGAGAAATCAGGATGTGACTGTCACCTCTCAGAACGGAAACAGTTAATTCAGCCACTTAGATCAACTTTTAAACTCCCATCCCCCGCGATATTACATCATTTTGGCAGGAACGATGAAATAACTAACTTGCTGACAGTTGCTTGGACTATCTGCAAATGTGGAAAAAAAATACTTTTAATCAGGTCAAGTCACTCTGCCATTGGGATTCTAAATTTACTCATATTATCGAAGAAAAATATTCAGTTATAGTGTGAAAAATATGGTATTTTTAGCTCAATAAGCAACCCAGAGTTCTTTCTTCAAATTTTGACATTTAATTAATCAGAAATTGGTGTCAGAAAACTGTTTCCTGTGAAGCCATCTCTTCCTATAGGATTTTTCTTAAAAAATCTGGACTATAGAAAAAAATTTACAACCTGGACTTCCACAGACCATTGATCTCCACCTGTGTCTTATACCTAACAGAAGCTGTTGCCACCCTTTTTTCTTTGTGTGCCCTAACAGTTATAAACAACATGAATAAACATGAAAATAAAATATTAAGCATCTTTTATTTCCTTTGCCTCTAATTATACGATCCCCTAAATTTGTCTCTAATAATAAAAGATGAGTAAAACTTTTAACGTATTAATAATATTGTATGTATCAGTATCTTAGCATTTATGAATTAAGACAGAGGTCTTACTATTCTCTCCAATTTTTGTAAAACTAAGATTCAGAGAAGTTAAGAGACTCTCCCAAGAGCACACATAGGTAACAGAGGTGGGTTTCAGTCTAGACCGGTCTAAAATTCTCATGTATTCTGTTTATGACATATTATGAATTCAGTGAGAAAGGGAACTTCAGTGATTTAAGTTAGGAGTCAGCAAACTGTTTCTGTAAAGGATCAGATAGCAAAATTTTAGGCTTTGTGGGCCATATAGTCTCTGTCACAACCGCTCAACTTTGCAGTGTAGTGCAAAAGCAACCGTGACAAAACATGAATGAATGAGCATGGCTGTGTTAAAAAATAAAATGTTTATTTACAAAAGCAGGTAGTGGACCAGCTCTGGCCCATGGGCCATAGCTGGCTGATCTCAGTAAATCTGGAATTTAGGGACAAAATCTAAACTGTGGTCTGCCTATTAGGAGCAAGAAGTTCCCTCAACTAAAGGTAAAGGCTAGAGTCATGGAGAAGAGGCTACCTGGTGTTAACAGTAAGTGGAAAAATTAAAGCAGAAAATGCTATTATAAGAAGCAGAGAAGCATAATGGTTATGGACTATGGATCAGTTGGGTCAACGGTTTGGGCCCTCTGGCTGTATGGTCTTGGTCGAGCTACTTGGTCAACTTCTTCATGCTTTATCTACTGTTCCTTATCTATTAAATGGGGATATTAAAGCATTTTCCTCATAGAGTTGTTATGAGAATGGAATGAATTAACATATGTAATGCATATAGAATATGGTCTAGACAGTATTTATTCCTCAATAAATGCCAGATGTATATACACAGTTGACCCTCCTTGAACAACACAGGTTTTAACTGTGCATGTCCACTTACAGGTGGACTTTTTTCAATAGCAAATACTACAGTACTACACAATCCGCGGTTGGTTGACTCAGGATTTACCAACTGTGAAGTTGTATGTGAATTTTCAACTGCGCTGAGGGTCGGCACCCCTAACTCAACTGTATATATACCTGACGAGAAATTATTCCTATTTCTATTGATATGTATCAAACCACTGTAAACGTAACGGCTCAAAAGAAACAACAGTCATTTATTTTGCAAGTAAATCTGCAGTTTGGACAGGGCTTATCTGGGAAGACTTGTCTCTGCTCCATGTGGCCTCAGCTTGATGGAGGACTGGAGAATTTCCTTCCAAAGTGGCTCACTCGTATGGCTGACAAGTTGGGAGCTCAGCTGGGGCTGAGGGCCTGGGGCCTTGGTTCATTTCCAGGACTCTCCATTTGGCCCGGGCTTTCTCACAAGTTTTGGGCGGGGGGTGATTGTAAGAATGAGTGTTCCAAGAGCGAGCCAGGAAGAAGCTGTATTATCTTTGAAGCCTTAGGCTTGGAATTAATGTAGCATCAGTTCCATCGCACTCTATTTTTTAGAAATGAGTTAGTAAGTCCAGTCCATATTTAAGGGGACAGGAACTAGACTCCACCTCTTGATGGGAAGAGTGTCAAAAAACTGTGAACATGTTTTAAAATTCCAAAGTATATCTACTGGCCACAAATTATTTATATTGCTTCCACATTCAAAAAAATCCATAAATTCACCCCTTCCAGTACACCCCAGTGTCTCATCAGGCTTAGGATCAAGGTTCAGAATCTTATCATCTAAATCAAATCTAGGTACAAATGAAACCCCTTGGGTGAGGTTTCTTTTTTTTTTTTTTTTTTGCGGTATGCAGGCCTCTCACTCCCGTGGCCTCTCCCGTCGCGGAGCACAGGCTCCAGACGTGCAGGCACAGCGGCCGTGACTCACGGGCCCAGCCGCTCCGCGGTATGTGGGATCCTCCCGGACCGGGGAACGAACCCGTGTCCCCTGCATCGGCAGGCGGACTCTCAACCACTGCGCCACCAGGGAAGCCCGGGTGAGGTTTCTTGTATATTGTTTCTCTCAGTCTGAACACTTGTGAACAAACACCTATATACCCAACAAACAATGGTGTGCTATGCCTTGGAAAATCACTGTAGACATTCTTGCTGAAAACAGAGGAAAATGGAAGTACACAATCATCATTGGTTCAATGAAATTTTGAAATCTAGCCAGGCAAACATTCCCTGTTCCTTCTTCAGGTCTCAGTCCTACTGCCTAGGAAGGATTTTCCCACTTCTCCTGGGTCTCCCCTTTCAGTCTTGGTTCCTCTTAAATTATCTTGGTTCCCTTTAAATTATCTTTCCTTTTATACAAAATGTGCCCTGTATTGAAAGCTGAATAGTTTTATCAGTCTGTCTCCTGCCCATAGAAATTCTGGAATCTAAAGATCTCTTTTTGTTTCTAACTATTTTTGTCCCTTTTAGTCCATGCTGGCAAAATGTTAATCAATAAAATCTTGCCACTGTATTTTTTAAAATTGTAACCATGTGTGGTGATGGATGTTAACTAGACTTATTGAGGTGATCATTTTACAATATACACAAATATTGAATCATGTTGTATACCTGAAATAAAAATAATGTTCTATGTCAATTATATCTCAATAAAAAACAAAACAACAACCCCCCCCCAAAAAAAAAACCAGCAAAAACCTCTGTGGACTTCTCATCATTTTTATTAGAGTATACTCCATTAGACAAAAACTTCCCCACAAATCTTTTTGATGTAAGTCCTTCTCTACCTTGGGATTCCTGTAAAGCTGCAATGGGACCATTACTTTAAGATTATTAGAAGCCCCACTGTTTAACTAAGAGAGTCTGCCTGGTATGCCCTTAAGATGCTTAGAGAAACTTTGTCTGTTTCAAGGGGTCTATGAGACATTACCCACAAAGGCTCTTTGGCTTTTGGATTTGATCTTTGGTCTGACACCCTTTCTTAATCTGAGAATCTTCTGCTGTATGGAGAAACTGGGAATGAGAAATACTTTTATATTTGAATGTAGCAAGCACTGGATCTTTTATATATTTTCTTTAAGTTTTCTTGAAAACGAAACAGTTCCCATTTTGAACTCATCTCTCTACATATTTATATGTGACTAAAAGAAGCCATTTGGCATTTTCAACATTCTGGCTGAAATTCTTTTTAGCCAAATCTACCAGTCCACTCGATACCTTTTGTATTTATCGTGTCACTGCAGGTGACATCTTGCTAACATTCTAGTAGCCTCTTCAAGGGCCATCAGGCTTCTGTGCACAGTCTCTTCAAAATCCCTCCAACTTCTGCCCACCACTCTGTCCCAGAGTCAATGTCCCACGTTTTAGGTTTTGTTACAGCAGCACCCAACTTCCAGTTCTCAGAATCTGTTCCAATTGTCTACTATCATGCATAAAACATCTCAAACAGTGGCTTATAACAACAGTAACACTTATTTTTCTCACAAATCCTGGGTTTGACTGGGCTTGGGTAAGTGGTTCTCACGCAGGATCTTATGAGGTTGTACTAGTGCCCGGGACTGGAATTATCACCAAGGCTTCATCACTCACAACTGACATCTAGACTGGGAAGCCTTTTGGGTACCACTTTCTCGATTTGGTATCTCCACATGATCTTTCTAAGTGATGGACACAGGGTAAATGAACTTCTTACGTGGGGGAAAAGCTCCCAGAGTGACTGTCCCAGGAAACACTGGAAGAGGCCACATGGACTTCTCCATCCTAGACTCAGAAGTCACGCAGATCTCCTCCCTGGAATTGTCAAGGCAGTCACAAAGACCTGCCGGATTTAAGGAGGGGGTGGGACATGGACTCTCCTTCTTGATTTCTCCTTCTGATAAAAAATTTATAGACATATATTAACACTACCTCAGATATGTCTGAAGGACTGGTAACTTTAGCAGGAAAGGCAATCCAAACTTCTAATGATGCAACTGGTTTCTGCCAATGATGTTGGAAACACCTCATGTATGAGGCAGCTGATCTGTGTGGATGGTCAGGAGAGAGAGATGGTGGTCTTTTTTTTTTTTTTTTTTTGAAGAAGGTGATGATATGAATTTGGAGAGAAAATTGGGATCTAGAGGAAGTAAAGATATCAAATTCTTAACACCCACATAGATCCATCTTTTTAAGGAAGTTAGAATATGTTATTTAGAACAGGGAAGGTTGAAAGCCACTCTCTCTTTTCAGATTTAGGGAAATTCCAAGGTGTAACACTATGTTCCAAGAATATCAGGCTTGTGGAATGCACTTTATTGGAGGCAGACAGGAAATTCCCTGCTGCACAGTAATCAATATTTTCACGCCCTGTCCTGCAAATGCAAATAGGAATCTTGCTCTAAATTCTTGTTGCCTTTCAGAAAGTTACAGGGCGTATTTTTTCCTGTCCTCTTTCTTTCTTTCCTTGATAGCAGCCAACCGGGGATTCAGTTGTTATTATTATAATTTAACATTTATTTATCTTTTCTTTGAGAATCCCATACCTTTGGTACAGGAAGGAGTAGCTAAGTTCAGAGTCATAATAAAGATTAGGGAGGCAATACAGAGTTGAGACATCTGCATTTGGGCCACCGGATTTGATGTCTCTGAGCCTTGCTTTCTTCTTGTGAGTAGATGAGCTAGTGGATGTTGACTTCTACTAGAATTGACACCTATAAACAATGCTGTATGTGTCTTGGAGTGAATTAAAAACAGAAAATATCTTTGCACTAACATTTCTTTTAAGTCCTCTCATAGTGCTACCATTGTGGGATCAGGTGGATGAATTTTTCTTTCTTTCAAGAAGTCTGGGTTTTTTTAATGTCTAAACGTTATTAAATCTAGATTAATGTCAGAAAAACAATGCTGGCTGGCACATTCATATTTTTAGGAAGTCTTCATTTCTCTGAGTGTAAGTATCTGGTCTATAATTCTTTGAGAGGAGCAAGCATCTGCCATCAGTGGCTGCTTCATGTGTTTGCACTTTTGGCCTAGGCCTCCTTTTGTACTGAATGTGGACCATTTTGCATTGCTGTTTATTTTTCAGTGGCTTTGTCCCTCTCCTGCGTCTACACCACATGCTCCACAACGTCTGGTGTATTTGTAGGTACTCAATAAATGTTTGAAAAAGGAATGAATTTGTTTTCCCATCACTTTCCAAAATGCCTATAAACATCGGACCTGAGTTATAAGTTGGGGATGATGATGTTTCTAAACTGGATACAAGCACATAAGCTCTTGTTTCCGCCATTTTGAGAGAATCACGTGAGTGCACTGGCCACCTTTCATCCTTATGTTGCACATTTGCAACATAAGTGGCCACAGTTGTTCACCAACCCTGATTCATTTCCCATCTCTGACCTCGTCTCTCTAATCCACTAATATCAGGTCACTATATATTTTAAACTCATTCAGTTTCCAGGAAAAGATCTGCTGTCATAATCAGCTATCAGCTGAGGACTGAAAGCCATGATATGAAAGTCTAGCATCCTGTGACAAACTTGGATTAGACTACGATTGCTTAAGTGTTGTCACTGCAAAATGCAAGGTCAGAATTTACATACTATTACTCAGCCATAAAAAGAAATGAAATTGAGTTATTTGTAGTGAGGTGGATGGACCTAGAGTCTGTCATACAGAGTGAAGTAAGTCAGAAAGAGAAAAACAAATACCGTATGCTAACACATATATATGGAATCTAACAACAACAAAAAAGTGGTTCTGACGAACCTAGGGCCAGGACTGGAATAAAGACGCAGATGTAGAGAATGGACTTGAGGATATGGGGAGGGGGAAGGGTAAGCTGAGACAAAGTGAGAGAGTGGCATGGACCTATATACACTACCAAACGTAAAACAGATAGCTAGTGGGAAGCAGCCGCATAGCACACGGAGATCAGCTCTGTGCTTTGTGACCACCTAGAGGGGTGGGAGGGAGGCGCAAGAGGGAGGAGATATAGGAATATATGTATACATATAGCTGATTCACTTTGTCACACAGCAGAAACTAACACACCATTGTAAATCAATTATACTCCAATAAAAATGTTAAAAAAAAAAGAATTTACATACTTTTCCTTAATGATTCCTTTCTAGCTTTGGCTTCACTATGCTGAAATCAACTGAAATACATTCTATTATTGGCAATCTTTTATCTTCTAGTCAAATCTAGCTTGGCGGATCTTGTTATTCCTTATTATTTTTGAAACTATTAAACTAAACAATGTGTGATCTTTCCAGGAAATGCTGCAAGGGAGGCGGCTTCTGGACATGGCCTCTTTATTGTTCTATTTCTGATAAATAATCAGTTCTGTTCCCTCTAAATAATTACTGAGATTGCTCTATTGTTCCGATGACCTCATTTGAGACAGGGATTTTCCCCTCTGCCTTCTTCCCCATTAATTTCTATCTTTAATGAATGCAAGTACAGTGAGAACTTACAGTGTTGATTGTCCCTATAATTGTTATTGCCGGTTGTGGACATTCTCTATTCACAGTAGTGATTCCTACAAGTTTTCAAGTTACCATATGGAAGTGCAGACCCAATGGAGAGAGAGCACAGGGCTCCCTGAGTCCTGTTCTGCCCTGCAGTGCTGAGGCATTGCTGAGTAATCAACAGGAGCGATCTGCTTTAGATTCCGACGTACCTGTTTTCGCAGTCTCCGAGTCCATGACACTTGGGTAAGTGACACTTCTTAGTAAGTCTCAGTGCCCGTGTCTATATAAGAGGGTGGTAACCATCTCATGGAACAATGTCTGGGTAAATGAGATGATGCTTATAAAGTGTTTAGCACAGAGCTGGGAGCATAATGAGTTCAGTCACTGGTATCCATTACTATTGCATCTCAAATAATGTCTGACTTTTGTGAATCTATTGGGAAAAAGAATTCAAAACTCTCTCAGTATAGGGGTGTGAAATACCTAAGTATTTGCTTCCATGTTCATAGGGTCCCTGCTTGAAGCTTTGCAGATGTGGAATACAACATTTTGGCAGGCTTGCCTCAGCGGAGTGAGTCATTTCAGGGTTTCTCCACATGCCAGAACAATTTTTTCTTTACCCATTTTAGACACATGTAGGAGTTCCTGGTAGGGGCCATGTAATGACATGAAATAAACACAGGTTTTATAGCCAGAGACCTGGGTGACCTTGGGAAATTCATTAACATCACTGAGGCTCCATGTTTTCAGCTGTAAAAGAGGTATAAGACTTGCTTTGAAGAGTGGTCCTGAGTGTAAAAGAGGAGAAATGAGATCTCTATGTAAAATGCTTCAGTGTAACACCAAGCAGTATAGAGAGACAAAACAAGGAGAACCTACTGTATCTCATTTTTTCCTACTAATAAATATCCCTTTTCTTCTCCTCCAACCTCATGGCATATGTTGCAAGCCTTTGGAGTACCTGAAGAGTAGTTGGTAATTCTCCCTTAGGAGAAGACAACTGGGTGATGCTGCATTGGTCTCAGCCACAGTAAACCTTTTGCCCATTGAAGAAAGTAAAGTCTGCTAGCAGAAAGCTGGTACCCTCTCTTACTGGCCTTTAGAAAGGACCTGATTCCCATCAACAAAATGAGTGATTGCTGTTGGAAAACAGGCTGTGTGCATTTATATAGTGAGAGGTGTCTTATGGGATTAGGTGAGTAATGAAAGAGTAATCATTATAATAATTTTATAACCTAGACGTAAAAGAGAAGTGGAGAAGGACCAGTTCTCTTCTTAAATATTTGCCATTTAATATCTTCAGGCAAGTCAATGTGTTTTCTTATAAATCAGCAAGAAGTAGACTCAGGTGTTTTAGGGGAGGAATGGACCTTAGATGCCATGTGGCATGGTCTGCCTTTCAGAAAGAGGAACAAACGCAGGACCACAGAGGGCCAGGGAATACGCCCAAGGTCAGGAACTGCCATTTGTTTTGACTACCTCTGGAGAGATATTCTCATGACAACACACTGCCTCTCCCTGGAAAGTGAGGTAAGAGTTGCCCAATCGAATTCTGAAATAGGTCAGTTATAGATGCCCGTGGCAGCCACCTTCTCTTTAATTATTTAGAAAATGCTTGTCTGAACTTGTTATCAGGAGACACAGACTGAGAGAGAAGGAATATATTTTTTCACATGTCAGGAAGCCAGGGGTAATAGAACATCCACATCCGGAGAAAGGTGTGATAATAAATCGCCGTGAAATACAGACTGTTCACGAGCTGTTTTTGAAATCCTGGCTTTGTGAAAAAGAACCAAAGGCAACAGAAAGTAAAATTCGTAACCATGTGCTTCTTGGTATGGATGTGTTGGACTGAATGTCCATATGACTAGATCACAGAAATGAACCACTGGAAAGAAGGGTGCACTGTTTCTCAAAGGGAGACAAGGGAGGAAACCAACATTTGTTGAGCTTTCCTTGGCCCTGGAAGTGCTTGCAAATGGCAAGGTCAGGACTTGAACCCAGGTTCAGCTAAGCTTAAAGCCCAGGTTATTTCCCAACAAGCCAAAGAAATGTCCCAACTCCACGCTCCTCCTGGCATGTGGACAAGCAAGCATCTCTTCCAGCAGGTGATTTTAGTTTCCACAGATGGGAATTGTGTACAGGGCTGGGGGAAAGGCCAGCAGCTCCATTGCTTGGCATGAAGGCTGGAACTGCAGGAACTATTGCAGACGAACTAGTCATCACAGATGATTGGTAAGGGAAATCGACTTTAGTGAACCAATATCTGCAGGCATCTTCATCACACCATTATGTAGACAGACTAAACTAATTGGTTAGACTAATAGTTAAGTACAGACTTTGTTTTGGAACCTAAATGTTTATAAGATACGAGAGAGAAGAAGCTTGCTGGAACACAGACTGCCAACAGTCAAGAAGGAGATTCAGGGAGAGGGAATTCCCCTTAACATGGGAACCCAAATATTTCAAAACTAAAATTTTGATGACACATTATACAAAATAAAACCAAATCCCATATTACAAAAGTAATGAACTCATAGGTCATAGTATGTGCTCAGGGCTTTATATGTTATCCCACTTAATATGCAGGATTAGGCTTATGAAGGAGGCTTTATCATAACAAATTTTATAGATGAGGACACTGAAGTTTAGGAGAGTTAAGACGCCCAAACCACCTATACTGCAAATGATATCATCTTTTAAAAGGCCGGTGAGCATTACTGACCCGTTGACTCCCCATGCAGGGGACATCCTGGAGAAGATGGAGGGATGGGCTAGAGTTCCAGCGTCCCAGTCCAAGGAGAGGGCCTTTACCCCTCAAGTCCTGCCAGTGGACTAGGAGACAGCAGGTGAAGGAACCTTTTATTGATGGCTGCCTCAGGCATTTTGATTTTAAAGAGCTCCTGTTTGTGCATTCCCAGCACCACTGCCTAGGACGGTGAGAACACAATACTCTCCACTTCTGGACTCATAGTGAATGTATTTGTGAAAGTACATGCCCTTTCATGGAGGAGGAAAGATAGACTAGAACACTTAGAATTCAGTGATTCTACAAGATGGAGCAAAATGAGTTCATAGAATTGCAAATAATTCTGGGTAGAGTTTAGAGAGTGCTAGTGTTTGGACTTTGTCTGGCAGGCAAAGGAGAGCCATCAAAGGACCATTAGCAGGACAATTGTATGATTAGTCTTAGGCACATCTGAAAGGACATCAACTGGGGAGGAAATTGTATTTTCATTGCAACTCTACCCCAACACGAACTACCTTACCTCTAATAAAACCTTCAAAAGCTTCAAAAATGTTGGCACCTTCCTTGGTTTCAGACATTACAAACAGGAAACTCTACCCATGAACTAACCTTCGCCCTGTCCTTTCCTGAAACAAAGAACAGCTGTTCTCCCACTTGGATATGCCTGGAGGAAAGAAAGGCCCCTAGTATTCTTAGCTGACTGCAAAGAGACTGACTTGACTTCATAAGATTAGTCACAGGTACATACAGATGGTCACAGAGTCAACGTATTGGGACATTTTACTTTTTACAAGTATTTGTCTCTGATAGGATGCTGTCAACATTGGCAGGGGGGAACCCTGGAATCATAGCTGCTACAGAGAAAATATAATTCATTCCTTGGAAGAGGGCCTGAACTCTAAAGAAATTAAGCAGTAGTGATGTACTAAGTGCTCTTTCTCTAATTATCAGTACACAAGTCCATTCGCACATCAACTAAGACTTTAGAACAGCTTTAGCTATTGTTTGTGATGGTGGGTGTTATGTTCTTTGTTTATATTTGGATTTACTTCTTTGCCTTAATTCTAAGATACACTGTCAATTTAACGACAATGTTTTGGGGGAAGAAGAAGGAGGAGGAAAAGATTAAATTTAATGTTTGTTTTAATTGTGAAATAATCTGATTTCAAAAATGTTGAAATATATATATATATATATATATATATATATATATATATGGGGGTGGATATAGGAAAAGGTATACTCTATCATAAAAATTTCCAGGAGTGAAATCAAAGATTTCTAAAGGTACTAGGAATGTTATAATCAGTGGCATCCAAAGCTCTGTTTTCAGACAGAGAAATCTGAGGCCCAGGAAGGCTAAGAGATTTGCTTCAGGTTCTAAAGGAAATTATTTGATAATGAGCCCAGAGCCAGAAACCTCATCTCCCAACCTCAAGTTTGGTTTGCTTTCCATAACACCAGAACACTCCAAAAAATTTCTGTGACAAAAAAACACTCATCATTTCCACTCACCCTCATATTTATGGCCGGGGAAACTATTCAGAGATAAAGCATGTAAATAAGTAAAATGTGTCATAACTAAGTATATTTTACCAAAGAAACAAGGGAAAGATCATGGCACTTCAGTCCTTAACGAGAACTGTTAATTTATTCAATGGCTGTTATCAGGAGTATGTGACACCCGCATATCAAATTGCATTTTAGTATGTTGAAATGAATGCTTTTACTTGTTCTTTGGTTCCTAAAGCTAATTATTATTTTTAACACCTTTTGATATGCTAAGTGAGGCTAATAAGAGATTTCTTGTGTGTTTATTAGTCATCACCGTCATCTCACATATGTATATATATTTTTACTACTTTCAAAGTGTTAGTAAATTATATTTGAGCCTCAGAAGAACATCATAAAGCAGCTATTACCTTAGTATTTCTCCTAGGAAATACTTAATTGGCAGAAAGATGTGGTATCAGACCATATAGTTTCAAACCCTTCTCCTGTCACCAGCTGTATGGCCTTGAGTAAATTACTTAATCCCTCTGTGCTTCACCTGTAATATGGAGCAACAGGAGTAGCTGTCTTGTGCACTTGCTTTTGGAATTAAATAAGGTAATCCATGCAAACTGCTTATCGAGTCACCTGGCATATTCTACCTATGCTATATTGTTAGCTAGACTATTTATCCATCATAAATTATGTATTGATAGCCTCTAATAACTAACACTTAATGAATGCTTATTAGGTACCAAGTACCATTCTAAGAACCTGACAGTAGTAAGACAATTTTCACAATGACTGTTTGAGGTGAGAACTATTATTACTATGTCTGTTTTGCAAATGAGAAAATTGAGACACAAAGGTAAACTCACTTGTCCAAAGTCTCGCAGGTGGGAGGTTGTAGAGCTGGGACTCAAACTCAGAAAGTGGTTATAGGCTCTACTCTGCTATCTCCCTATATGTGCTAGGCATGGGGGGTGGGGAGGGGAATAGCACAGAGAACCACATGGTTCCTGCCCTCTGAGAGCTCACTGAAAACCAGTGCAGTCTCCCTAAAAGAGAGGTAAGCTCTCTGCAAAATGGTGACACAAAAGAGAGAGTTCTGAACCCTTCCCTGGAGCTTGGGAAAGTGTCAGTTACTGGCAGTCCTCCTACTGTTCAGATCTGCTTTCTCCGCTCTCCGTGGGCCATGCACAAACCCTGAGCTGAGAATCACAGTGCTACCAAACCTCTGGTCCCTCCCTACGACACTTGCTACCCTATCCTGAAAGGCTACACCCAGATTCCAGGTCCCTGACCATCTCTATATACAGGCCCTGTCATTTTCATGATAACCTTTCTAATATTCTAAATTTCCTTTCTGTGGGTTGCCAGGCAAATACATCCTTGGCCCTCAGTGAGGGCCCCTTGTTCAAAATGTCACACATTACAAAGATGATGATTCAACACACATTTGTGAGTGTGTCCAACCTATATGTTACAGTGCTAGAAATGAATTCATGTTTCTTTATACTACAGTGTCATCTCTCCTGAGGGTGAGGCCTGTATTGCTTCTGCATCCAGTTTCTCATACGTATATTATGACTTCTACTTTTGCAAAACAGGACGTTGTTTAACCAAGTACTTATGGGAGGAAGCACGGCCCAGTAAACAGAACAATGATTTGAAAGTCCTGGGTTCTATTTTCAGCTCCACTGTTGACTAGCTGTGCATTCAGTCCTAGGAAAGTCAAAAGCAGAATGGCCTTGTGCTGCTGACTTTCTCTGTATGTACAGCTCTGGATGGAAAACAAATCAGGCATCTGGCTCTCAGCCTTGAGAAGCTATGGTCTTTGGAGAATAGATGTGTAGTCACACTTTGTTTTCCTTTTTTAAAGCAAAAGAACAGAACAAACTCTCTTGGAGGGGGGAGGGGTGGTGCAAAATGAGCTGGCAGAGAATGCAAAAGAGAAACCGAATAAACTTTTAAACAATCCAGGGGTTAAGGGACTATGTGAGCCATTTAGAGCAAAGAAGGCTCTGTGGAGTATGTTGGAATTGCCTGTGTTTCAACACAGAAGGGGCTAAGGTTTGAAAGACTTCTCCAAACTTGGACAATAGCAGGCATCCAGAACTCTTCCTATAGGTGCCTATAGGGGCCAGGAAGGGAATGCCAGTGAGTGAGGCTTATGGGCAAACGGGGAAGGATAGGCCCCTTCTAAAGCCATCTGCTTCGACCCAGCACAAGCTACTTGTCATGGGGAGAAGCAGGCCACCGTTGCTTGAATAGCTGAGTTTTCAAGAGAAACTAAACAATTAAAATAGACGTTTCTCCAAAGAAGATATACAGATTGCCGACAAACACATGAAAGGATGCTCAACATCATTAATCATTAGAGAAATGCAAATCAAAACTACAATGAGATATCATCTCACACCAGTCAGAATGGCCATCATCAAAAAGTCTACAAACAATAAATGCTGGAGAGGGTGTGGAGAAAAGGGAATCCTCTTGCACTGTTGATGGGAATGTAAATTGTTACAGCCGTTATGGAGAACAGTATGGAGTTTCCTTAAAAAACTAAAAATAGAACTACCATATGATCGAGCAATCCCACTACTGGACATATACCCAGAGAAAACCATAATTCAAAAAGAGTCATGTACCACAATGTTCATTGCAGCTCTATTTACAATAGCCAGGACATGGAAGCAACCTAAGTGTCCATTGACAGATGATAATAAAGATAAAGAAGGATAGGATAAAGGATAAAGAAGATGTGGCACATACATACAATGGAATATTATTCAGCCATAAAAAGAAACGAAATTGAGTTATTTTTAGTGAGGTGGATGGACCTAGAGTCTGTCGTACAGAGTGAAGTAAGTCAGAAAGAGAAAAACAAATACCATATGCTAACACATATATATGGAATCTAAAAAAAAGATTCTGAAGAACCTTAAGGGCAGCACAGGAATAAAGATGCAGACATAGAGAACGGACTTGAGGACACAGGGAGTGGGAAGGGTAAGCTGGGATGAAGTGAGAGAGTGGCATGGACATATATACAGTACCAAATGTAAAATGGATAGCCAGTGGGAAGCAGGCGCATAGCACAGGGAGATCAGCTCAGTGCTTTGTGACCATCTAGAGGGGTGGGATAAGGAGGGTGGGAGGGAGACGCAAGAGGGAGGGGATATGGGGATATATGTATACATATAGCTGATTCACTTTGTTATACAGCAGAAACTAACACACCATTATAAAGCAATTATACTCCAATAAAGACATTAACAAAAATAAAGTAAAAAAAAAATTTTGTCATTAGAACTGGATTTTTTTTGTTTTTCCTTCTTTTCTTTATTTATTTGTGCTATACAGTAGGTCCTTGTTGGTTATCCTTTTTAAATATAGTAGTGTGTACATGTCAATCCCAAACTCCCTAACTATCCCTTCCCTCCACACTTCCACCCCCGACCATCCCCCATAACCAGAAGTTAATTCTCTGAGTCCATTTCTGTTTTGTAAATACAAAGAACTAGACTTTAAATGGTGGAGCCTAATCAACATTTAAAGAGGCACTGAGCAGGCAAACCAAACTTCTCACAGCCTAGGCAATGTACTCTCCAACTCTTCTACCTAAACATGGGATAGAGTTCCATAGGGATTTTAATTATGTGCTCTGCTATGAATGGACAGAAGCTACACATCAGGCAAAAGGTGTTAGCAGTGGCTCTCAAACTTGGTTGTACTCATACCTGGGCCCCAACACAAAAATTCTGATTTAATTAGAGTGGGCTGCAGTCTGAGTATTAGAATTTTTGAATACTCCACAAGTGATTCTAATATGCAATCCCGATTGAGAGGCACTGTGTTAGGGTATTATAAAAAAAAGTGGAAGAATTTCAGAAAGTTGTGTGAATTTTAACTTGATAAAATACACAGTTAATCCCCGAACATCAGTCAGAGAACTGACATTCACTATGAACTTTTTCTTTTTTTAGCTGGGACTCTTAACTCTAGCATCATTGCTGGTGGCCTTAATATCTCTGAGCTCATTAGGAACCAGCGCTGACAACTCGAGATTTCTGGGCAAACAAGGGTATTGTTGTAAAGGTCAAACACAACAAAAACCAAAGGACAAGTGCAAGCCTAAGCACAGATAAGTATTTATAGGGGAAATTAATTTGTTGTCTGATGGTCATGAACTAGGGGATAGAGAAAAGTGAGCCTTTTATAAGTGAAATTCAATCTCTGTCCACATTCTAATGGCTGTAAAACTCACCATATGAAGCTAATAATTGGTACATAAAACTAATATTTTCCATTTTTTTCTTCCTTATTTTGTAGGCCTTATGAATTATAAAAAATATAATTAAGTCTCTGGTTATATCTCTGGCTAGTTCTTATTTCAGCTACGGTTTCTCTTGCTATATTTCTCATAAAAGATATCAGCGTGGATTGAGTATATTAAGTCATGTGCAATGGGAAGTTCCTCTTTTCTAGAGGTCTCAGAAGAGGCCCAATAGAGTTGGTGTCAAGGAGCCCACATTCTAAAGCTAGGTGGTAGCTTAAGAGACCCCACAACAGGTTACAGAAATGGTTCTACCCATGTAATCACATTGGCAACCTCCAACCTATCAAGGGTAACTTCAAAGAAGTTGGCACTGAGGATTCTTTGGAGGATGTTATCAATTTAGTAAGTGTCCCCATCCCTACCCTCAACCCCAGATAGAAGTGTTTCTTTAACACAAACCAAAAGAGAGGCACATCAATGCAACCACTCGGAGAGCTTACTACATGTCTTCCAGTCTTTAAGAGACATAGGGACTGATGTCTGACTCATACTTGAAAATACAGGGGACTGTGGCCTGAGCTACCCTTTTCCGGTGTCTAGGACTGAGCTATATTGGGAATAAGAAGCACTTCCAGAATTTGGTGGGGCGAATAAGGATCTGCTCAAGAAAGGCAGATTGGGTCATCTTGGAAGAGACTGCCTGGAAGGGTGACATGACCACATTAGTGACGATGTACCACTAGAAGCCAAGAGAATGAAGAAGTCATCAGTGGCTGGCCTGAGAAGGCATAACTAGAGCCAGCAGAACAGTTACTGAAAGGTGCCCTGTGATGTAGGCAAAGGGAGATGTCTTCAAAAACAACTCACCAAAATGCCCCTTGAGAGAAAATTCAATTGGGATTCCACTACACTCAGAGGATTGCAATGGCAGATTGTAATGGCACCGGTCAAGCTTATTCCAACTTTCCACCTTAGCCTTGCTTTCCCCCACCTCCCCTATTGCTGGAGAGGCCAGAAATCACAGCTAGAAAAGGGGGAGAAGATACTGACTGGGGAAAGTGAGGAAACCCACCTGGACCCTCCCGCTATTTGTGGATTTTCAGTCTGAGTGACAGCTGTGAGAGAAGACAGAGATAACATTTACATGGATTGGACTTTCTACTGCATTAGACTTTTTACCACCTTGAAAAAAAAGATTTTTCATTTATTACCTGTCGGTAATCAGAAAAGCTGATGGAGAACTGCCCAGAGTTGTATTGGTTAGTGGAACCTAGGGGTTAGGGGTGAATAGTGAAAATAGCAGGTTTGAAGGGGCAGAAGCAAAATTGCTTTCTATGTGTAACTTACCAAGTCCAGCTCATACAATAAACCAGTTTAACTTGAACACTTAAAATATTTTTGTGGTGTAGATTCAATTTAACAAGGGTGAGATGTGATGTCACAGTCATCTTTTCAAATTCTCATCTTTAATATCAGCTTTGCTACCTCAAAGATATACTGGGTTGTGACAGCATTTCTGCAGAATGCTAATAGATAGTCCCTAAAAAAGAGTTCCATGGTCAAAGATACTGGCAAAAAGCTAGTTTACTCAAAAAATAAATAGGTTTTCTTGCTGTAGGTATTCAAATAGTCTTTAATAGTTTTTTTATAGTTACTTAACAGTATCATTCCAATATTATTTATTTAATTTTGATAGTTCTCACATGGTTATGTTTTTATTTATTTTTTAACATCTTTATTGGAGTACAATTGCTTTACAATGGTATGTTAGTTTCTGCTTTATAACAAAGTGAATCAGCTATACATATATCCCCATATCTCCTCCCTCTTGCATCTCCCTCCCACCTTCTCTATCTCACCCTTCTAGGTGGACACAAAGCACCGAGCTGATCTCCCTATGCTATGCGGCTTCCCAATAGCTATCTATTTTACATTTGGTAGTGTATATATGTCCATGACACTCACTTCGTCCCAGCTTACCCTTCCCCCTCCCTGTGTCCTCAAGTCCATTATTAATGTCTGCGTCTTTATTCCTGTCCTGCCCCTAGGTTCTTAGGAACCATTTCTTTTTTTATAGATTCCATATATGTGTTAGCATACGGTATTTGTTTTTCTCTTTCTGACTTACTTCACTCTGTACGACAGACTCCAAGTCCATCCACCTCACTAAAAATAACTCAATTTCATTTCTTTTTCATTTGTTTCTTTTTACGACTGAGTAATATCCCATTGTATCTACGTGCCACATCTTCTTTATCCATTCATCTGTCAATGGACACTTAGGTTGCTCCCATGTCCTGGCTATTGTAAATAGAGCTGCAATGAATATTGTGGTGCATCTGTCTTTTTGAATTATGGTTTTCTCTGGGTATATGCCCAGTAGTGGGATTGCTGGGTCATATGGCAGTTCTATTTTTAGTTTTTTGAGGAACCTCCATACTGTACTCCATAGTGGATGTATCAATTTACATTCCCACCAACAGTGCAAGAGAGTTCCCTTTTCTCCACACCCTCTCCAGCATTTACTGTTTGCAGATTTCTTGATGATGGCCATTCTGACTGGTGTGAGGTGATACCTCATTATAATTTTGACTTGCATTTCTCTAATGATTAGTGTTGAGCATCCTTTCATGTATTTGTAGGCAATCTGTATATCTTTTTTGGAGAAATGTCTATTTAGGTCTTCTGCCCATTTTTGGATTGGGTTGTTTGTTTTTGCGATACTGAGCTTTATGAGCTGCTTGTATATTTTAGAGATTAATCCTTTGTCAGTTGCTTCGTTTGCAAATATTTTCTCCCATTCTGAGGGTTGTCTTTTCTTCTTGTTTATGGTTTCTTTGCTGTGCAAAAGCTTTTAAGTTTCATTAGGTCCCATGTCTTTATTTTTGCTTTTATTTCCATTTCTCTAGGAGGTGGGTTAAAAAGGATCTTGCTGTGATTTATGACATAGAATGTTCTGCCTATGTTTTCCTCTAAGAGTTTATAGTGTCTGGCTTTACATTTAGGTCTTTAATCCACTTTGAGTTTATTTTTGTGTATGGTGTTTCGGAGTGTTCTAATTTCATTCCTTTACATGTAGTTATCCAGTTTTCCCAGCACCACTTATTGAAATGGCTGTCTTTTCTCCATTGTATATTCTTGCCTCCTTTATCAAATATAAGGTGACCATATGTGTGTGGGTCTATCTCTGGGCTTTCTATCCTGTTCCATTGATCTGTATGTCTGTTTTTGTGCCAGCACCATACTGTCTTGATTACTGCAGCTTTGTAGTATAGTCTGAAGTCAGGCAGCCTGATTCCTCCAGCTCTGTTCTGCTTTCTCAAGATTGCTTTGGCTATTCGGGGTCTTTTGTGTTTCCATACAAATTGTGAAATTTTTTGTTCTAGTTCTGTGAAAAATGCCATTGGTAGTGTGATAGGGATGGCACTGAACCTGTAGATTGCTTTGGATAGTACAGTCATTTTCACAATGTTGATTCTTCCAATCCAAGAACATGGTATATCTCTCCATCTGTTTGTATCATCTTTGATTTCTCTCATCAGTGTCTTATAGTTTTCTGCATACATGTCTTTTGTCTCCTTAGGTAGGTTTCTTCCTAGGTATTTTATTCTTTTTGTTGCAATGGTAAATTGGAGTGTTTTCTTAATTTCTCTTTCAGATTTTTCATCATTAGTGTATAGGAATGCTAGAGATTTCTGTGCATTAATTTTGTATCCTGCTACTTTACCAAATTCATTGATTAGCTCTAGTAGTTTTCTGGTAGCATCTTTAGGATTCTCTATGTATAGTATCATGTCATCTGCAAACAGTGACAGTTTTACCTCTTCTTTTCCAATTTGGATTCCTTTTGTTACTTTTTTGTCTTTGATTGCTGTGGCTAAATCTTCCAAAACTATGTTGAATAAGAGTGGTGAGAGTGGCAACCTTGTCTTGTTCCTGATCTCAGAGGAAGTGCTTTCAGTTTTGCACCATTAAGATGTTGGCTGTGGGTTTGTCATATATGGCCTTTATTATGTTGAGGTAAGTTCCCTCTATGCCTACTTTCTGGAGTGTTTTTATCATAAATAGTTGTTGAATTTTGTCAAAAGCTTTTTTTGCATCTATTGAGATGATCACATGGTTTTTCTCCTTCAATTTGTTAATATGGTGTATCACATTGATTGATTTGTGTATATTGAAGAATCCTTGCATTCCTGGGATAAACCCCACTTGATCATGGTGTATGATCCTTTTAATGTGCTGTTGGATTCTGCTTGCTAGTATTTTGTTGAGGATTTTTGCATCTATGTTCATCAGTGGTATTGGCCTGTAGTTTTCTTTTTTTGTGGCATCTTTGTCTGGTTTTGGTATCAGGGTGATGGTGGCCTTGTAGAATGAGTTTGGGAGTGTTGCTATCTGTGCTATATTTTGGAAGAGTTTGAGAAGGATAAGTGTTAGCTCTTCTCTAAATGTTTGATAGAGTTTGCCTGTGAAGCCATCTGGTCCTGGGCTTTTGTTTGTTGGAAGATTTTTAATCACAGTCTCAATTTCAGTGCTTGTGATTGGTCTGTTTATATTTTCTATTTCTCCCTGGTTCAGTCTCGGAAGGTTGTGCTTTTCTAAGAATTTGTCCATTTCTTCCAGGTTGCCCATTTTATTGGCATAGAGTTGCTTATAGTAATCTCTCATGATCCTTTGTATTTCTGTAGTGTCAATTGTTACTTCTCCTTTTTCATTTCTAATTCTATTGATTTGAGTCTTCTCCCTTTTTTTCTTGAGGAGTCTGGCCAGTGGTTTATCAATTTTGTTTATCTTCTCAAAGAACCAGCTTTTAGTTTTATTGATCTTTGCTATCATTTCCTTCCTTTCTTTTTCATTTATTTCTGATCTGATCTTGATGATTTCTTTCCTTCTGCTAACTTTGGGGGTTTTTTGTTCTTCTTTCTCTAATTGCTTTAGGTGTATGGTTAGGTTGTTTATTCGGATGTTTCTTGTTTCTTGAGGTAGGATTGTATTGCTATAAACTTCCCTCTTAAATCTGCTTTTGCTGCATCCCACAGGTTGTGGATTATTGTGTTTTCATTGTCATTTATCTCTAGTTATTTTTTTATTTCCTCCTTGATTTCTTTAGTGATCTCTTGGTTATTTCATATTGTATTGTTTAGCCTCCATGTGTTTGTATTTTTACAGGTTTTTTCCTGTAATTGATATCTAGTCTCATAGCATTGTGGTTGGAAAAGATACATGATGCTTGATTTGTGACCCCAGATATGATCTATCCTGGAGAATGGTCCATGAGCACTTGAGAAGAATGTGTAATGTGCTGTTTTGGGATGGAATGTCCTATAAATATCAATTAAGTCCATCTTGTTTAACGTATTAATAGTTTGATACATACTGTGAATCTAAAAAGGGGTGTTGGATATTGCAGTCTCACACTCATTTGTCCATTGAATGTTTTTACCCTCCAAACTTCAGGCTTTCATTCAATAATTATTTGCTGAACACCTACCATATGCAGGCATGAGTGATGGGAGTTGAGGATTAATTGAATACATCAGACATGGTCCCTTCCCTAAAAGACCTTATATTCTAGTGGGTTGCTTAGCTTAGTCCCTTGTTCTGTAGAATTCTCTTAGAAGAGATCTGCTCTATGCCATGTTTTCAGATTTCTGCCACTGAAAAGCTATTTTTTAACACACATATACAGATCACCTAAGCACGAAGTTGCCTTGTAACAGAGATGTGATTATTTTTTAACAGAGAAAGAGAAATATCATATGATATCACTTATATGCAGAATCTTAAAAAAAATGATACAAATGAACTTATTTACAAACAGAAACAGACTCACAGACTTAGAGAATGAAATTATGGCTACCAGGGGGAAGGGTGGAGGGGAGGGATAGTTAGGGAGTTCAGGGAGTTTGGGATTGATATGTACACACTGCTATATTTAAAATGGATAACCATCTAGGACCTACTGTATATCACAGGGAACTCTGCTCAGTATTAAGTGACAATCTAAATGGGAAAAGAATTTGAAAAAGAATAGATACATGTATATGTAAAAAAAAAAAAAGAGAGATGTGTTTTTTTTGGGTTTTTTTTGCAGTACGCGGGCCTCTCACTGTTGTGGCCTCTCCCGTTGCAGAGCACAGGCTCCGAACGCGCAGGCTCAGCGGCCATAGCTCAGGGGCCCAGCCGCTCCGCGGCACGTGGGGTCCTCCCGGACCGGGGCACGAACCCGTGTCTCTTGCATCGGCAGGCGGACTCCCAACCACTGCGCCACCAGAGAAGCCCAAGAGATGTGTTTTTATAAAAGGGAATAAAACAAGCATTCACAATCAAGCATGACACAAATGTTTCTGTTTCCTTTTCTATCTTTGGTCAGTTTTAGCTAATGATAAAGTCACAAAGCTGTCCACCTCTCTTCTCTTTTTCTCCCTTGGGTCTGACTCCTTCCTCTGTATCAGACATCACATTCCTGCATGTTTCTTCCTCTGCTCACTGAGAAAAGATCTGACATCAACACTCTGAATTTGTTTGGGCTTCCTGTGAGGCATTTCCACAAAGGTTTTGGTTATATGTTGGTGACTACTGCTGGATAGTTTTTGGCACTTAACTTTTTTCCAAATCAGCCTAACACTCATGTACACACAGGCATGTACACTTGTAAGTGTGCACATGCACACACACACACACACACACCTTCCCTTACAATAGGGCAAAATCCAAGGTTCTATTCTCCTTGCAGGTGAAGTAAGATGCCCAAATGCATTCAGTTAGATAAAACAGACATTATTATGAGCTATAAAATAACTCTCAATAAATTTAAGGGGAGTAATATTATGTTCTCTGATCATAAAGTATGTTCTCTGATCGTAAGATGATTAAACTAGAACTCAATAACAGAATTATATCTAAAAAACTCTCCAAATATTTGGAAATTAACCCATGCATCAAAGAGGAAATCACAAAAGGTATCTTAAAAACGTTTTGATCTGAATGAAAATAAAAACACAATATACCAAAATCTGTGGAATGCAATGAAAGCATTGCTTAAACAGAAGTTTATAGCATGAAATGTTTCCATTAGAAAAGAAGAAAAATAAATCAGTTGTCTTAGCTTCTACCTTAGGAAACTAGACAAAGTAGAGGAAATTAAAGCCAAAGTTAGCAAAAGGAAAAATAATAATGAAAGCTACCCTAGTTGAACACATACTGTGACTCAGGCATTGTCTTAAGTGCTTTATGCCCAAGTATCTTTTCTAACCTGGTCACAATCTATGACTTAGTCATGATTATTATATTTTTCAGATGAGGAAATTGAACTTTGCTGAGGTTCAATAACTTTCCCAAGTTCATATAGTCAGTTAAGAGTCAGAATTGTGATTTAAACTCAGATCTCTATGCAACATCCTGCAGATTTAATTGAGCATATTTATACTATTAAGCATATTTTATTATCTTCAAGCTTGATATTTCCATTATATATACATATATATGATATGGTACACATATACAGTATAGTATAGATATGTATATTTACATGTATATACATATGTATATATTGTATATATGCATATACAATATATAATTTATATTTATACAACATATATGTGTATACATAATGTATATGTATGTATACATGTATAAGTATAAACACACACTCACAAATTCTTTATCAACCTAGAATCAAAAGGTCCCATTCCTAGCATGCACGCCTCCTAGCATGTCAGAGAACAGTTTAGAGATCAGCCATTGCTATTATCATCCCTGAAAATTGTTCTATCAATGAAATGATCTACCATGAAGGACATCTGTGGAAACACAGTCTGTGACTACAGCCCATGAATAATTTCCACTTGCTCCTGCCAGTCTTTTAAGTTATGTGTCCTTGAGTCACAGAGACGTGGATGGGCAGCTGAAAGTATCACAGCGTGTTCCATGGCCACCATAATTTATTCAAGTGTTAATAGCTGCTCACAGGGATACATCCAGCCTCCCCCAAATATTAGGCAATCAAACTTGTGTTCTTTACACGAGAAGCCAAATGTATCTCTCTTCAAGCACACAGTAGTAAAGAGCACTGGATGCCTGATTCTTATTCCTGGGACCACTATACAATTACTCTCTCAACTTGGGCAAGTTGCTTTGGGATCTTCTGTTTTCTCACTTTGTATCTTTAGTTTTTTAAGTTGTTTAATGGAAAGGAGGAAGCATCTCCAAATGTCCTCTCCCTGTTGATTATTTTCTACCCCTTCTCTCCTACACAATCTCCATGAAAGTAAAAGTCAGATCTTAGTATTCACCTGCTCCAAATCCTCTGCTGGTTTTCCATTTCACTAGAATAAAACCTTAAGTCTTTACAATGACCTGTAAAGTCCCACAACATAATTCTCCCCCTTTCCCTCGGCCCAAACTCCTATTATTTTGCTGACTTTACCTATTACTCTTCTCCTTGGTACTAGTTTGCTAGGGCTGCCATAATAAAATACCACAGAATGGGTGACTTAAACAACAGAAGTTTGTTTTCTCACAGCTCTGGAGGCTGGTAGTCCAAGATCAAAGTTTCAACAAGTTTGGTTTCTTCTGAGGTCTCTCTCCTTGGCTTTAAAATGGCTACCTTCTCACTGTGTCCTCACATGGTCTTTCCTCTTTTAACAAGGACACCAGTCAGATAGGATTAGGGCCCACTTTAATGTCCAATCATCTCTTAAAAGGCCCTATCTCCAAACACAGTCCTATTCTCATGTACTGGAGGTTAAGGCTTCAACATATGAAATTTGAAGGAACACAATTCATCCCACGGCACCGTCACTCACTCTGCCCCAGCCAAACTGGCTTCCTGCATGTTATTCAAACATGCTACTTGCCTTTGGACTGTCTATTCCTTGCCTCTCAAACACTGCAAAACATAATAATGTCTGCTGCAATCTTGTAACTTTAAGGATGTGGCTGTAACTTAACGGACACATCAACCCTTGGCTAGAACACTGTAAGATTTATCCTAAGCTTCTTTTTGTCTCCTTGCTTCTCACTCTTTCTCAGTTTGTTCCCTTTTGCTTCCTTAAGTCTTCACTCTAATGCCTTCACAGGTAATGTCTTTACAGTTTGACTTCCCTTGTTTCATTCAACCTAGTCAGGTGTAGAGCTTTCATCTTCACTCTGGCATGGCTACCATATATAGATTGTGCTGATTTATCCATTCAAAAGGAGCACACTGAATACCAGGTTATGATCCAGTCACTGTTAGCGTCTACGGATACTCAGGAAAACCTTAAGATTGGGATTGCTGAGGACTAATGAATATTGTAGCAGTATATACACAGGGCACTTTCAGAACACAGAGAAGGAACATTTAAATGAATAGACATCAGGACAGCTTCTGGAAAGAGATGGCAATAGAGCTGAAGTTTGAAAAATAACAGTTAGCAGGCATATAATGGGGAAGATAATTTTCTTGGCTGTGTTAGCAACATGTGTGAAAGTACAGAAGCATGAAAAAGCATGATATAGACAGAGTAATGAGAGGGGTGAGATAATCAGGCTTGACTAAGTTGGGGCTAGAGAATAAAAATCATACGTGCTAAGATACTGTTACTTAAAAGCTCTAGGGAGCATCAACAAATTCTTAACAAGGGAATAATTTGGTCAGATCTCTAAGTTAGGAAATTAGTCAGCCATCACTGAAGAGGATGATTTATAAGAGCTGGTTCTAGACAGAGGAGTCCAGTTAGGAAGTTACTACAGTAATTCTGCTGTGAAAACGTAAGAACCAGAATTGAGTCAGAGGTAACACAAATAGAATGGAATGGATAGCTGTACAATAAATTAAGGAAAATGAATCTACAGGATTGGTGTTGGGTGTAGACGTGGGAGTTGAGCAAGAAGAAAAACCTAGGACAACTCCCAGGTTTCTGGGTTTGGCAGTGAAAGAGATGATGATGTTATTATTCATTATGAGAAGGAAGATAAACAAATTCAGTTGCAGTCATGTTGAGTGAGACATGAAAAAAGATTTCCAGTAGGCAGTTAGTCGTACTTACAGTTTTTTGTAACCACCAGTGAGAGTGTGTAGTTGGGTACAACAAAGTCTCAGTTGGTAGAGGCCTACCTAGCTGCCTTGTTCTCCTTGTAAGAATTCTATTCTTCTAATCACACCATAGAATCTTAAGCAAAAGGAAGAATGCTAGAGTTGCTTTTATACGAAACCAGAAAGACATAGTACATCCACAACACCTCTCCCACAGTGCAGCATCTCTTAAAGTGCATCTGCCCCTTGTATCCCAAAAACGTGGTGGGTGACTCAGTGTGACACGGCATAAACATTAACCACACTATAGTGACTACATAGTAACCTCCTGATCTCTACTGTAAAACAAGATATAGTGATTAATGCAAAAGTACATTGCTTCACAGATAACCAAGTGTTTTGTCGTTGTTGTTTTTTACTTCAAAAATTTAGTGAAGTAGGTAAAAGAGACAATATTTTCTGGTTTTCATTTTACTGATGAGGAATCTGACAACTAAAGAGATTAAGTGACTTGTCCAAGGTCATATTTAATCTACTGTGAACGAGATTAAGTCTTGTGACTCTTAATTCTGCTCTTTCCAAGATATCACACAGCTTCCCCCAGCAGAGCACACTTACAAAGGACATATAATCTGCTCCCCATACAGTTTAACAGTAAAAGCAATTTAATCTAAGTAATCAACCCAGGCTTTCCACTTAGCAGTGAAATTGTGGGTGGAAACTATAGAACTTGAAACTCTCTACCTTTCACATTTCTGTATTGATCCTATTTGATGGTTAGTGATATTAAGGGGATACATCCTACATCTAGTGTTTCACAACCAAGCCCTTCAAGGCAGAGTAATCCACAACACAGAAGGTGCTAAATTCCCTTCTTCGCTCTACAGGGTCATCATTCTTGACCTCTCTTTTCTGTCCAGCTGCTCAAAACAACTGGCTTTCATCCTAATAATTATCATCATCATTATTCTATCAGTTTATCAAGAATCCCCTAAATTTTAATGTGGTCTGGAATACCTACTGAGATAATATTCTTCTATGTACTAAGTGCTAGTGTCATAATTACCATCTGCTAAACACTAATATCTCAGAAGTTGTAATTCCCTATTAAGTTCACAACTGTAGCATCATAAATTGCCAAACTGTGCAGCTTTTTAGAAAGTTAAAAATATAACATATGTCTGATTAATCCTGCTTTAATTACTTTCTTTTGATTTTTGTGGTTTCTCAGGGATGCAATTTGCAGGGTCTACGTAAATGTTTTTATTTCATGTGATAAATTAAGACGTGAATCTTTTGTAAAAGAGAGAAAGGAGAGTAATTTGATTCTCTGCAGAGATGGCAATGTATTGGAGACAGCGTGAAATGTTTTATCTTTATCTACTAAAAATTCCAGGCTGAAAAGAGTAAAATTACCTCCTCTCTCTAAATGCTTTTACCCTAGTGGCATTATATAATTATCCACAAAAGGGTGTGTCATATTACACAATCACTACCTTTCCCTTAGCTGGAGATTTCAAAGATAAATACATGAGAAATGATGTCGTTCAAAAGAGCCATCAAAAATTCATCCAGACAAGCTTCCTTGAACTGGTCTCTCTTTTAGTAAATGAAGCTATATATTTTCATTTAAAAAAATGTAAAACCTTAACTTGTTCCTCTTTTTTGACGTGGCCCAGAAGGCCCTTTGTTCATTCTCCAGCCTCACCTCCTTCCACTCTTTCCAACCATGCTGTCATCTTTTCAGCTCACTGAACCCCTCAAGTTAATTCATTGTGCTTCAGGGCCTTTGCACATCCAGATAATTCTTCCTGTCCACCCTCCAAAACCACCTTGGTCCATTTGAAATGGCTCCTATCATTTTTTATCCTCTGTCACTTCACCCTGTTCATTTTTCTTGTAGTGCTTATAAAATTTGCAAAAACTATATATATATTTTTTAGGTGTTACTTCTTATCTGTCTTCTCTAGCTCCAGGGCTGCTACCATGTCATCTACAACCAGTGGTTAGTACTGTACATCACTGGTACTCAATATATATTTGTTGAATGGATGAATGACAGGAATTTCTACTCAAATTTTCAGTTGTTGCCTTGTATGCTTACAACTTAATAGCATACCCTATATCCTAAATGCACACATATTTCTATAGGTAGGAGAAATATCACCCACAGAAACAGTTCACCAAGGATGTAAGTACTGGAATTATAAAACTTAGCATCCATTCTGTTAATGTTCACTTACTAATACATTTCAAATATGTTACCAAAATGGAGGATGAGGCTTCAAACTATCAATGTGATATTAACAAATATAATGATGAAATTTTTTGACTAACAGGGCCCTGTCAACTTGGTAGAATGAAATGTACTACCTGTATCATTTCCCTACCTCCCTCAAATTATTTATTCCTTAAGTTACAGAAAAGAGATTCCATAAACTACAATTTAAACTCAAAGGAAATAGTTACTTTATTTAACTTAGTAACATCCAATTTAATACTATTTCTTTTGTTTGGTTTTCATTCATGATGGAGAATAGCCCCAAATTTTTCTTTAAAAAAATCATTCTTAGGGCTTCCCTGGTGGCGCAGTGGTTGGGAATCTGCCTGCTAATGCAGGGAACACGGGTTTGAGCCCTGGTCTGGAAAGATCCCACATGCCGCGGAGCAACTAGGCCCGTAAGCCACAACTACTGAGCCTGCGCATCTGGAGCCTGTGCTCCGCAACAAGAGAGGCCGCGATAGTGATAGGCCCACGCACCGTGACGAAGAGTGGCCCCCGCTTGCCACAACAAGAGAAAGCCCTCGCACAGAAATGAAGACCCAACAAAGCCATAAATAAATAAATAAATGAAAAGCCAAGCATTTGAAGCCCTTTAAAAAAAAAAAATCATTCTTCAATTTTGGAAACATTAAAGTATTAAATCATTTCTGAGTCATCAGTAGCTTGAGTTTCTTAATCCCAACTTAAAAAAAAAATCCTGATAAACATGGCCATGTTTTATGATGTACAAGACAAGCTAAAACTTTTTTAATGCAATATGTATCAGTAGACTGAGCAGTGTTAGGGTGGTAGCAGGGAGAACACTTACTGTACCCCAAACAACTTCATAAATTCTGGTTTCACGCAAGCTCATTCGTGAGGCCTCATCCTTGTCTTCTCCTTCAACTACACACACCTGAATTGCTATCTTAGATGGTTCTGCATTATGGGGAGCTGACAAAAATACAGTCATTATATTAGATCCAGGGGTGACAAACTTTCCCTGTAAAGCACCAGATAGTATTTTAGACTTTGTGAGTCATACAGTCTCTGTCACAAATACATGGACTACACATAAAAGAATATGAGTAGGAGTGTTATAATAAACTTTACTTACATGAACAGGCTATGGGCTGGATTTCACCTGCAGCTGTAGTTTGCCAGTCCCTGTATGAAATGATCACTACATAGATGGCTTTGCCAAGGGGAGTCAGCCATAGGGTAAATTCCACGTCAGCAAACATCTATTAAACACCTACTAAATACCAAGGTTTTCAGATAGTGTCATAACTAAACCTCACAACTGATCCGTATTTGGTAGATGCGAAACTGAAATTAGCTGGCTACTAAGTTGTATAGCGAGACCATGAATTCATTCTCCTCCAGGACTTAAGACCATGGAGTTAAACAACCTGGATTTGAATCTTACCTCAGTTATTTTTCAACTGTGTGCTTTATGAAAAATTACTCGACCTTTATGTGTCTCAGGGTCTTCACCTGCTTCAGGCAGTGGTCGTAAGGATTAACAAATAAACCACAAATAGTGTTTGGAAGACTATCCTGTGCTCAATGCATGTGACCAGCTACAAACACAGTTCTGTAGACACCTAAGGCTCCAGAGAGTTCTTTCAACGTTTCCATGAATATTTGACCCAAACACTGCTGTTTTTCACTATTTAAAACACTTCAATAAAAAGAAACTTATACCCATGCAATGCATACCAAATTTAATCTGTTTTCCTCCTCTATGCTTAACTTGTGCTGTCAGTTAGCTTTTTTGTGCTCAGATATTAGAGCAAAGCTTTTCCTGTTCTTCCTACTTAAAGATTCTGCAGTGAATTCAAGGTAAGCTGATAAATATAATTACGACCATTTTTAACTACTTCTCTATGTGAATCAGAATTGTCTTGACACCGTGCAACCAAACAAATATAAAATTAGAGGTTGACATGGGTATAAAATTCTCATTTCTAATTTTGTGTTAATCAGAAAAGTTTCATTATTCTCAATAACTGACTTTATAATAAGTACATATTACAAATTGCTTTAAAAACCTTTATACTAAAAATGTCTCACTGTTTTTTTTCTGTTTTGTTTTTTTTTTTTGTGGTACGCGGGCCTCCCACTGGTGTGGCCTCTCCCGTCGCGGAGCACAGGCTCCGGACGTGCAGGCTCAGCGGCCATCGCTCACGGACCCAGCCGCTCCGCGGCATGTGGGATCTTCCCGGACCGGGGCACGAACCCGTGTCCCCTGCATCGGCAGGCGGACTCTCAACCACTGTGCCACCAGGGACGCCCCTCTGTTTTATATATTGAAGTTTCATGTAAGTTCTCCTTTGGAGCTAAAAAAAAAGGCATTCCCCAACAAAAACATTTAACTAAAGACCAGTTTGCTTCTTTAAATTAATGCTTTTTTTTTTAGACCAAGACTTGAAATTCCTAGCATGAGAATGATTCTTATGTATCTTTTAAAAATACCACACCCTGGGCTTCCCTGGTGGCGCAGTGGTTGAGAGTCCGCCTGCTGATGCAGGGGACACGGGTTCGTGCCCCGGTCCGGGAAGATCCCACATGCCGCGGAGCGGCTAGGCCTGTGAGCCATGGCCGCTGGGCCTGTGCGTCCGGAGCCTGTGCTCTGCAATGAGAAGGCCACAACACTGAGAGGCCCATGTACCACAAAAAAAATTTAAAAATAAAATAAAATAAAAATATCACACCCTGATAATTAGGACAAGGCAAACAGTTACCAAGGAGAGCTCTTCATTCTCCTCTACTCCCTCATCATCATCATTATGCCCTAGTGGCATTAATATATATTTTCTCCTTCGATCTTCCTGACAACCCTCTGAGTTTGCCAGGCAGGTGGTATTAGTCTCATTTTATACATGAAGAAGTTGAATGAGACTGGCTTCCCAAGATCATACTACTAAGCAAGTAGCAGAGTTAAAACTCAAATCTGGAGACTTATGACCACTGCTCCAGGGCTTTCCCCACCACTTTGATACCAAAAAGATGACTGGGATTTTGGAATGGAGCTTTGGAGGTTCAGTGGTAAACCTTCAACCCATCGCTGAGGCTGGTGGAGATGAAGGCTCACCAAGCACATCTTATTCCTTGGTCTTTTTCCTACATGCTGACCAAGCTCTCTAAGGGCATCCTAAACACTTCTAATGTGCTTTCATTATTTTTCTGGACTCTGTCTCACTTTCTGCAAGAGTCATTTGACATAATGCTTTGCTAAAAATCCACACATAGGTCTCAAACTCAGTCCTGGTTATGGTCTCCTAGAGTTTATGCCCTGTGAAGGCAGGGGCAGTATTGGATATTTATAGCTACAGCAGAGACGTATCCAAATCATACATGTGAATAAATGTATAATGGAGTCAAGCACCACTCTACGATCTTCTTTTTCTTTAGATCTCTTTTCTTTTTCTGACCACTATTTTTGGGCCACTTACGTAGGAATGTTATAATAAGTTTCCAAGTGATTTTTGAAATTTTGATCCTCCCTCCCTCCATTTTTTTCTGTATATCACTGTCAGTGTGATCTTCTCAAAGCCTCCAGCAACGTTTCTCCAGTGCCTCTCAAAACAAGGCAAGATTCTCTCCCTGAGATTCAAGTTTCTCCATGATGTAACATGCCTTATTAGTATCTATCATGCATCCTCTCCATAGCCCTTCATATAGAGGGCATGCCCACTGCTGCTTTGCGTCTTGGTCATTGCTTGTCTGTCTGCTGTTTCAATTCTCTCCACAGATCCAAATCCTACCCATGATTTCAGACCCAGCCCAACCTTAATTTTCCATGAATTCTTTCTTCTCCAGTAATTTTAGCCTTTTGAATGTTTGTAGTACAAATTTTGTAGTAGTTGATGATACTTGTATTATTTTATGGGTTAGTCCAATACCTGTGGAGACTACTGGCAACCATAAGAACTGCACCCACATTTCCCTACCTCCCCCACTGTAATATCCACTAAATTAGAGTAAATTCTTAATTAAATAATTCATAGATTTAATTAAATTGAAATAAGCCCAAAGCACAGATACAAAATCAAACAGGTTTCTGAGATATGTCCAACCCATAGTCCATGTCTATCTCAAGAAAATTTTCCACTATACTTTTAATAAAAGAGAAACCTAAATTATAATTTATAGTTTGTTCTTCCTCCTTGGGCATTGCCATTGTTATTGATATTCACAAATAAAATATGCCACTGAAGTGTCTAGAAACACCCAAGGATGAATTATAGCAAATATTTAACAACCGACTACCTTCTAATTGGTTAAACAAAATGAATGATACATTAGCTAGTCAAACTCCTTTCGCCTGGGAAGATCTCTACCGATTTCCTTTAGTGTTATCTAGAAGATTCGGGAAAGTCTAATCACATTTCAAAAGATTTCACTGAGTGGGGGCATAATTCTACCTTTCATATCCCCCGAATAGAGAGAAAAACTAAACACAGAAAAAGATTCTTTTGAGTAAATTTCCCTCTGTGATTCTTCAACCCTTATGTGTTTTTTTTTTTTTAAACTACAGTGGGAATGAAAGACAAATTTTATTGTATTTAAGAAATGAGAAAAGAGGACCTGTAGGTTGTTACTATCAGAGAATATTTTGCCCTGTTCCAGAAGATGAATATGCATTTTTGTCTTGGAGCCAGTCTGTAAGTCAAGTTCCTTCAAAACAGGCAAAGTCTATATAGCTGGTTCACTTTGCTGTGCAGCAGAAGCTAGCACAACATTGTAAAGCAACTATACCTGAATTAAAAAAAATATATATTGGGCTTCCCTGGTGGCACAGTGGTTGCGAGTCCGCCAGCCAATGCAGGGGACACGGGTTCGTGCCCCGGTCCGGGAAGATTCCACATGCTGCAGAGCGGCTAGGCCCGCCACGGCCGCTGAGCCTGTGCGTCCAGAGCCTGTGCTCCACAACGGGAGAGGCCACAACGGTGAGAGGCCCGCATACAACAACAACAACAACAACAAATATATATATATATATATATATATATATATATAAAAAAAACAGGCAAAACAGGCAAAGTCTAGCCTTGGTTCTGGGTATAGCCCATGTGGAAAGGAAAGGGTGAGGAAGAGGGGTCTACCCCGGGCATCAAGTTTTATCCATTCTGATATGTAATATTCTTTTTCCACCTGAAGTTGATGTCAGGGTGACTGGAAAGCAAGAACTTGGTTGACTGAGCAGAAGCAATCTGTTGTATTCTGTTCTTTGAACCCAGAGATAATCAAAGACTGTTAGTTCATCTCCTGGCTAACCTAACGTTTGAGTGGAAAATGAACTAAGAATGTGAGATAACTGGTTCATTTGAGCCAGTATGCCTCAATGAAATTGGTCAGACTTAGCTGATATTTTTTGTTCTCTTTACTAGCAACTTGGATTTTTTTTCTATATTCCAGACTCCTCTCTTGCTGTAGGATTTAATCCATTGGATAAGAGTAAATGACTTAAACTGTCATCATATTCACAAAAAGCATAGAAAAGATGATAAGGCTGTAAACAACACAGAATTATATCCCGAGGTAGAAATTCGCTAGGCGAATTGGGACAGAACTCTGAAAATTTAAATGTTTTCCTTGAATTTCTAATTGGAAATTGCTACTATATGTGTTGCGGTTCATTAGTCATTCCAGCGTTGGTCATGTAGAGTCTATTGAGACTACCCCACGCTTAGGGCATGGGAGAAAATGTTGAGTGAACACATTTTTTAAGAAAAAGGGCACTGGACTGGGTGGAAGTTGCAAGACCTCAGTTCCAGTCCCAGCACATTCCTGTGTGGCCTTGGACAAGCATCTTCACCTCTCTGGTCTATCCAGTGTAAACAGAAAAGATTGAACTGGCATAGAATTCCAAACTGTGCTCAGTTAGTGGGTGTGGTAGGGAACAGCAAAGCCTGCCTCAGGATGTTCACACTCTCTTTTCCACTCCCTAGAATGTTCATCACCCCAACTTCACCCCCACTCCCACCCCACCTCCAGATCTGCGCACAGTTCATTCCTTCCCATCATTTAATTCTCTGCTATCGTGTACTCCCTTAACAGTGCCTCCTGCTACTGTACAGCACAGGGAACTCTACTCAGTACTCTGTAATGGCCTATATGGGAAAAGAATCTTAAAAAGAGCGAATATATGTATATGTAAAACTGATTCACTTTGCTGTACGGTAGAAACTAACACAACATTATAAATCAACCTTACTCCAATAAAATAAAAAACAAGTAGCACAAATAAAATAAAATAAACCAAGTAGCACAAAAATAGTCCCTCCTGGACAGTTCTCTCTAATACCTCCTTTTCCAGTTACTCCCTATCTCCTACCCTGTTTCACTTTTCTTGGCATTTATCACTACTCACAAATATGTATGTTTTTATGTATTCCCTTTTTTGTCTGCTGTCTGCTTCCCTAGAGTATAAGCACTAAGAAAGCAGGGACCTTGTCTATTTTATATGTGCTTAAAACTGTGCCTGGCATGTAGTAAGCACGTAATAAGTATTTGTTCAAGGAATGAAAGGATGAATGAATCCCCACCTGGCAAAGACGACAATATACTTGAAGGGAACAGCAGTTGCCTCCTCCGGGCATCCAGTTTGCCACAGTCCCCACCACTCCTACTGTGTTCCCAGCACTGACATCATTTGTTACCGGAGCTGCTTTCCTTATACTTCACCACTTTTCCACCACTGATGCTCCTGTTTGTTCTATGTAGGTATTTTCATTTATGACATGATGCTCCTGGTCCAAGATGTGTTTGGGCAAAAAAAAAAAAAAAAAAAAAAAAAATCTGCTGCTAAAAATAATTTGAAAACTCCTAGACAAGAGGACCTTTCAAATCCCTTCCAGCTCTAACAACCAGTAAATTCATGCTTCTCAGCCATTCAGATCTATAAGTATGAAATACAAGACGAGTGTATTCAACTTTCCTTCATCGCCTCCTTTAAATACTTTTTTTTCCTTTTTTTGAGTCAATCCCCGCAGGAGCCGACCATGTGAGCCCATTAAGAGAACAGTTCCTTCCCACCTGCCGCCTGGAGCCAGCCAACAATCTCAGCTTCACCACTCCATTCTTGATTATGTACAGCCATTCCAATCCTGAGTGGCAGGATTTTGCAAAGACAGCTGTTGGGCTCCAGGAACATTTGGAGGAGGGGAAAAATGTGAGGTAGGTTGCTCCATTCTTCTACTCCTTTTTTTACTGAAAGAAAACAGCTGCGATCTTCACATGGAAGATGAAGTAAACAAAAGCTATGGTGCCCAGCACCATTCAGCAGCCAGCATTCAAATGTATTTTCCCCACCACCAATGTCGACGTCATCTCAACCTCCCCTCCCCCCAGGCTCAGTTCCCCACAGCGCGTGGGGAAGCGGGGTCTTTGCATGCCTTGTTCACTTGACCAAATGCTGCAATTCACTCCAATAAAAGGAGGGAGATTCAAGTCCCCTGACTGGGTCAGCATTCCATTACTGGTTATCGCACACAGCATTTTCAAGTTTCAGCAACCTCTGTGTGAATCAGGCAAACAGGCAGTGTTAATCTCTGAGAGGCAAGCATTCTTAGGTTCAGCGGCAGGAGTATCTGCATCTGGGCTGATGCTGAACTGGCTCATGGGACAGTAGATCTCTTATAGGAAAGTCAAGGTATGTTTAGAGGGACTCTCTGATTCAACTGTGGCTGGCTCATTTCTTTCGTTTCCTCTTCTCTTTTATTTGCTTATACAGAAAACAGAGTATTCATTTATTCCTTTTCCCACCCCCATCCCTCTTAACTGCCAGGGCCATCTGTCCGTCTGAAACCATCTCTGGTTGCACAGTTTTGAATCCAGGTGACAATCAAAATGAAGAAGTGATTGTCCCTTAATGTTTTCTCTGAAGGGATTAAACATTTTTGAAAGCCTTTGTTTGTGTTTGTTTCGAGTTCTCCAGTTGAAATACTGTACTCTTTGAATAGCAGGGAATAAAGCCTGTGAGCTGATGTAATGTAAATGTATTAAGCAGGGGCACTGTTTCCTAAATATGCTAAAATAAGCAACTTCTTTAAAACATGGATGGGACTTTTGATGTTTAACAGAGTTATATTTTCAATCTCTTCTGCTTGGTTTAAAACTAAGATTGTTTGTTTTCGTGTGTGCCACTTAAGGCAGCTTGGTTGGCAAGTAAATGCATTGGAAAAAAAAAAAAATTCTTTTTTGCCCTGACCTCCGTAAATTTGGTAACTTAATATATCCAATATATCCATACACATATGATTTTTAAACAAAGATAGGGTAAGGAATAAAGAGGGACTTTGTCTACAGGATTCTTTTATCCCCTTATGCTTCATGTCACCCAGTTGTGTTAGTTTTTTACAAAGCCATTGCCACTCTAAGAAGTATTGATTTTGTCTAGCTAAACATGTCAAGTCAGAAGAAATGATCAGTGGATTACGTCTTCAAAACACTTATTCCCCCAATGGAATCTGCTGATTTTTATAATCTCAAAGAGGCAGATAGAGAAGTTGAAGGAAGAAGATAAAATTTGAAATATTTCCTTCATTTTTTTTTTCTCATGTCTATAAATGAAAACCCAAGTTAAGGAATATTGTTTTCTAGGTCTCTTATTCTACCTCCCTATATTATCATCACCTTTTATTGCTGCTGCTGTGTGTGACCTGAAGGAACATGAGATGGCCTTCCTCAAATATCTCAGTTTTAAATTCAGTTCCTATCTCTTAATTGGGTTCGGTCAGTAATGACTCACTGCCCCAAGGTCCAAAAGCATTCACAGCTGAAGAAAACAAACACATTCTCCTATGGGTCCATCTTTCCAACCATCTCCTGGACTCTGGTAGCCTTTCCTGAGCCAAAGCTAAAATCACTCACTACCATTTTGTGATGTTCAGGAATGGCTGAAGTCCTTACAATCCCAGATGGACTGGGAGGAAAACCACTTTAAATAGATGCTTTCCATGATCTCCAAAATTCAAATAAACAATATTTCTTAAAATTAATGGAAATAAGCATATAACAGGTTCAGCATGGGATCAACTCAAGAGGAATTTCTGACTAAAGTACCAACAGCATTTACTATAAGACAGTTTAGCCAAGGGGGAACCCCAGTAGGTCTCTGCAACAGAACTGCAGGCATCTACAAGGCCAGTGCCCAGGTCATTGCTTCTCACTGTCTCTTAATTAGAAGAATGGTCAGCTGTCATTTGTTAAGGGCACCCTTTGGAACTGTGCTTATATGTGGTATCTTTACTACTCACAAGTATGCCAGATAGGAACTAGGTGATTTTTTTTTTTTTTTCCAGATTAGGAACTTGAGTCATAAGAACGTGGCCCTAGGCCATACAATTTGATAAATACCACTTAAAAACCACCTTTTCAAATGTCATAAAGACTCAGAGTGCCAATTTCATCCACAGTTTAATGTATTCCTGAAAAGGAGGAATTTGGGAGAGCTAAATTAATTCCTTGCTATGTCCTAGGATGCTTATGTGCTCTTTGAGGGTCATTCATTTTTATATACTAAATACTTACTTGAAAGGATCACTGCCTTATTCCATGTGCTAATTTGTGGAGAGAAGTTTATGTATTGGGGGAATCTAATTCATTCCTGCATTTTATCCAGGAAATGAGAGCCAGATGTTTTTGGACATTTGTTATTTGCTTTAAGTAAAAGTCTAGGTTAAGATAAGAGAGATATATTGATTGGCTATTGCATCTTCCTCTGGAGAAAGTGAAACTTTTCCTATCTTACATTTGATCATACCTTAAAACTTCAGGACAGGCTCTAATAAGAGGAAAACTTTTTGAATGTCCTTTTCTTTGCAGATGGCAGGGATAGGAAGGTGCACTCAATTAACAGAGCTCTCAATTAATTTAAATTCGAAGCGAAGGACCCCCTAAGAGTCAGGGACCTTGAGAAAAAGTGCTTTCTAGGAGAGTCCACTGTCAGGTTCACAGAGAGGCCACGGTCCTCCTGCACTCCCGAGACCAGATCCTTAGATTCCATTTCAGGCAGCCACACTCCAACAGTAAGAGGAGCTCGCTGAGCCTGTCCACATGCGTCTGCTGGCTCGCCCGCCTGTCTGGCATCTCTGCACCTCTCCTCTTCCACACTCCCTTCCACAACCTTCCCAGCCAAATGAGCTGTCCTTCCAAATATGACCCTAACTCATGCAACAGCTGGAGGCAAGAGCAAAATAGACTGAGCTCATGTGAAGGGTATTAGCATTGAGTCCTTTTTTTTTTTTTTTTTTCCCCAGCACTGAAAGATGTTTGGAAAATTCATCTAAGGAACTTTAAAAAAATTTTTTCATTCATAAAGATTGTTGAAGGAGTTCTCAGAGTTTCAGTTTAGCAGATCTTTTGGAAGGTATGAATGCCAAGTTTATTATTTTTCCTTCTCCTGTTCCTGAGCTTGGGAGGATCAGAGAGTCGGGCAAGGAGAGAAGACTCACAGCTGGCTATCCACACTTTTCCTTGGAGATTCTGATGATCTCCATGCCATGGTCCCTGGAGGTTCTTTGGAAGAACCGAGAGATACTGTATTTGCAAGAGAACTAGACCATGTGTTGAAGACCCAGGCTTTCTTCCTCTACTTGCCCTTGAAATTGTCTTCACTCTGATCTGAGAGTCAAAGAAGCGATCTGTCATACGCTTAGGGAAGTACCACAAAATCTGTTAGGCTCTGTAGAAATAAGGTACATTCCCTGCCTTCTTTACACAGTTTTGTTTTGACTTAGGGGACTTGGAAAAAAACTCAAACAATTGAGTCATAGTGAGTTCACGCAGTGCACCTCATATCACACTAACATCATTTTCTTTCTTTGCTTTTTTTTTTTTTCTAGTTAGATCAGGGGAATCCCAGATGCATAGTATATCATATTGTCAGCAAGGTGTATGACAAACTCTGGTCTTGAAGGTCCTGATAGAGTTGTTCAGTGAATTAAAGTCCACTTGGGGAGAAGTGGCTAATGTGTGCTGCTGAGCTTAGTCCCTGGCCCTATACCTGACTGGAGATCACAAACCGGGAAGGACAGGTAACGTATTGAATAACAGGATCAGGATTCAGTAGCATCTTAGGAGCCTAGCATGTGGACCAAACCCAATATGATAAAATTTAGCAATACTAATTACTTATGAAATTCTGCATTTAAGTTTTAAAAATTAATATAGCTTTGGGGTAAGAGAGGCCAAGCTTAGTACTCGTTAAAAATATTTTGGAGATTTCTATTGTCCATCATCAGATGTGATGTAACCTCCAAAATATCCTAAGTAATCTTAAACTGAATTAACAATAAAAGTAACATCTGTCATTTATTGAGTACCTCGTATGTGCTAAGGTAACAAACCTATAATGATGGTGTAACTATTCCCATTTTACAGATGAGAAAACGGAGGAGATTAAGTAACCAGCACTAGGTCAAAATGGCTAGCAAACAGCAGAGCCAAGACCTCAGTCAAAGCTGGATGCCATTATTGAAAAATATTTTCTAAGAACTTTGCATTGGTTATTCATATCACCTATGAAGAATGTTACTCATCTTAAGGAAACAAAATTAAATAAAAATACTGACGAGTGTCTAGAGAAAGATGACCAGGAGAATGAAGAGTCTGGAAGCCATGTAATAAAAGGCATGGTTGAAGAGATGGTAAATATTTAACATGAAAAATAGAAGATCTGGATGGATATGGAAGATGTCTTCAAAAACTGAAGACCTAGGGTGAACTGGAAGGTATAGACAAAGAAATTTTAACCTTAAGCGAAGTTTCCAACAATAAAATTACAAACAAGCGCAGAGAAAGCTCCAAAAGGATTGAGCACATTAATCACTAGCAGATACGGAGAGCTATCCACTAGGGTTGTTCCTGAGTGAAATACCACTTTTGGAGACATTTGGCCTAGTTGAGGGATTCTTAATTTGAGATCCATAGGTGAACTTCATGAAGTTGAATCCCTAGAAATTATATGCAAAATTTTTATATGTATATATATATAGTGTTCCCCACACTCCTCCTGGGGAGATGGTGAATGTATTTCTTCAGATCATCAAAGCAATGCCGTAAAATCTGTGAACCAAAAAATGGAGTCCACTCCAATTCTGCAATCCTATTATTCTGTTCTGTAAAACTAGTCTTATCCGTCACAGAGGTGCACCCAACAGAATTGTGTGATTGATTTAATGTTAGGGACAAAGGAGAATGAATATATTCAGGAAAACTTCAAGGTTTTGAGCCTAGTTACTGAGAAGATTTGATACCACTGAGAGATAAAGAAAAGGAAGGTAAAGCAATAAGTCCTAATCAGAGGAAGATAATTAAGTAGAAATAAATAGACAAACTGAAGCCTGTCTAAGATTCCAGCACTGAGTGTGTAATCCAAATAGTCCTTTACTTCATGGCAGAAAAATGCTGAAATCTAGAGATGTATAAATAGAGAAAAAGCTACAGAAATTTAGAACCATTAAATGTTGTAATTCTAACTGGTCTAGAGATCACTTACTTCAATCCCCTAATATTATAAATGAAGAAACCACATCTCAGAAAACTAAGAGACATATTCTTTATCATTGGTACCTGGTTGCCAAACCAAGTCTATGTCTACAAATTTAAGGGGAAAAAAAATCCGTATTTCTAAAACATTCAAATCTGCAATAAGTATACCACTTAAATTTTCCAGGACAAAAAAAGTTAATCTTAACTATAAGTAATACACAAATGTCCATTTTATTATAAGTCCAGACCGTAACACTGACCCTTAAGCATTTTTTTTTATCACACATCTTTATTGGAGTACAATTGCTTTAAAATGGTGTTAGTTTCTGCTTTATAACAAAGTGAAACAGCTACATGTATACATATATCCCCATATCCCTGCCCTCTTGTGCCTCCCTCCCATCCTCCCTATCCCACCCCTATAGAAGGTCACAAAGCACAGAGCTGATCTCCCTGTGCTATGCGGCTGCTTCCCACTAGCTATCTATTTTACATTTGGCAGTGTATATATGGCAATACTACTCTCTCACTCCGTCCCAGCTTAGCCTTCCCCTCCCCGTTTCCTCAAGTTCATTCTCTACATCTGCGTCTTTATTCTTCTCCTGCCCCTAGGTCCATCAGAATCTTTTTTTTTCTTTTTAGATTCCATATATATGCATTAGCATACAGTATTTGTTTCTCTCTTTCTGACTTACTTCACTGTGTATGACAGACTCTATATCCATCCACCTCATTACAAACAACAATTACATTCCTTTTTATGGCTGAGTAATATTCCATTGTATATATATGTGCCACATCTTTATCCATTCATCCGTCAGTGGACACTTAGGTTGCTTCCATGTCACTGTAAATAGTGCTGCAATGAACATTGTGATACATGTCTATTTTTGAATTACGGTTTTCTCAGGGTATATGAGCAGTAGTGTGATTGCTGGGTCATATGGTAGTTCTACTTTTACTTTTTTTTAGGAACCTCCATACTGTTCTCCATAGTGGATGTATCAATTTACATTCCCACCAACAGTGCAAGAGGGTTCCCTTTTCTCCACACCCTCTCCAGCATTTATTGTTTGTAGATTTTATGGTGATGGCCATTCGGACTGGTGTGAGGTGATATCTCATTGTAGTTTTGATTTGCATTTCTCTAATGATTAGTGGTGTTGAGCATCCTTTCATGTATTTGTAGGCAATCTGTATATCTTTTTTGGAGAAATGTCTGCTTAGGTCTTCTGCCCATTTTTGGATTGGGTTGTTTGTTTTTGTGATATTGTGCTGCATAAGCTGCTTGTGTATTTTGGAGACTAATCCTTTGTCAGTTGCTTCGTTTGCAAATATTTTCTCCCATTCTGAGGGTTGTCTTTTCAACTTGTTTATGGTTTCCTTTGCTGTGCAAAAGCTTCTAAGTTTCATTAGGTCCCATTTGCTTATTTTTGTTTTTATTTCCATTTGTCTAGGAGGTGAGTCAAAAAGGATCTTGCTTTATGTCATAGAGTGTTCTGCCTATGTTTTCCTCTAAGAGTTTTATACTGTCTGGTCTTATATTTATATCTTTAAATCATTTTGAGTTTATTTTTGTGTATGGTGTTAGGAAGTGTTTTAATTTCATTCTTTTACATGTAGCTGTCCAGTTTTCCCAGCACCACTTATTGAACTGGCTGTCTTTTCTCCATTGTATATTTTTGCCTCCTTTATCAAAGATAAGGTGACCATATGTGCATGGTTTATCTCTGGGCTTTCTATCCTGTTCCATTGATCTATATTTCTGTTTTTGTGCCAATATCATACTGTCTTGATTACTGTAGCTTTGTAGTATAGTCCTGAAGTCAGGGAGCCTGATTCCTCCAGCTCCTTTTGTCTTTCTCAAGATGACTTTGGCTATGCAGGATCTTTTGTTTTTCCATACAAATTGTGAAATTTTTTGTTCTACCTCTCTGAAAAATGCCATTGGTAGTCTGATAGGGATTGCACTGAATCTGTAGATTGCTTTGGGTAGTAAAGTAATTTTCACAATGTTGATTCTTCCAATCCAAGAACATGGTATATCTCTCCATCTGTTTGTATCATCTTTAATTTCTTTCATCAGTGTCTCATAATTTTCTGCATACACGTCTTTTGTCTCCTTAGGTAGGTTTATTCCTAGGTTTTTTTTTTTTTTTTTTTTTTGCGGTACACGGGCCTCTCACTGTTGTGGCCTCTCCCATTACGTAGCACAGGCTCCGGACGCACAGGCTCAGCGGCCATGGCTCACAGGCCCAGCCACTCCGCACCATGTGGGATCTTCCCAGACCGGGGCACGAACCCGTGTCCCCTGCATCGGCAGGCGGACTCTCAACCACTGCGCCACCAGGGAAGCCCTATTCCTAGGTATTTTATTCTTTTTGTTGCAATGGTAAGTGGGAGTATCTCCTTAATTTCTCTTTCAGATTTCTCATTGTTAGAGTATAGGAATGCAAGAGATTTCTGTGCATTAATTTTGTATCCTGCTACTTTACCAAATTTATTAATTAGCTTTAGTAGTTTTCTGGTAGCATCTATAGGATTCTCTATGTATAGTATCATGTTATCTGCAAACACGGACCGTTTTACTTCTTCTTTTCCAATTAGGATTCCTATTATTTCTTTTTCTTCGCTGATTGCCATGGCTAAAAATTCCAAAACTATGTTGAATAACAGTGGTGAGAGTGGGCAACCTTGTCTTCTTCATGATCTTAGAGGAAATGGTTTCAGTTTTTCACCATTAAGAATGATGTTGGCTGTGGATTTATCATATATGGCGTTTATTATGTTGAGGTAGGTTCCCTCTATGCCTACTTTCTGGAGGGTTTTTATCATAAATAGTTGTTGAATTTTGTCAAAAGCTTTTTCTGCATCTATTGAGATGATCATATGGTTTTTATCCTTCAATTTGTTATATGGTGTATCACATTGAATGATTTGCATATATTGAAGAATCCTTACATTCCTGGGAAAAACCACACTTCATCATGGTATATGACCCTTTTGATGTGCGGTTGGATCTGTTTGCTAGTATTTTGTTGAGCATCTTTGCATCTGTGTTCATCAGTGATATTGGCCTGTAGTTTTCTTTCTTTGTGACATCTTTGTCTGGTTTTGATATCAGGGTGATGGTGGCCTCACAGAATGAATTTGGGAGTGTTCCTACCTGTGCTATATTTTGTAAGAGTTTGAGAAGGATAGGTGTTAGCTCTTCTCTAAATGTTTGATAGAGTTTGCCTGTGAAGTCATCTGGTCCTGGGCTTTTGTTTGTTGGAAGATTTTTAATCACAGTCTCAATTTCAGTGCTTGTGATTGGTCTGTTTAAATTTTCCATTTCTTCCTGGTGCAGTCTCAGAAGGTTGTGCTTTTCTAAGAATTTGTCCATTTCTTCCAGGTTGTCCATTTCATTCGTGTATAGTTGCTTGTAGTATGTCTCATGATCCTTTGTATTTATGCAGTGTCAGTTATTTATCCTTTTTCATTTCTAATTCTGTTGACTTGAGTCTATTCTTTTTTTTTCTTGAGGAGTCTGGCTCGTGGTTTTTCAATTTTGTTTATCTTCTCAAAGAACAAGCTTTTAGGTTTATTGATCTTGTTTTGTTTCCTTGATATTGTTTCCTTCATTTCTTGTTTATTTATTTCTGATCTGATCGTTATGATTTCTTTCCTTCTGCTAACTTTGGGGTTTTTTTGTTCTTCTTTCCTCAATTGCTTTAGGTGTAAGGTTAGGTTGTTTATTTGAGATTTTTATTGTTTCTTGAGGTAGGATTGTATTGCTATAAACGTCCTTCTTAGAACTGGTTTTGCTGCATCCGATAGGTTTTGGATGGTTGTGTTTTCATTGCCATTTGTTTCTAGGTATTTTTTGATTTCTTCAGTGATCTCTTGGTTATTTAGTATTGTACTGTTTAGCCTCCATGTGTTTGTATTTTTTACAGATTTCTTCCTGTAATTGATATCTAGTCTCATAGTGCTGTGGTTGGAAAAGATACTTGATATGATTTCAATTTTCTTAAATTTACCAAGCCTTGATTTGTGACCCAAGGTATGATCTATCCTGGAGAATGTTCCATGAACACTTGAGAAGAAAGTGTATTCTGTTGTTTTTGGATGGAATGTCCTATAAATATCAATAAGTCCATCTTGTTTAATGTATCATTTAAAGCTTGTGTTTCCTTATTTATTTTCATTTTGGTTGATCTGTGGGGTGAAAGTCCACTTTGGTGAAAGTGGGGTATTAGGTGAAAGTGGGGTATTAAAGTCCCCTACTATGACTGTGTTACGGTTGATTCCCCCTTTTATGGCTGTTAGCATTTGCCTTACATATTGAGGTGTTCCTATATAGCATGCATATTTACAATTGTTATATCTTATTCCTGGATTGATCCCTTGATCATTATGGAGTGTCCTTCTTCATTTCTTGTAATAGTGTTTATTTTAAAGTCTATTTACTCTGATATGAGAATTGCTACTCCAGCTTTCTTTTGATTTCCATTTGCATGGAATACCTTTTTCCACCCCTTCACTTTCAGTCTGTATGTGTCCCTAGATCTGAAGTGGGTCTGTTGTAGACAGCATATATATGGGTCTTGTTTTTGTATCCATTTGGGCAGTCTATGTCTTTTGGTTGGAATATTTAATCCATTTACATTTAAGGTAATTATCGATATGTATTCTCCTATTACCATTTTCTTAATTGTTTTGGGTTTGTTTTTGTAGGTCTTTTCCTTTTCTTTTGTTTCCTGACTAGAGAAGTTCCTTTAGCATTTGCTGTAAAGTTGGTTTGATGGTGCTGAATTCTCTTAGCTTTCGTTTGTCTATAAAGGTTTTAATTTCTCTGTCGAATTTGAATGAGATCGTTGCTGGGTAGAGTAATCTTGGTTGTACGTTTTTCCCTTTTAGCGCTTTAAATATATCCTGCCACTGCCTTCTGGCTTGCAGAGTTTCTGCTGAAACATCAGCTGTTAATCTTCTGAGAATTGCCTTGTATGTTATTTTTTGCTTTTCCCCTGCTGCTTTTAATATTTTTTCTTTGTATTTAAATTTTGATAGTTTGATTAATATGTATCTTGGAGTGTTTCTCCTTGGATTTATCCTGATGGGACTCTCTGTGCTTCCTGGACTTCACTGACTATTTCCTTTCCGTTAGGTAAGTTTTCAACTATAATCTCTTCAAATATTTTCTCAGACCCTTTCCTTTTCTCTTCTTCTTCTGGGACCCCTATACTTCAAATGTTGGTGCGTTTAATGTTGTCCCAGAGGTCTTGAGACTGTCCTCAATTCTTTTCATTCTTTTTCTTTATTCGCACTATTTTATCTTCCAGATCACTTATCCGTTCTTCTGCCTCAGTTATTCTGTTATTGATTCCTTCTAAAGTATTTTAAATTATCATTGTTTGTTTGTTCTTTAGTTCTTCTAGGTACTTGTTAAACATTTCTTGTATTTTCTCCATTCTATTTCCAAGATTTGGGATCATCTTTACTATCATTACTCTGAATTCTTTTTCAGGTAGACTGCCTATTTCCTCTTCATTTGTTTGGTTTGCTGGGTTTTTATGTTGCTTCTTCATCTGCTGCATATTTCTGTGTCTTCTCATTTTGTTTAACTTACTTTGTTCAGGTCTCCTTTTTGCAGGCTGCATGTTCGTAGTCCCGTTGTTTTTTGTGTCTGCCCCCCGTGGGTCAGGTTGGTTCAGTGGCTTGTGTAGGCTTCCTGGTGGAGGGGACTAGTGCCTGTGTTCTGGTAGATGAGGCTGGATCTTGTCTTTCTTGTGGGCAGCAACATGTCTGGTGGTGTTTTTTGGGGTGTCTGTGACCTTATTATGATTTTAGTTAGCCTCTCTGCTCATGGGTGGGGTTGTGTTCCTGTCTTGCTAGTTGTTTGGCATGGGGCATCCAGCACTGGAGCTTGATGACCGTTGGGTGGGGCTGGCTCTTAGAGTTGAGACAGAGATCTCTGGGAGAGCTCTCGCCAATTGATATTACATGGGGCTGGGAGGTTTCTGGTGGTCTAAAGTCCTGGACTTGGCTCTCCCACCTTGGAGGCTCAGGCCTGACACCAGGCCAGAGCACCAAGATGCTGTCAGCCACACAGCCAGGAATTGGGGATTTTCCTGCCTTCTGGGAAATGTGAGGTCTTCTGCCAGCATTCAGTAGGTGTTCTGTAGGAGTTGTTCCACATTTAGATGTATTTTTGTTGTATTTGTGGGGAGGAAGGTGATCTCTACATCTTACTCCTCTGCCATCTTGAAGGTTCCCCTGCAATAGGAGACTCCACTGAAGACACCAACCTCTGAGGAGCTAGAAGTGCAGAGGCAGTTTTTTTCAGAGGGTTTGCAGCTTGCTTTTTTTTTTTCTTTTCCTTTATGCTTCGTCTAGTTTCACTTGTTCACAGGGTGCTTTATGCAGAGGCCTCGCACCCAGCAGTTCAGATCAGAGTACCCAGTGAGAAATGGCTGTGCTGACACCTCCAAAAGCCAAATTCTTAAAGACCTCCTCTCCCCAGCTCAGTGTGAAGGAAGCTCTTCTCCAGGCATGTGCCACCAAGAAGGCAGGGGTCCCTTTCCACCTTGCTCCCCATCCAGGGATATGGTTTCACCCGGGGAGGGGCTGGCCACCACCACTTCTCATCTCCAGCCCCCAGTTCTGTCTTGCAGAAGCACTATTCCAGGCAGGCTTAGACAAGAAAACCTGTCTTCTTTCCTCAAGTCTTTCCCCGCTCACAGAGAGGAAGCTGTAGTCCAGGGGCAGTAGGTGGAGAATACTGAGCCTTAAATGCTTCTACCCAAGTTCATTTCCAGTGTGCAGATTCCATGCCAGGAGGAAAAAATTAAGAAGACTGATGTCCACTGTCCCCACCCAGAGCTTTTCTCCAAGAGTTTATAGTGTGAATTCCACTCATCAGTATGCTCTGGGATGTTTTCACAGTATTTTTAACCTTGGCCTTCATAGTCTGATTTACCTCAGGAAAATTACATGGATTCTTAAGCTACAAAGAACAGAGAAACATATGGTTGTGTTATTTAGTGTTGGTGGATTAGCCACACAACTCTTTGGCTTTCCTTTAAGATGTCTTATTTATTTCTTAGATCAGAGGGAGACTAGCTGTAGATGTGCTCATGCCTCAGATGGTCTTTGGTTCCATCTCTACCCCTCTAATGAAAAGACTCATTCTGTGCCACATGAGGTTCCCCCAGGCCGGGTTTTGACTCAGCAGGTCTTTAGTATATATATAAATTTTTCCACTGTTTCATTTTTTAAAATCCATCTGACAAGGTCAAAATGAGGTTGAGACAAGAAAAATTTGGAACTAGTCCCATTTGAGACTTATTTCCTGAGAAAACAAACTGTTTTTCATAATCTGAAAATTTATGGAATTTTGACATGCAAGTTATGGGTGTGTGTGTGTGTTCACTTTTTGAGGGACTCAAATTAAATAAAATTTTGGTTGGGAGTTTCCGAAATGACTCAGGTGTCAGCTGCCATAACTTCAACTTTAAATATTAAACCCAAACATGGGCTCCATGTTCTAATTCATACTAAAGCTTTATAATATATGGCCTTGGAGTAGAGGTAAAATGATCTCTTGGGAGAGGCAAGGTCCAATTAAAATTCAGCTCATTGTCTTTCAGAAAGACATAGCAGTTGTATATCCTTTGAGAGAGTCTTAGGAAATACACACCTGAGCTATAAACGGCTACTCATTAAAGTTGAATTTTAATTCATCTGGGAGTCAGAGCATACGAAAGAATTCAAATAACAACACGCTGTATTTCTTGGTGTGTTACCAGGGAGAAAAGAGCTCCTGGAAAACTAATGCCTTACACATTTGCAGATATTACCAACCACTTATAAAAACAACACTATTGTTATGTGTAAAAGTCATTCCTTTTAGGGGAAGCCTTAGAGTGAATTGAAACGTGGCTGACATTTCTATGACAAGATAAAATTTTTTTTTAATATCATGTTTAAGTGCTCTAAGTTAAAACAAAAAAGAAAGAAAAGGAAAAGGAAAGAAAAAATCTATAACCCAGCATTCATAAGCAATTCCCATAAAATAACTCCCAGGAAGACGTTACACTTCTAAACACAAAAGCTATTAGCAGCCTGTACTAATTCTCTTTCAGTTCAGAAAGGGAATTATTGACTATATTTTCTATAAAAAAGGACAAACATACGCAATAGATTGAAGAGAAAACATACAGACAAATGCTCTCTATTTCATTCATTAGTTGACTACTAAGATGAAACACTGTCTCAATGTATGTATAAGAGCTTCCCCAGAGAAGCAAGAAGAACTACAATTCTGCAGCATGTGGAAGGAAAACCACATTCACAGAAAGACAGACAAAATGAAAAAACAGAGGACTTTGTATCAGATGAAGGAACAAGATAAAACCCCAGAAAAACAACTAAATAAGTGGAGACAGGCAACTTTCCAAAAAAAGAATTCAGAATAATGATAGTGAAGATGATCCAGGACCTCTGAAAAAGAATGGAGGCAAAGATTGAAAAGATTCAAGAAATGTTTAACAAAGACTTAGAAGAATTAAAGAACAAACAAACAGACATGAACAATACAATAACTGAAATGAAAAATACACTAGAAGGAATCAATAGCAGAATAACTGAGCCAAAGAACGCATAAGTGACCTGGAGGAAAGAATGGTGGAATTCACTGCTGCGGAACAGAATAAAGAATGAAAAGAAATGAAGGCAGCTTAAGAGACCTCTGGGACAACATTAAACGTAACAACATTCATATTATAGGGGTCACAGAAGGTGAAGAGAGAAAGGACCCAAGAAAATACTTGAAGAGATTATAGTTGAAAACTTCCCTAATATGGGAAAGGAAATAGCCACCCAAGTCTAGGAAGTGCAGAGAGTCCCAGGCAGGATAAACCCAAGGAGGAACACGCCAAGACACATAGTAAACACACTGACAAAAATTAAAGACACAAAAATTACTGAAAGCAGCAAAGGAAAAATGACAAATGACATACAAGGGAACTCCCATAAGGTCAACAGCTGATTTCTCAGCAGAAACTCTACAATCCAGAGGGAGTGGCATGATATACTGAAAATGATGAAAGGGAAGAACCTACAGCCAAGATTACTCTACCTGGCAAGGATCTCATTCATATTCAATGGAGAAATCAAAGGTTTTATAGACAAGCAAAAGCTAAGAGAATTCACCACCACCAAACCAGCTCTACAACAAATGCTAAAGGAACTTCTCTAAGTGGGAAACACAGGAGAAGAAAAGGATCTAAAAAAACAAACCCATAATAATTGAGAAAATGGTAATAGGAACATAAATATCAATAATTACCTTAAATGTGAATGGATTAAATGCTCCAACCAAAAGACACAGGCTCGCTGACTGGATACAAAAACAAGACCCATATATATGCTGTCTACAAGAGACCCACTTCAGACCTAGGGAAACATAGAGACTGAAAGAGAGGGGATGGAAAAAGATACTCCATGCAAATGGAAATCAAAAGAAAGCTGGAGTAGCAATACTCATATCAGATAAAATAGACTTTAAAATAAAGAATGTTACAAGAGACAAGGAAGGACACTACATAATGGTCAAGGGATCAATCCAACAAGACGATATAACAATTATAAATACATATGCACCCAACATAGGAACACCTCAGTACATAAGGCAACAGCTAACAGCTCTAAAAGAGGAAATCGACAGTAACACAATAATAGTGGGGGACTTTAACACCTCATTTACACCAATGGACAGATCATCCAGACAGAAAATTAATAAGGAAACACTAGCTTTAAATGACAAAATAGATCAGATAGAGTTAATTGATATTTACAGGACATTCCATCCAAAAACAGCAGATTACACTTTCTTCTCAAGTGAACATTCTCCAGGATAGATCACATCCTGGGTCACAAATCAAGCCTTGGTAAATTTAAGAAAACTGAAATCATATCAAGCAACTTTTCCAACCACAGTGCTATGAGATTAGAAATCAGTTACAGGGAAATAAATGTAAAAAACACAAACACATGGAGGCTAAACAATACGTTGCTAAATAACCAAGAGATCACTGAAGAAATCAAAGAGGAAATCAAAAAATACCTAGAGACAAATTTCAATGAAAACACGATGATCCAAAACCTATGGATGCGGCAAAAGCAGTTCTAAGAGGGAAGTTTATAGCAATGCAAACCCACTTCAAGAAACAAGAAAAATCTCAAATAAACAATCTACCCTTACACCTAAAGAAACTAGAGAAAGAAGAACAAACAAAACCCAAAGTTAGTAGAAGGAAAGAACTCATAAAGATCAGAGCAGAAATAAATGAAATAGAAACAAAGAAAACAATAGCAAAGATCAATAAAACTAAAAGCTGGTTCTTTGAGAAGAAAAACAAAAATGATAAACCTCTAGACAACCTCATCAAGTAAAAGAGGGAGAGGACTCAAATCAATAAAATTAGAAATGAAAAAGGAGAAGTTACAACGGACACCTCAGAAATACAAAGCATCCTAAGAGACTAGTACAAGCAACTCTATGCCAATAAAATGGACAACGTGGAAGAAATGGACAAATTCTTAGAAAGATATATCCTGCTAAGACTGAACCAGGAAGAAATAGAAAATATGAACAGACCAATCACAAGTAATGTAATTGAAACGGTGATTAAAAATCTTCCAACAAACAAAAGTCCAGGACCAGATGGCTTCACAGGTGAATTCTATCAAATATTTAGACAAGAGCTAACACCTATCCTTCTCAAACTCTTCCAAAAAATTGCAGAGGAAGGAACACTCCCAAACTCATTCTATGAGGCCACCATCAGCTTGATACCAAAACCAAACAAAGATACTTCAAAAAAAGAAAATTACAGACCAGTATCACTGATGAATATAGATGCAAAAATCCTCAACAAAATACTAGCAACTAGAATCCAACAGCACATTAAAAGGATCATACACCATGATCAAGTGGGGTTTATCCCAGGAATGCAAGGATTGTGCAATATACACAAATCAATCAATGTGATACACCATATTAACAAACTGAAGGATAAAAACCATATGATCATCTCAGTAGACGCAGAAAAGGCTTTTTACAAAATTCAACACCCATTTATCATAAAAACTCTCCAGAAAGCGGGCATAGAGGGAACCTACCTCAACATAAAAAAGGTCACATATGACAAACCCACAGCAAACATCATTCTCAATGGTGAAAAACTGAAAGCATTTCCTCTAAGATCAGGAAGAAGAGAAGGATGTCCACTGTCACCACTATTACTCAACATAGTTTTGGAAGTCCTAGCCACAGCAATCAGAGAAGAAAAAGAAATAAAAGGAATCCAAATTGGAAAAGAAGTAAAACTGTCACTGTTTGCAGATGACATGATACTATACATAGAGAATCCTAAAGACGCCAGCAGAAAACTACTAGAGCTAATCAATGAATTTGGTAAAGTTGCAGGATACAAAATTAATGCAGAGAAATCTCTTGCATTCCTATACACTAACAACAAAAGATCAGAAAGAGAAATTCAGGAAAGAATCCCATTCACCACTGCAACAAAAAGAATAAAATACCTGGGGAAAAAAAACAGAGCTTCCCCACCCCCACTTCACTCAGTGGCTCTTTTGCTTCCTTATGTTTTTTTACATGGGTCTAATGCCTTTTTTTTAAAAAGAAAAAAGAAAAGCCACTATATTGCCTGAAAGCTACTCTATCTCACTGTCCCACTTCAAATTCTGATAGACTATTTACTGTTTTTATTTGAGACCACAGACAGATTGATGAAATAAGATCAATGGGTTCATCATATACCCCTATTTAGGTACTAAATGGCATTGTACTAGGAACGATTTAATTATAGAGCCCACTTACTCCTTCAACAAATTTGTTGAACAGCAGTATTAGTTAAGGCAATGCAAACTCATGTAGTAAATCAACTCTCACATTTCAGTGGCCAGATTTTAATACCATAAAGGTTTAATTATCATTGACAGATACAATGCAACGAGAGTGACTTAGATTCAGAGAGCCAGAATCCCTTCATCCTGTGTCTCCAGCATCTTCTAGAGCCTCAGAGTCCTGTACATTTATCCAAGATAAGAGAAAAAAATGCTCGTGAAGGCTCCCCTGTTTGTAACACCTTCTGCTCACACATTTTTGGAATGAACAAATCACAGAGCCATGCCTAGATACAAGATGGATGAGAAATGTGTTTCCCAATGGGGCAGCCACTTTCCAGTGACAACTTCATACTCTGGTAAAGTTTACCCACAATACCTATGATAGGATACTGTGCTGGGCATTGTGGAATTTTCAAAAATAAATCAAAGTGGGATCTTATATTCCAGTAGCATGCACTTAGCAAATTTTTCCAAGTATCCTATTTCCTTATCAATAATAATGGTTAATATGTATTAAAAGCTTGCTGTACATCAAGCTCATTATAGATCCAGAGAGTGTATAGGTGGTATTTCAGGACTCAAACCCCGATGTGTAAATGTCCATATCCATGTTTTTACTACCTGATCTCTGTAGTTTTCTAATCACTTGAGGCAGGACTCAAGTCTGGTTCTCCTAACAGTTCCCATCACAAGGCAGAGTCCACACCAAACAATGAATGAATGTGTTAAATTATACTAAACAGAGCCCTGGCAGCTACTGCTAGGTAGCTATTGGTCATATATTAGGGCCTAACTCCAACTCATAAAAAGCTGTACTTCAAAACACAATAACCTATAAAAGGAAGTTTTTGTAAAATGTGGGAGGTCTATACTAAAATACTGATTAATCATTTAGAAAGAAAAGCTGACTCAATTGAGATGCATATGCTAATTCATTTGAGTAGAAAAGCAATATGTGTATTAATGGGAAAAAACTTATTTAAAAAAGTACTTGAGAAGAGACCTTCAAGATGGCAGAGAAGTAAGACATGGAGATCACCTTCCTCCCCACAAATACATCAGAAATACATCTACATATGGAACAACTCCTACAAAACACCTACTGAACCCTCGCAGAAGACCTTGGACTTCCCAAAAGAGCAAAGAACAGACGCCCTCAGGCGACCTACACACGGTGGGGGAGGGGGGGCAAATACAAAGATGAACCCCAGGAGCTGTGCAAACAAAAAAGAGAAAGGGAAATCTCTCCCAGCAGCCTCAGGAGCAGCGGATTAAATCTCCACAATCAACCTGATGTACCCTGCATCTGTGGAATACCTGAATAGACAACGAATCATCCCGAAATTGAGGGAGTGGACTTTGTGTGATTTTGTCTGTATAGCTTTCCTTTTACCATTTATCTCACGGTTCTGTCTGTTTTTTGTTTGTTGGTTTTTTGTTTTAGTATAGTGTTTAGCACTTGTTATCATTGGTGGATTTGTTTTTGGTTTGGTTGCTCTCTTTCTATCTTTCCTTCCTTTTTAATCACTTTATAATCTTTTTTTAAATTGTTTTTTATTTAAAAAATTTATTTTATTTTGTTTGTTTGTTTCTTTCTTTCCTTCTCCCTTTTCTTCTGAGCCGTGTGGCTGACAGGGTCTTGGTGCTCTGGCCAGGTGTCAGGCCTGTGCCTCTGAGGTGGGAGAGCCGAGTTCAGAGACAATGGTCCACCAGAGATCTCCCAGCTCCACTTATTATCAAATGGTGAAAGCTCTCCCAGAGATCTCCATCTCAACACTAAGAGCCAGCTCCACTCAATGACAAGCAAGCTACAGTGCTGGACAACTATTGCCAAACAACTAGCAAGACAGGAACACAACCCCACCGATTAGCATAGAGGCTGCCTAAAATCATAATAAGGTCAGACACCCCAAAACACACCACCAGACGTGGTCCTGCCCACCAGAAAGACAAGAACTAGCCTCATCCACCAGAACACAGGCACCAGTCCCCTCCAACAGGAAGTCTACAAAACCCACTGTAACAAGCTTACCCACTGGGGACAGACACCAAAAACGGGAACTACGAACCTGCAGCCTGCAAAAAGGAGACCCCAAACACAGTAAGTTAAGCAAAATGAGAAGACAGAGAAACACACAGCAGATGAAGGAGCAAGGTAAAAACCCAGCAGACCAAACAAATGAAGAGGAAATAGGCAGTCTACCTGAAAAGGAATTCAGAGTAATGAGAGTAAATATGATCCAAAATTGTGGAAATAGAATGAAGAAAAATATAAGAAATGTTTAACAAGGATGTAGAAGACATAAAGAGCAAACAAAGAATGATGAACAACACAACAAATTAAATTAAAAATTCTCTAGAAGGAATCAATAGCAGAATAACTGAGGCAAAAGAACGGATAAGTGACCTAGAAGATAAAATAGTGGAAATAACTATCACACAGCAGAATATAGAAAAAAAAAATGAAAAGAATTGAGGACAGCCTCAGAGATCTCTGGGACAATATTAAATGCACCAGCATTCAAATTTAGGGGTCACAGAAGAAGAAGAGAAAAAGAAAGGGACTGAGAATATATTTGAAGAGATTATAGTTGAAAACATCCCTAATATGGGAAAGGAAATAGTCAATCAAGTCCAGAAAGCGCAGAGAGTCCCATCAGGATAAATCCAAGGAGAAACACACCAAGACACATTTTAATCAATCTATCAAAAATTAAATACAAAGAAAAAATATTAAAAGCAGCAAGGGAAAAACAACAAATAACGTACAAGGGAATCCTCATAAGGTTAAAAGCTTACCCTTCAGCAGAAACACTGCAAGCCAGAAGGCATGTCAGGACATATTTAAAGTGATGAAAGGGAAAAACTACAACCAAGATTACTCTACCCAGCAAGGATCTCATTCAGATTCGACGGAGAAATCAAAAGCTTTACAGACAAGCAAAAGCTAAGAGAATTCAGCACCACCAAACCAGCTTTACAACAAATGCTAAAGAAACTTCACAGGCAGGGAAAACAAGAGAAGGAAAAGAACTACAACAACAACCCCAAAACAATTAAAAAAATGGTAATGGGAACATACATATCGGTAACTACCTTAAATGTAAATGGATTAAATGCTCCAACCAAAAGACACAGACTGGCTGAATGGATACAAAAAACAAGACCTGTATATATACTGTCTATAAAAGACCCACTTCAGACCTAGACTGAAAGTGAGGGGATGGAAAAAGATATTCCATGCAAATGGAAATCAAAAGAAAGCTAGAGTAGCAATTCTCATATCAGACAAAAAAGACTTTAAAATAAAGACTATTACAAGAGACAAAGGACAGTACATAATGATCAAGGGATCAATTCAAGAAGAAGATATAACAACTGTAAATATTTATGTACCCAACATAGGAGCACCTCAATACATAAGGCAAATGCTAACAGCTATAAAAGGGGAAATCGACAGTAACACAATAATAGTAGGGGACTTCAACACTCCACTTTCACCAATGGACAGATCATCCAAAATGAAAATAAATAAGGAAACACAAGCTTTAAGAGACACATTAAACAAGATGGACTTATTGATATTTATAGGACATTCCATCCAAAAACAACAGAATACACATTTTTCTCAAGTGCTCATGGAACAATCTCCAGGATAGATCATACCTTGGGTCACAAATCAAGCCTTCGTAAATTTAAGAAAATTGAAATCGTATCAAGTATCTTTTCCAACAACAACATTATGAGACTAGATATCAATTACAGGAAAAAATCTGTAAGAAGTACAAACACATGGAGGCTAAACAATACACTACTAAATAACCAAGAGATCACTGAAGAAATCAAAGAGGAAATCAAAAAATACCTAGAAACAAATGACAATGAAAACATGACGACCCAAAACCTATGTGATGCAGCAAAAGCAGTTCTAAGTGGCAAGTTTATAGCAATACAAGCCTACCTCAAGAAACAAGAAACATCTCAAATAAACAACCTAACCTTACACCTAAAGCAATTAGAGAAAGAACAAAAAAACCCCAAAGTTAGCAGAAGGAAAGAAATCATAAAGATCAGATCAGAAACAAATGAAAAAGAAATGAAGGAAACAATAGCAAAGATCAATAAAAATAAAAGCTGGTTCTTTGAGAAGATAAACAAAATTGATAAACCATTAGCCAGGCTCATGAAGAAAAAAGGGAGAAGAAAAATCAATAGAATTATAAATGAAAAAGGAGAAGTGACAACTGACACTTCAGAAATACAAAGGATCATGAGAGATTACTACAAGCAACTGTATGTCAATAAAATGGACAACCTGGAAGAAATGGACAAAATCTTAGAAAAGCACAACCTTCTGAGACTGAACCAGGAAGAAACAGAAAATTTAAACAGACCAATAACAAGCACTGAAATTGAGACTGTGATTAAAAATCTTCCAACAAACAAAAGCCCAGGACCAGATGGCTTCACAGGCGAATTCTATCAAACATTTAGAGAAGAGCTAACATCTATCCTTCTCAAACTCTTCCATAATATAGCAGAGGGAGGAACACTCCCCAACTCACATTACGAAGCCACCATCACCCTGATACCAAAACCAGACAAAGATGTCACAAAGAAAGAAAACTACAAGCCAATATCACTGATGAACATAGATGCAAAAATCCTCAACAAAATACTAGCAACCAGAATCCAACAGCATATTAAAGGCTCATACACCATGATCAAGTAGGGTTTATCAAAGGAATGGAAGGATTCTTCAGTATATGCAAATCGATCAATGTTATACACCATATTAACAAATTGAAGGAGAAAAACCATATGATCATCTAAATAGATGCAGAGAAAGCTTTCGAAAAATTCAACACCCATTTATGATAAAAACCCTCCAGAAAGTAGGCATAGAGGGAACTTACCTCAACATAATAAAGGCCATATATGACAAACCCACAGCCAACATCATTCTCAATGGTGAAAAACTGAAAGCATTTCCCCTAATATCAGGAACAAGACAAGGTTGCCTACTCTCATCACTATTGTTCAACAGTTTTGGAATTTTTAGCCATGGCAATCAGAGAAGAAAAAGAAATAAAAGGAATCCAAATCGGAAAAGAAGTAAAACTGTCATTGTTTGCAGATGACATCATACTATACATAGAGAATCCTAAAGATGCTACCAGAAAACTACTAGAGCTAATCAATGAATTTGGTAAAGTAGCAGGATACAAAAATTAATCCACAGAAATCTCTTGCATTCCTATACACGAATGATTAAAAATTTGAAAGCGAAATTAAGAAAACACTCCCATTTACCACTGCAACAAAAAGAATAAAATACCTAGGAATAAATGTACCTAAGGAGACAAAAGACCTGTATGCAGAAAATTATAAGACACTGATGAAAGAAATTAAAGATGATACAAACAGATGGAGAGATATACTATGTTCTTGGATTGGAGGACTCAACATTGTGAAAATGGCTATACTACCCAAAGCAATCTACAGATTCAATGCAATCCCTATCAAACTACCAATGGCATTTTTCACAGAACTAGAACAAAAATTTTCACAATTTGAATGGAAACACAAAAGACTCCAAATAGTCAAAGCAATCTTGAGAAAGAAAAACGGAGCTGGAGGAATCAGGCTTGCAGACTTCAGACTATACTACAAAGCTACAGTAATCAAGACAGTATGGTACTGGCACCAAAATAGAAATATAGATCAGTGGAACAGGATAGAAAGCCCAGCGATAAACCCACACACATGTGTTCACCTTTATTTATTTTTTTCTTTGCGGCATGCGGGCCTCTCACTGCTGTGGCCTCCCCCGCTGCAGAGCACAGGCTCCGGACGTGCAGAGAACCTTAGGGGCAGCACAGGAATAAAGATGCAGACATAAAGAATGGACTTGAGGACACGGGTTGGGGGAAGTGTAAGCTGGACGAAGTGAGAGAGTGGCATGGACATATATACACTACCAGATGTAAAATAGATAGCTAGTGGGACGCAGCCCCATAGCACAGGGAGATCAGTTCGGTGCTTTGTGACCACCTAGAGTTGTGGGATAGGGAGGTGGGAGGGAGACACAAGAGGGAGGAGATATGGGGATATATGTATGTGCATGGCTGATTCACTTTGTTATAAAGCAGAAACTAACACACCATTGTAAAACAATTATACTCTAATAAAGGTGTTAATAAAAATAAATTTAAAAAATAAAATTTACATTACTATTTTAATGCCAAGAAATATAAAAAATAAAAAAGTACTCGCGACAGAACAAGATGCCTAAGGTAGGTCACCACAACATTTTAACCAGGATGTTCTACCATATTTTCCCTGCACATCCACCCTCAGTGGACATGCTTCACATGATCCATTCCCAATTTGACAGCTTTTTCTCTCAAAGAAATGAAGAAAGGATTCCTCTAACTCTGGTTTCCTGTGACAATTCTCTCAGGTTTTAGGGGCAGGGTTTCAAAAGAAGGAATTTCAGATACAGAACAGTCCTTGATTTGCAGCAAAAAACTGTATGGATTCTAGTAAGGAATCTACGTTCATATGCATGAATAACTTGAATATGAGGTAGAACTGGGGATAAATACCTATAAAATGTGTAGTGAGAGTCTATCAGAGGAGAGCGACTACATGCAGTTCTGCAAAAGAAGTGAATTTTAGCTAGGGCTTTTAGAAACATGTAAAATTAGTGGATTTGACCAAGTGCAGAGAAAATAGGAAACTGCCATTTGGAAGCATATCATCTATTCAGCTAGTCAACCAAAAAATAAGTTGAGTGCCTCTATGCAAGGTAGGGTGTAAAGTATGGAGGGGAGGAGGGACTGTAAAAATGTGCAAGACAGCATCTGCCCTCACTGAGGTCAGCAGCTAAAAGCAAGAACAGAGGAGAACAACTGGCATGTATGGAGCACCCACCTGTGCCTGGTAACGTGCTAAGTTGTATTATCTCATTTGGCATTAATAATATAAAACACTCAGCCAGGTGCCTGGGACAGAAAGTGTGCAATGGTGGTATCTGTGATTTCAATGCTAATTTTATGTGGAGGTTATTACCATCTCAGCTTTCATAATATATATTTAAAACCCCTTAGCTAGAGAAATAAGATATAATACAGATGGAAAGTTCAATAATTCTGGGAAAATGGTGGCCCGAGCACCCACCCTGCTACCCCCTCTCTTACCTCTCCCCGCCGCATTCTAATTCTAATCAACTTCCAGCTACCTATCTTAAGCATAGCATCTTTGGGGCAGGGTGACAGAGGGGGTCTGGAGGATGCATGCAAGACCTCTCATTTGTGGGAGTCCAGCTGGAGAGAGCTAGTGCTGAGCTGATTTCCATGCAACAGCAATGATGAACCGGCAACAAGAGTCAGAGCACCAAGCTTCTTGGATAGAATGCGGCCCTGCGGGATCTGTGAACCCTTAAAGTGCAGTGTGGTAGCTTGAGGGATGACCTTAAGTGCACCTGCTGGTCTTCTTTGCTTTGGAGAAGTTTGGACAGAGCTGGACAGATGGGCTCAGGTACTCTCTGACTTTGAGGGTGATCGACCACCTTGCAGCTTTGTGTAAAAGTGACTGCCTCATGACAGCTGAGGTAGTAGTGATGTATCTCCCTCCGTTCCTGCAACTCAAGGTTCCTCCATGCTAACCCAGGCAATTAGAACCAGGGGTCAGCAGTGAAGATAACGAACACCCCAAGGGGACTTAGATGGAGGAATAATAATCCACACACCAAGGTGAATATTCTTCTGCTAAAATAAAACTTCTGGAGGAGACAGAAAACCACTCTAACAAAGAATAAAAAGCACACTTCAAGAGATGAAAAAGTAGCATTAAAATAATTTTCCAGCAATAAAATATACTCTTTAAATTTTAAAAATTTAATTCAGTTAAGGAAGGTATGATCCCAGATGAAGAAGGCTCCCTAACAGCATAAGGCAGTATATGGTAAATGCCAAGGGAGTAGTTTTAATTCTCAAATCGAGCTGATCATTAGCTCCACCTGGAATGCCTATTAAAAATATAGATTTTTCCAACTTAGCCAGCCCTAATAAGTCAGCAACTCTGGAAGCTGAGCCAAAGAAACTGCACTTTTGTGTGAAGCGGGTACTGCTTTTGTTTGATGAGCACTGGTTATGGGGAAGTGTTGAGATTGGAGGCAAACATTGAATGATTTAGATCACCAGCCTGCAGGGGTGTTAAAAGGGAGCTGAAATGAACTGTGATGGGTGGGTAGTGTTTGTAAATAGTGGCTTACAAATATGAAATGAAGATTTATGAATGTTTTGTTTGCATGATCTCAACTTTTCACGGGGTATAGTCACAAACCTTTGTCATGATTGTAGAGCAAATATCAAGCCTAAAACTTTCATATGTATAAGTCTAGCCTTAAATAATGTAAAACACACGGGAGAAATAAGAAATTGAAGTACTGCAATTTTGCAAAAATTTAAAAAGACTGGACTCATCTAGTTCACATTTCCCTTGCTCTGTGTTTAATAACTAAAATAACGCAAGTTAAATTTTTGCAGTCTTATTTTTTTTATCCATTCACAAGAACAATGGTCCATTTCTCTCCCAATGTTCCCTTTCAGCAAAGATGGGATCACAGTGTTGGCAAGGTATGAGTGAACAACAATAGGAATAAATGGAGGGCTTGGAAGACAAATGTGAAGTGGTGTGTTCAATTTGATAGAGTCACCCTTGCCCACTTTTCTGCTGCACTCCCTGAACTGTTCCCATGAAGGCAGACAACTTAGAACTTCTTGGTTTTTTTCCTTTCCACAGGCTGCTTCCAGCATCGCTGATGTAAAATAGCAGGAATCAAAAGATTCATGGATCAAGAGAGATCGTTTCTGATAATTTCCAGTAATCCCTTCCCTGGGAGCTGGCTTTTTCCAGGAGGTGTGATGGATTTGAATGAAGGCATTCAAAAATTTTCACCCCCGCCCTTATTTACTGAAAGCAGCAAAGCTCCATGAGGCTGACCTTTCTGCAGTTGTGAGACCCACAGCATGACTACTTCCTCAAGAGAAAAGAGCCCAACATTTCCCTGCGTCAGAACCACATAACACCAGTCTCCTGAAATACTCTGCAACAAATGAAAAGCACTCTGTTATCAAATTTGAAATGAGATGCAGACTCAGTCCTCTCTCAGAAGGCCCTGGGTCACATTAGCATGTGAGATTAGCATCTGAGCTTCTGAGGGCCCTGCAGCAGAAGAACCGATTTAACTCTCTTTAACTCCGAATTTCCAAAATTTATTTAACCGCTTATATTAGTTTGCTAGAGCTGCCGTAAGAAAATACCAAAAACTGTGTGGTTTAAACAACAGAAATTTTTTGTCTCACAGTTCTGGAGGCTAGGAGGCCAAGATGAAGGCGTGGGCAGGGTTGGTTCCTTCTGAGGGCTGTGAGGGAAGGATATTCCAGACCTCCCTCCTTGGCTTATAGATGCCATCTTCATGTTCACATCGTGTTCTCCCTGTATCTGTCTGTGCCCAAACATCCCCTTTTGATATTGGAATAGGGTCTACACTAATGACTTCATTTAAACTTTATAACTTCATAAAACCATCTCCAAATAAGGTCACATTCTGAGGCACTGAGAATTAGGACTTACTTACCTATGAATTTGGGAGGGGTGGGGACACAATTTGACCCATTACACCATTCAATCCTTTTTTCAAATGTCATCTATTAACAGCCTGCAGCACACATTTTCGTAAATGTTACTGTGACCTCACAGGTCATGCTCTGCCTCAGTCGTTCCAGGATGCTATTTGCAGAATATACACACAATCACTGGGGTGCTTTTTAAGATTCTAGATTCTTGGGTCTCAGCTCCACAGGTTGAAATCCACTAGATCTAGGAAGTAACTCAGGCACCTGCAATAGTAAAACCTGCCCAGGTCCAGATGTGTAACCAGATTGGAGTTCTACTGCCATTCAGCACTCCCTTATTATTTTCAGGCGTGATTTGGGCCAGAAATCTCAGAATAGCTGCGTAAGAATTGTACCTCTTCTTAACATAGGATGAACATAGGATCGTTTCCTCATCTCTGGTTTTTATCATATCTTGTATCTGCCTCCATCATGATACAAACCACTTAATATAGAGGGAGACCCTGCCTATACATCTTTTCCATTCTCAGTGCCTAGCAGAGAGATGGCACATAATGAGCATTTAGTAAGTGTTTACTGAATTAACAAGTATCTAAAACAATGCATATGAAAGTGCACAACTGTTTTATTGTTTTAAAAAAAAGTTCTTAATGTTGACATATCTTTATCCTTGAGATTTCGTCTACTCTTAAGACTTTAAAACATAACCCATGCAGCCTTCCTCCCCTACTCCTCTTTATTCCAGCCCTAACATGCCTTTAGTTTTCCAGGCACTTCATACTCTTTCTAGCCTCAAGACCTTTTGCTACCTGCTACGTCGGAATCTTCCCTCTGCCCGCTTCACGCACCCCACGCCCAACTGTCACCACTCTCTCCAAACTAATATTGGTCCTGCCCTTCAAATTTGAAGTGGTGACTCTGTTAAGCATTTCCATACAGTGCTTTGGTTTTCCATCGAGACATTGGTTATACTAGTGAAAATTAGTTCATAGGCTGCTCTCCTCGCCAGACTCTAAGCTACATGTGGGCAGCCTTCATGTCTGTTGTGTTTATTTTTGAAACTACAGAGGCTTACACAAAGTAGGAATTCCAATATCAATTGAATGGTTCTGTACTTTATGGTGGTGACATGCTTTTCTCCACCATTAAAATGAGAGCTTCTCTAGAAAAGGGGCTAAGTTTAAGTCATTTTTCTATTTTTGGCACCTGGCCTGGTGCCTGGAAGACAGAATGTTTTCAATAAATTTCTTTAAAATTGTTAAGGATTTTATTTGTATCTTTGTTTACTTTTGCCTAGAGGAAAGCCTGGGATAGAAATTTATGATAAAGGATAGATTTTGGTGAAAATATAAAAATAGATTTGTTCTCTCATCATTAGAGCCCAAATTTAAAATATCTGTAAAATAAAAATAAACCAGAATAACAGGGAATGTTTAACAGAATCAGGGCACCCCAGACAGCTGGATATGCTTCTAAAAAAGCAGAAGGTAACAGTAAATGAACTTACAGTTTAAAAGTCAGTTTTCAAATTGCCAAAAGACCATTTCAAATACAGCTCTTGATAGTCATCGTCTATAAAGAAACTGGAGTATTTGTGGGTGGTGATTCTGCCAGTTCACTATTTCTAAAGGCAGAAAAACCCCGAGGACACATGCACGGCGACAGCTCCTTGGAACTGTGGCGATGACCAGACTTCAAGTTATGGAAGTGACTGGAACTTCGTGTGGCATACGTCTCTTCCTGAGCATGCTACTCAGCTTTTTAAACTCTTATAATGTTTTGTTCTTTCAGTGACTAGTCTGAAGCAGACTAGTTGTTTCTTCCATAATATTGAAAATTGGTTTCCTGGTAACTTGCTGTTGCTACTTCTGGACAATTATGTAAGATAAGGGGAACGTGCACCTATTTCTCTAGGGAAGGTGGAAATGTCTCTTGTCTCTTCCCAATATCCCCAATGTAGACAGCTGGTCACAAGGGGAAATTTTGCACTGGACCATATTACCTCCTTAGAAATAAAAAAGGGTGTGATCCCAACCATTTTCCTTGAAGATTAAATGGATTTTTGATATCATTAATGGATTGGGATCATTAATGGTCACGGACCTTAACCTCAGTTAAGGTCTCTTGGCAGTAAAAGGAACCAAAAAAGGGCTCCCTCTTAGGGAAAGGATGTCTAGACTAGTGATAAAACCTCAAAGTTAGGGCTTGGGGTTCTGGCACAGAGTGGCTAAGGCTAGAGGCATCTCCTGATGTAAATATGACAGTGTTTGGTAAATGGCTTGCCCCTTGGAGAGACTGAGATCATTCTCACCTGAATCATCAAGGCCCTGGCCCAGTAAGGCCATAATCACAGCAATAGGTACTTGTGTACCAAACTTCACAGATTTTCACTGAGATATTGTGAAACCCACAGCCCATCTCTGGTGGATCAGAGTCCCCCTCTCTCTTGCCACCGGGGGTTTCCAAGAAGCACTGGGCTTTTTGTTCTAGATTGATTCCTGAGATTCTGGGTTACACAAAGAGAAAAGCCTCAAGGAAAAGAAAAGTGAAGGTTATAGTGATTACGTTTTTTTTCTGTTTTTACAATGTTGCTTTTTTCAATACTGCAGGCTGATGAATGGGCCATTTTGACCACAGTGGCAAAGAATGAATTATTGTCACTGTAACAGTTTCTCATTACTACCATAACAAATTAACACAAACACAGTGGCTTAAAACAATACAAATTCATCATTCTATAGTTCTGGAAGTCAGAAGTCCAAAACAGATCTTACTGGGCTAAAATTAAAGTTTGTTGGAGTTGTGTTGCTTCTAGAGGCTCTAGGGGAAATTCTGTTTTGTTGCCTTTTTCAGGTTTTGGAAGCTGTCTACATTCCTTGCCTGGTGGCCTCTTCCTCCAATCTTCAAAGCCAGCAGTGTAGCATCTTCAAAATCTCCCTTTTCCTCATCCCTACTTCTCTCCTTCTTTCTCTGTTTCCAGAGTCGCATTTCCTTGTCTTTTTAATATGAGCCTCATGCCTCCCTATCAGGACCCTTGTGATTACATTGGACCCACCCAGAAAATCAAGATAGTCTCTCCATCTCAAGGTCTGTATCCTTAATCACATCTACAAAGTCCCTTTTGCCATGTAAGGTAACCTATTCACAGGTTGCAGGGACTAAGATATAGATGCCTTGGTGGAGGTGCATTATTCTGTCTACTGTAGGCACCCTTCATCATCTTAGGAATGAATGACATCATCTTAGCAGACAGTAGGGCTCTTTAAAAGGGTACTCACTGGTTAAGAAAGGGAAAAGGAGAATAAGACTTAAATGCGAAATATCATTAGTGCAATGGACAAGACTTGGTAACTTTGGATTCTGGTTTGGATAGATGGCATGGATATAAGTGCCATTAATTAAGGCCTGAAATGCATGAGAAGGCTTCAGAAAAAAATATATGATTTTAGATATTTTCAGTTTGAGAGATAATATGGCATAAATTAATCCAATACCAGATACAAATGCAAACATCCTTACAATATATTTTGGCAAGGTTTGGGCTATATACTGTTATACATTATAAGCTGACATAGTTCAGAAAAAGATCACGGCATTTAAGATACTGCAATGTAGATAACTTATATGTCAATTCACTTCTCAACTCTTTTTTGATTCCACACCAACCAAGACACAGAAGTAACTTTTCACCCATTTTCATAAGAAACACAAACACAATAGACCTAATGTGATTTCTGCAATTTTTCCTGAAGATTTGTGGAGGTGTGGAGAGCAGTCACAGTGCACAGAGCTCTACCGTACCCCTCCCATTTTTGCAAAGTTACTCCTCTATTATTTGAAGTCATGATCCAACCAACTCTCAAGCTCTGGAAATTCGCCCCAGAGCAGATCTACCCTGAAGCCAGTGACAGTTAAGCTTCAGGTCCCACTTCCACACTCCCAATGAGTTCTGGGAGTCACTAGGAATTATAGAGTATTCTAGGTTATAGAGTATTCTAGGTAGATCAGGTGGCAAAATGAAGCAGTAATTTTTAGTAATTTTTCTGTGGTTTCTATTCTCATTCTAGTTAGTCACTTTTGAATCTGATTTTGAATTAATAATTTTATATTCTCTCAAAAAGGGCCCTCCAAATTCCATCAGCTTCAAGCTTTACAAAACCTATCTATTTTGCCAAAAGTGATTTATGAAAGTACTTATGAAACAAAGATGGCCCTCCCCCAGGAGGACTTTTCATACAAGACTCCTAGATAACAATATTTTTTCATATAATTATGTATAATTAATTTTCCTGTACCTGTACCTTGTTGGCCAAAGTCGTCCATGTCCAATTCATTTTGTGTCCTTGGTGCTCAAAAAGTTATCAGGTGTTCAGTCATAATTTTATAAAAATGTTTTGAATTGTATAAAGATGTATTTTCTAAAAATTGTTAGGTAAAGGGATGGATTAATTTAAATTAATTCTTACACATGATTTGATCTAATGGATAAAATTAGGAACAGAGCATCAGCATTCACTGTGCACTTGCATTCGCCATAATGTTCCAGGAGGGAACAAGATTAGAGGGGCATCGCCAAGGTTGCAGAACAAGAGTTCTCAGCAGACCCTCATTTGTGCCTCCTCCTTGCTAAGAGGCACGTGGTGAAAGTTCTCCACATTCTCCATTGTCTGGCTGCTCTTCCAGTGACCAGAAGGGACAATTTAAGGTGGAACTTGGTTCTGACCTCAGGGCAAGTCAGGGGCTCCAGTCCAGCTTTATTAGCAATAGCTAATATTTTGATCTCCCATCTACCTCCTGTATCTATTTACCTAGTTTTCATAGCTTATAGTGGGGAAGGGCATGTTTAGTTATCACCCTTAACCCAAAACAATTCCTTCTGAAACACAGCATCTTATGCTCTGGTGTTTGCTCTGCTAAGAAATTCCTGCTCTGAAAGTTCCAGAAAAAGATTTGCCCAAATTTGAACTAATTTCAGGAAAAAAAAACCCCAAAAACAAAAATCCCTCCAAGGTTAAGAGGTGCCTTCTGACTAATAGCAGAATGAACAGGAAGGCAAGGAAAACAGGCCTCTGAGATTTAGGCCAAAGGGAAATGAAGAGAAGGATGGTAGAGCAGCCCAGAGGAAGATCAGGCAATGGAAAACTCAAGAAAAGTTAGTGGGAGGACAGAACAGAACTGAGGGCCTGGAGGATCATGGGAGAAAGAATGAAAGGAAGCAGATGCAAGATTCTAGAGCCCAGAGAAATGGCCAGGCCCCCTGAGGGTGAGGAGGGAGGGCAAATCAAAGGGTAGAAGCACAAGGAGAAAGGTTTGAAGGATTGTGCACTGCTGGGGGTGGGGACACAAATGTATTGGTTGTGTTAATGTTTTTTGTTAATGTTTTTCATCTAGTTCTTTTACAATTTTAGTTTAGAATTTCTTTAAATAGCTGTAAAGCAGGACCATTAGCTGGGAGTTATTATAAATCAAAACCAAAACAAAACCATTCCTAACAAGTGGGAGTTCTCATACCCCTAATCAGAAAGGCCTGTGTCGGGTTTCCAAATCCTGTCCCTAGAGACTATGAGAAGTTTTTAATGATAGCGTTTCCATAAAAGCCTGATTTAATACAATCACCACCCAGACCAAATGTGGGGGAAATCAAAAAACTGCTTTCAAATCCAAATCCTTCTTTGAAATTTAAAATTATACTCTAGGATGATGGTTAATATAAATTCTAAAGCAAGGGAACAAACTAAAAGAAGCAGCACAAGGAATTTTTTTTTTCAAAAGCAGGGTAGGAAAAAGGACAAGCCAGAGTTTGATTACATCTACTCCTGAAACACAACAGGCCTCATAAGCATTTGAGATCTGAGCCCAGTGGTTACGAGCCTTGGAAACTCATTTTAAACAAACTACCTGGAGAAACACCTTATACAATTAAGTGTTCAGGACAGTTGTACATCCCCAGTTTAGCCATGCATTCAAAGTACCCAAACTCAACCCTCCGTAGTCACTAAAATGGTACAAGTCCCAGAAAATCCACTGCCAATCACAATGGCCATCGATTCTGGTAGTTTATGTGATGACAAACATTAGTTTTAATGGCATAGCCTTCCTTTGATATCTGTTTGAAATTCTGCAGTTGGGAGATGTTTATGTTCACATGAAAATGTAAGCAAACCATCTTATGGTAAACATCTCTCCAGAAAAAACAAATTCCATCTTTTTACACAGAAAAAGGCAACAGCAAAATGAACCTTATGCTTTCGGTTCATGGCATTGTAAAGTTATCTGGAAGCTCTTTAACACTGCCCTAAGAAATCATTTCATTTGGATTATTTCAGGGTATATCACTCCCATAAAGCTGCTCTGGGCAGCTGCATCTTTAATGAGGCTGATTAGATAACAGGAACAAATACTCTCTAGATTGAAAGCTGTCTCAACGAATGTGGAACAACTGTATTTATTTAATTTAATTCAACCAATGGGTTTATTTATACCCCTCCTTCTTCCAGAAAGGATTTAAGGCAGCTTAGCTAGCGTGAAGGTCTGAAGGTATAGGGACTCCTGAAAGCCTCAGATTAATATCTAGAACATATAACATGTCCAGATAGTTTTCAATTATCAATGCGTTAATCTAAGCTTGGAAAGAGCTTTTAAACAGCAGTGAAACATCAACTAGCTTCGAACTTGCATTTTTAGTAAGGTATTTTGTCATTTGGAGGCCTGCACAATAAACCTTTTGTTCCTTTTTTTAAAAAAAGAGAAAGAAAGAAAAGCAACCTTCTGGTATTGCTTTTGTTCATCTTATCATCTTATCATTCAGCAGCCTATTCAGGATCACATGTGGGAAAGTATGTGTGTAAAACTGAGCCCTATACTCAGGGCAGGGATTCCTTGGAAAAACATCCTTCTTAAATGGGTATCTATGTAAGAAACAAAAGAGAAATTCTACTTTTAGGCTGACGTCGGTATTTTAAGTCCATATGTTGAAAATCTAATGTTTAAAGTTAAGAAAATGGAAAGCAGACCAACTATGTGGCTGTTTTCACACTCCATTTTCATGACAACAGTCTGCTTAACCGAGGCTATTAGTGGATTCTTGCACTAAGAAGGAGAACAGTATCTCTTTAAGACAATCTGCTCTGTCTCAATATCTCTTTGTTTTTGAGATTAAAGGGTGACAAAGAGATATTTTTTCTACTGAATTATGCCAATATTACATGAATATTATGGGGATAAGGATAGTCACTAAGTTCCCTAAATATATCAGTGTGTATGATTTGAGGATCCATGACAGAATCGAAAAAAAATTATTGAGTTCTGATCTCAACACTGAAACAGACTCATTTTGGAATCCTGGTAACTGGAGTAACCCAACTTATACCCAGATTCCATCTGGGAGATTCAGTGGAACCAAACATCTTGCAATGGAAGAATATTTGTTACAAATAGCATTTACAGACGTGACAAACAATTGGTCAGACGCTACTGGACATTTAGAAACTCACTGGGTTTTCCACTAAATTTGCTGACAGCTGATTAATTAAAAAGCCCATTCTACAACTACCACAATTTTCCCTTGAACAATTTCATAGCTATTACTTCACTGAAAAGAAAAATGAATTAATTATGATCTCAATAATATGTGAATAACTATTACAAACACTTTAATTTCTACAGGGTTTATTCCTATCCTATACCACTGAGCTTGGCCATGGCCCAGGGTTTCAATACTAAGGAGGAAGAGAGGAATGGCTATTGGGAAGCAAGTAGTGGACTCCAACCTCCAAGCTACCCAAACATATCTAGGTACTCATTCCCATGCATGGAACAAGTTTCATCTGTTTACTACACGTTGCTTAAAGCCTAGAATCTCTGTGTACTTTCCTCTCTGTTGGGTTCAGATGTGGCTGCTACAAACTAAAAGATAAGTTATTACTCCCATTAAACCAAATATAAAATGGTAGTGGAGGGAATAGGGAAATTGCAATAAGGAACTCTGGGGGAAGAACAAAAAGGGGAAACACAGCTGTTACGGTTCCCCAGCAATGAGCAAATTCTGCAGGGCAGAAACAGCACACCCGTGACAGGACCGTGGCAATGGGAGGTTGAGTGTTGACCCAGCTGACAGCCCATGGTTCTAATCCCTGAGGGTGTTCCTTTGATGCATTGTCCCCTAAGACTCCAACACTGGTTACTCCAGAAAGTTTTTCTTTGTCCATTATCTATCGCAACTACAGGTGAGGTAGACATTGTAGGCTATTTCTTTCCTTGGTGTCTTAGCTTGGGGTGTCATTACAAAATATCATAGACTGGGTAGTTTAAACAACATTTACTTCTCACATTTCTGGAAGCTGGGAAGTCCAAGATCAAGATGCCAGCATGGTCAGTTTCTGGTGAGGGCTCTTCCTGGCTTACAGATGGCTCCCTTCCAGCTGTGTTCTCACAGGGTGGTAGGGGGGGCAAGAGGGCTAGGGGACAAGGGGCAGCTTCCTCTTTTTATAAGGACACTGTCCTGTTATGGGGACCTTACCCTCATCTAAACCCAGTCATCTCCCAGACTTCCCTGATGGTCCAGCAGTTTGGACTCCACTCTTCCACTGCAGGGGGCACAGGTTCAATCCCTGGTCGGGGAACTAGGATCCCGCATCCCGTGCGGTATGACCAAAATAAATCATTTACAAAAAATTTTTTTAAATTAAAAAAACCTAGTCACCTCCCAAAGGCCCCACCTCCAAATAACATCATGCTGGATGTTAGGGCTTCAACATATTAGCTTTGAGGGGACATGAACATTCAGCCTATAACACTTGAGGTTACCTAGCTTCAGCAGCCCACTTCCAGGTGGCCTGGGTTTAGGGGTCTGGAAGTTTACTTAAGGAGTTTTACAGGCACAAGCTATTTCAGATAGGCTCAGGGTTTCTTTGGCTGTACAGTTCTCTTAAAAGCTTAGTAGACTTCCTATGCATTTGCTGTTGGTAAGTTTCTTTGCAGGTAGCCACAGTCAAATATTGTATCTAGACATAGTTTTTAAGTCCAGAGACGTTCTTTCACCTAGCCTCTGTGCTCTGTCATTCCCAAATCCTCAAAAGAAGGGCAGGTACCTTGAATCCATTTGAAACAAAGGTCTCAAGTCAGAAGACAACAACCTAAATCCCACCTTGCTGGGGGCCCACCACGTGAGTGTGGCAATCTCCTGCTCAGGATGCTACTAGCTAAACTGCTTTAGCCTGGGATGTAGAAGTAGTTGGCTTCCATCCCAACAAAACTTCGAATTACTGGACTCTAAAGGACCTAAATTGCAGACTTCAGGTAGAGAAGAGCTACCTGAATGATGCATCATTTCTCTTTAACCTTCTGCAGATTGGTCAACTCCAGGCTGAGGTCATCTCTTGCTGATACAGCAGGCAACACATACTGGTATACTGGCAACACTGGTTGCCAACTATCAGTCCTCAAGTGACATGTTTCCTTTCAGGGAAAGTTGGAAATCAGATCTGTCACCTGCAGGTCTGCCCAGTGAGTTTCTCTTTGCCATTTTCCTCCAGGGCTACCCCTGCAACCACTGCAGTCCCCTTCCAGCTGCCACCAACCCATAGTGTGTACAGTTATCTGGAAACCAGACTCAATATTTTCTTCTCCGCCAGCCAACCTCTCATGGAGAGTACCTGAAGAATCCTTAGGAGTAGGTTAAGGTAGAGCTGGTGGGAAAGGAAGAGTAGGAACCTTAGGAGTGTTGAGTCTCCTACTCATTCACTTGCTCAAGTAAGGGCGCCTTTGCACTCTCCTTACATGAATTATCAAATCAACTTGCTGCTGCAATGCTAATTGGCCTGCTTGGCTTTATAGCCCACACCTGTGCTGTCCAATATGGCAGTCACTAGCCACATATGGCTCCTGAGCATTTGAACGTGGCTTATCTGAACTGAGCTGCGATAGGGGTGTGAAATACACATCATAGCTTGAAAACTTAGTACAAAAAATGTAAACTATCTCAATAAATTTTATGAGTACTTTTACTTGAGGAATTTGATGAAGTTTTGAATTCAGCCTACATTGTAATTCAGCAACCCACTGATCAGTCTCACCACTGATACTTGGCTGCTAGAGATAGAAGATTGTTTGAAGGCAATCACTGAAACACCATGGTTTATTAACCAGGACTTGAATAGTGAATTTAAAGCTTTGCACCTGACATTTTTTAAAGCCCTTTAGTACAAGAAGCCAACACACCAGCTTTCGATTATTGGTTATAAAGTAGTCATGAATAGAACAAGTGCTAGAGTCCTATCACTTAGGGACTCTGCTGGCAGCATTAGTTTTGTGGAAACAAATGCACTGAAATAATAGTGAAAAACAAATTCTTCATCCAGATCCCTGATCAGTTTTAAAGCAGCAGTCCTGGGAGTAATGTGATTCCCATCATACTCCATGATTTTAGCAGCTTCCAATTATCTGAGATGATATCCTTTTCTTTCTTTCCTTTTTCTCCATACGAATATCTATGCAAATGTAATTTGGAAAATTTAAGTGGTCACCAGAGGATCTAGGATTATAATGGTCTCATTCTCCTTTATTCAGAAAGGGTAGTTTTGTTTTTGGCTTTGGTATATATATATATATATATGTATATATCTCAGGCTGAACAAGCCAAGCAAAACGTAAACCACACACATCCAATGCTCAAATGTATTTCCTCGTTCTCATATAGGAAGAGAGTCATTATTATAAATAAGATATTGACTGGATACCAGCACTGCAATTTTTGGAGAAAATATCATCAGAAATGTAGAGCCAAGGAAAGGTCAAGTTTCCATTTTATCCATCATCAGAAAAATCACTTCTGTGGAACAGAACACCTAAAATCGTTCTAAAAACTTCAGCTGACACCCTGTCATCTGGTGGGGGTTGGGGGAAAGGGAGAGACTTGTTAAAACACCATCTGCTGAGCCTTAATCCCAGAGCTTCTGATTCAGCAAGTCTGAGGGGGGACCCAAGAGTTTGCATTTCTAACACGTTTATAGGCGACGCTGATCCTATTGTTCTGCAGAACCCCACTTTGAGAACCACATCCTTAAGGTATCATTGGAAAGGAGAATGTGCTTCACCTGATCAGTTCAATGCCTGCAGCTGAAATGCTTCTGGGGGAGGGAGGATCAATTTGCAATCAGCTTGAGATCCAGAACCCTAACCCATCCACCTCCCAGATCACCGTTTCGGGGGCGGGTGGGGGGAGGGTGGCCAAGTTGAGATACGGGAGATACTGTTTCAAACAACTATAAATAAGTGCAGCTTATTCTTCACTCTTTTGGAGGAAATAGGTTTGAAATAAGATTCTCCTCAGCAATCTTCACAGATAAAGAGCCAGGAAACACTGCATGACGTTTCACCTCCCACACTGACAGAAATCTTAGTTTTGTTGCTCTTCCCAGTAGTAGAATCTAAGAATCACCGGCAGAACCCCCTCAAAGATTCCAGTGATGGCGCTGATTAGACTGAGTCCTGGTGCTAAGGTGAAGTCAAGCAGGACAGTTTCCTGTCCAGAGGAAAAGAATCTCCGAGTCACAAGAATATGACAGTGATTTAGGTGTAGTTTCTGAGTGCCTGCTGTATTCCCTGCCTCTAAGAGTACTCTATGCATCGCACACAGGGCCTTGTATGTAGCAGGGCCTTAATAAACACTGAATTAATTCGTTAATTAATTTGATTTAATTAATGTCACAGTGTTTGCTATATGATGTCACACAAGCCCGATGAACTTGATGAGTTAAAGTCTATGCTTTAGCAATATTGACCTCAACTTCTACGCTTTGTATCAGCATCAGTTACTTTGAGAGGAAGGCACAAATTGTGGCATCTGCCCAGCTCACAGAAACTGTTCCAGTGGCTACCTCCAATTCATTCACTTTCCATCTTCTTAGTCAGAGTGGGCAAGACCAATCAGTACATCCCATTTTCCTGGCCACAGGAAACAGCAGTCAGGTGACCCACCAGGGCCAGGAAGAGTCTTCTCTAGGGTATTTGAAACTGAAATTCCAAAAGATAAATTACTTTTCCTTTCTAGTCACATAGTTTGTAGCATGTTACCCAGGTTGATGCCAACTAGGCAAGTAGATAAGTGAGTCAGGAGTTAAAAGAAGAAAGAAAGTTTCCAGCAACAGGTAAAAAGACAAAAAATTATGAGTGTGATTAGAGACTCATCCCCAAACCTGCTTTTCTTCCTGGGTTCAGATCTGGATTAAAATTTCCAACCACCTTTCCAATTTAATCTAATCATATGACAATTCTAGCCATACATATGAATGAAAATGATAGATACAATTCCAGGCCTGGCCCATAAAAATCTATTGTGCCTGAGCCTTCATACTCTTTCATCTTCTTCTAGCTTCTTACAAACAAATATGACAACTTTAAAAGCTGTGTTAAGTTAAAGAGAGCAGAACCACAAAATGGAAGGAGCCTAAATCTCCACTGAGGAGTGCTATCCACTGATCAAGAACACCCACTCTGGGGCTTCCCTGGTGGCGCAGTGGTTGAGAGTCCGCCTGCCGATGCAGGGGACACGGGTTCATGCCCCGGTCCGGGAAGATCCCACATGCCGCGGAGCGGCTGGGCCCGTGAGCCATGGCCGCTGAGCCGCAAAAAAAAAAAAGAACACCCACTCTGGACTTTCTGTCAGTTAGAAGTAGATGTCTACCAGGCTTAATTAGAATTTGTTATAGCAGCTAGCATTATCTTAACTAATAAAGAAATTATTTAATATATAAATGCCATTTAAAACATGAGGTTATATGACATTTCCTAAGGAGTGGGTTTAGATAGAACAGAGAAGTGGTTTGAAGCCTAATCCCTGAGGCACTTCAACATTTAAAAAGAAGGAAAAAGAAAAAAAATTAGTAAAGAAATCTGAGAATAACCATCTCAATGAGTAGGAGAGAAAACAAGCAGGCTGTGATGTTCTAGAACTAATGTAAAGAAAATGTTAGAGAAGGGATGGTTGATGCACTATATGGAGTTCCTGAGACCCTTTGTTTCTACATGCTTTTCTTCAATTTTATAGGATGCTTCTATATTCTTCCAATAAATTTCCTACTTTCTTATAGTAACTTGAGTTAACCTTCTGTCAACCAAGAGTCCCTGACTATGGTAGGTACCCTCTAAGATGGTCACCAGTGATTCCTGCCCATTGGTATTCATGCCCTTGTATCATCTCCTCCCTTTAAGTATGGGCTGGACTTATTGGTTCACTTTTAATGAACAGATTGTAGCAGAATTGACAGAATGTCCTTCCGAAATTAGGTTATAAAAAAATGTGGCTTTCATCTTGGGTGTACTTTCTCATGCTCTCTCTTGGATCAGTCATCCTGGAGAAAGTCATTGTTATGTTATGAGACAGCCCTGTGTAGAGGCTCATGTGGTGTGGGACCCAGACCTGCCAACACCACACGACTGAGCTTGGAAGTAAATCCCCCATCTCAGCTGAGACTTTAGATGAAACTTCAGTCCCAGCCAACAACTTGAGTGAAACCTCATTAAAAAATCTGGAGCCAAATCATGAGCTAAGCCACGTCTAGGTTCATGACCTATAGAAACTGTGAGATAAATATTGTTTTCAGCCATTAGGTTTTTGAGGTAATTTGTTATGCAGCCATAGATAATTAATGCATTGACCAATACACTTATGAGTACAGAGATGATCATTCCTATTAAATATGCCAGAGTAGTAAACAGCCTAAGAGTATTCTTATTCTTATTTATGCCTCATCTAAACATCATATTATAGATTAAAAATCTGAGGCTCCCAAAAGCAAGGTAATTTGCAGCTACCAAGTGGCAAGCTGTAGAACCAAATTTACCTCATCTCTTTCTAATTACAAGATGTGTTTAGAAAGACCATGAGAGGAACTTTATGGTTGGTGAAGGGTTCATAAGTAGTAGGAGAAATATCTGAAAAGATAGGTTGGAATCAGATTGAGGAAGGCCAATCTGAATATGAGGCTAAGGAATTTGTGCTAAATTAGATAACAGGAATAAAGATTTTTTTAGTAAAGGGATGGTATGACTGAAATGTTGGCTTCGAAGACATGTGGTGTCTGTTTACAACGTGGAGACTAAAAGAAGAGACACCTGGTTTCAGCAAATGGGAAGAAAGAGAGGAATGAGAGAAATCCCTCCAAAGAAGAATCAACAGGACTTGGTGACTAATTTACCATAGACTGGGGGAAGGGAGGCAATGAAGAGGATGCCTACATGATAAGGAGAATGGTGCCACCATAAACAGAGACTAGGAGATCAAGAGGACAGAATTTGAGGGAAGTGGGTAAGAAGAAAGGGAAGTTGAATTTCAACTACATGGTTGCATTAGAAGTAACAACATCGAACGTGAATGTGTAATTAGAAATTAAGAGGGGTCTTGGCCAAAGGCAGTGATGAGATTCATCTGCACTGAGGTGATTAAAATCTTTGGAGTCCATGAGTTTCCAAGGCAAGATGAAGAAAAGCAGTGTAGTAGACACAGTGGGTTCCCAACCACTTCGACCTTCCTAACTGAATTCTTATTTGGTTCCCTTATCACCCTACCCCCTCTCAGCCATGAGCTTCACTCCAAGTTGTACCCAGATCCACAAGGTGGATCCTCATTAGTCTAAGCTAATAATGGTCATTCCTATCTCTGTTAGGAATGTGCATGGGATACAAATCTAGGCAATGAGATTGGACAAGTCCATTGGGAAGCTCCTAAAATGACTGAGAGGAGATGGCCTCTTGTTTTCCTCTGGAAAGTTGTTCTGTCTCTGTCTTGACATGAAACCTGGAACTACTCTGCCATCTTGGGTCCCTGGAGAGTCAGGCTTCACTGGGCACAAGCATCCTGTGATACAACCAGAAATCAAACCTTGGGAAATTACTCCGATTCAGAGATCTGAAAGAGGAAACAAAACCAATGAAACACAGAGAAAGATTGGTCAGATTCTAGGAAGACAAAGAAAATCAAGTTAGGCTCTGAAACCAAGGTATCAGGGAATTGAAAAGAAGACAGATTTTGACAGGGCTTAGGCTGGGCCGGGGTGAAACATCCCAGTAGAGACACAGTGAGCTAGACCTGGGAGGGAACACTGGGAGACAATCATCCTTTTGGGACCAGCACTTCAAAGAGCTACACTTGACAGAATTCCTGAGATGATTCTGGGATCAGCAAAAGGATGTTTCTGAACTATTAAATACATTATGTTTTGAAAAAGTAACATTCTTATCGGCCAGGCAAGTCATTCAAAAACCAGCCTCAATAGCTATTATTCAGGTTCACCCTGTCAGTGTGAAAATATGGGATGAAATGGACTTTGCTACTTGAAATTAAGTGTGATCACACTCAGCAGCCTTGGGAAGCTCTCCAATTCAGACCTCAATTATGAGCGGCTTTGAGCCATGGGAGCTGGGAGCAACATTCAGAAAAAGAGAAGAGTTTCTTTCTCTGGGATTTTCCCTGTTTGCAGCCTGAATCCCAAGTGAATGTTCTTTCCCTTCCATCACTCTTTTTTCCTGCTTTCAGCATATTCCTCTCACTTTTCCCTCACAGTTCTCTCTCCCTTAGAGAGAGCATCTGGACTCTTGGGTGAGAGTCGCATGTGACTTCACTGAGCTGTTGGAATTAACTAAAATGTATTCTTTCCCAATAAATCTCCCCTGAGCCTCCACACAGCAGCTGTGAATTCCCAGCATGGGATGTGGCTGAGGTACTAGAAAAAGCTGGCTGTGTTCCTCAACCTTGTTCATCCTTGGTCCCAAAGAATCAGCGGACATTGACACTAACGCAATCAAAGAAAACTATATAGCTCTCTAAACACAACTCTTTACCTAACCTGCCCTGAAGATTTGGTACCTAGATTTCCCAGAAGTTTGGTCTGGGTTTACTTTGAGAAAAGGCAAAGCCACAGCTATAAGGCAAGATTCAAGACTTCAGGAAATGCAAATAAAATTACTGAGGGTTGTTCAGGCAGTGGCTCATCAGAAGGGGAAGTAATATTTGATTGTAGAGTTGGGACACAGCCATTCTTTTTATGCTTTTTATGCATTTGTGGGCGTTCACTTATTTCCCCAGCTTTTACTCCAGGGTGGGGAGGTGGGGCTGAGGATGGAAGGTGTACAGAGAGTTACAGTGAATGTGTAAATCATCTGCTGGCTAACGATGCCTACACTCTGCCAAAACTGTATTTATTTGTTAAAAATATACTTCATTGTGTTGTAGCAAAACTAAATCCCTCCCCAGTCCCCACCGCGACAGGGTGATTGGGTTTCAGGGTGAGGTGCCAGCTAGTGTTTCGGGGGCATTAATGTGCCAGCTGCTCCTGCAGCATTCATTTTATTTCCAGTCCCCAGGCTGGTTTTACACTTTGCTTTTGTGTAAGGGAATCAGGATTAGTGGGTCTTTTGTTAGTGAGGGGGCGAGGGCAAGCAGCATCGCCTTTGAGCTCCATACACAGGGGCAGCCTAGCAGGCAAGCCTCGAAGCTTTGATTTATTTCTCACGCGCTGACTTTTTCAAAAAAGAAAGGATCCATCGCATCGGGCTGCTCTGTTGGAAGCTTGTATGGCAGTGGATTGGGGTGACTGGCGCTTCCAGAATGCAGTTCGCAGCCACCAAGCCAGGGTCACATTGGAGCTTTGTGCAGATAAAACGCTCCCAACCTGGTAAGAAGAAATGCCCCTGTAGGAAGAAATGCTCCTTTTTTACATGGTGAAAGGCGTTATTGGGTGGTCCTTGTCTGAGAGCTGAACAGAGCATATGGATTCCTACTTGCTTCTTTGAAGGAGCTAACATTATTTTTACCCACTTGGAAATGCTGAACTGCTACCAGTGTTCAAAGTCCCCCTCATTGGCTGGCTTGTCCAAGTGCAGTGACCTGCTAGAACAATGCCAGCGAGCTTCTCCTCCACTGAGCAAATCGCCCAGCCTCCGAAAGAAAGTGGCCTCTTTTATGAAGCAACTCCTCTTAAGATGAAATTGTGAAACACATACACACACGCACACACGCACGCATTCACACGCACACACACATCACACAACGTAGTTTTTTGGTTGTTTTTAAGACTGGGAACAAAATTACTAAGCAAAATTTCCCAATGAACACGTCTCTCTTTTATTTTTAAGGACAGAGAAAGGCAAAGTGAAAAAGGAGCCTCCCTTATCCTCCTTCCCTTCCCCCTCACAGCCCAGACTCAAAACACTCATTCTGAGGATGGAGCAGAGGTGGAGAAGGTCAAGAAAATGAGGCCTTGTCTATTTACTGGCTCTGTAAGGAACTATTGTGGCGCAGCAGCTGTTCTTACTCCTTAGGAAGCCCTGCTTGCAGTAGGCAGGGAAGGGAGTGTGTGACACTGGCGGGCAGGGGTCGTGGGGAGTAACATCTAATATTTTCTGCACCTCAAGAAAGATGGGCTTTGTTTCTCAGAAAGAGCAGAGATCCTGTTTCTGTTATCAGAAACTGGTTTTAACCAAACACAGTTGGATAGTGTATGTGTGTGTGTGTGTGTGTGTGTGTGTGTGTGTGTGTGTGTGTGTGTGTGTGTGTGTGTGTGTGTGAGTGGTAGGGGGATGGATAGAGGAGAGAGAGACACAGAGAACAAAGTCACAATCTACTCAACCTTTCATTCTGCATTTTTTTAATGCAGAAAAAATTGAAAAATTTCAGCCAAATGAAAAGCAGTAAACTGGTTAAGAAAGACTTTATGACTAAGAGAGGACTGCAATGGCAAATATGTAAAAAGAGAAGTTAAACCAGCTGGCTTATTGGCTTTTCCCCCTCTTTTCACTTTTTTTTTTTCTTTAGTTTAAATGAGGGGAAAATGTACTGAGTAAATATCCATTGCTTTTCCTAGTATTTAGCCCTAACAAAATTCTTCACAGGACTTAGTTTCGTGGATTTCTGGGGATTAGGTGTGAACGTGACATTTCACCCCTGGGTCACAGGCCACTTCCTGCCCCATATTGTAAGTAAAAGTTCTCGCTATCCCGTGGGTCTCCTGTGTCCAGGAGTCAGGGTAGGAGTAGGGAATGGGGGATGGGGGGAGCTCAATGACAATCCCTCCTCACATGATTCTATTGTAGGAATACTTCTCTTCCCATTCTTGTATCATATTCAGGAATCTCAAAACTCTATTACAAAGTACATATTAATATTTCCAGCTTATTAATTTATTCATGCACTCAATAAACATCATTTAAGCACTGTCTAGGTACTGTGCCTTGTGTTAACTTCTGGGGAAACAAAGATAACTAAAATATATTCCCTGACTTATATGTCCTCAAATAAGCAGGAGAGACAAGATATCCAGACCAATAATTACAGTAAGTTCTAGAACACGGAGGGCAAGGAGGGTACCCAGGAAGTAGTGATACTGGAACTGAGTTTTCTGAGCTAACTAGGAGCATACCAGAAGACCAAGGAGAGGAAGAGCAGTCCAAACAGAGGGAATAGCCATGGAAAACCCTTGTTTTCTCCACGGGTAAGGTGGGAAGTCTGCAAAAGTGTACTCTGATTTGGGTTCTAGGAACTGAGGATGAAAAACGGAGTGAAATGGGATAGGACTGACCCATGGAGTTCAGAGTTTGAAACCAAGGAGCCCCCAAAGGCAGTATTCAGGAATAAAGGCATGATTAAACCCAGTGGAAAATAATACCCATTCACAATCCTAACGGGACCAAGTAGGAAGGCAAAAACCAGCAACAGCAAAGTGGGAACTGGAGGAAGCACAGGTTTGGGGCTGGGGTAGGAGGGAGAGCCTGGAGAGCAGCACAGAGCTATAGGGGATTTTTAGAGGCAGCCTAAGGGCATGTCTGGAGTGAGGGAGGGCAGTGTTAAAGGCACAGAACCTGTTCAGGCAGGTATGGAAGCAAGACAAAGCGTATCATTGTGAGGGAGTTAAGGTCAGTCATCATGACTGATGTCCAGACGATTGAAGAGGATGGTAGAGAAGAGGCAGTCAGGGCCTCCATGATGAGGAGGTACCCTCAGGGGACTGAACATCATCCTCCCAGCTGGGATTTCCCATAGGGTGGCATGGGCACCACTGGCAGTTATCAATGTGTTGATTCATGGTTTACAAACAATATTTTAAAGATTTTTAGGAAGTTCCTTAAAAAAAACTAAAAATAGAGCTACCATATGATCCTGCTCCTGGGCATATATCCGGAGAAAACCATAATTCAAAAAGATACATTCACCCCAATGTTCATTGCAGCACTATTTACAATAGCCAAGACTTGGAAGCAACCTAAATGTCCAACAACAGATGAATGGATAAAGAATATGTGGTATATTTATACAATGAATATTACTCAGCCATAAAAAAGAATGAAATAATGCCATTTGCAGCAACATGAATGGACCTAGAGATTATCATACTAAGTGAAATAAGCCAGACAAAGACAAATATCATATGATATCGGTTATATGTGGAATCTAAAAAAAAATGATACAAATGAACTTATATAGAAAACAGAAATAGACCCACAGACATAGTAAACAAACTTATGGGAACCAAAGGGGAAAGGGGTAGGGGGGAGGGATAAAATAGGAGTTTGAGAATAACATATACATACTACCACATACAAAATAGATAACCAACAAGGACAAACCATGTAGCACAGGAAATTATACTCAATATTTTGGTAATAACCTATAAGGGAAAAAATCTGAAAAAAACCACATATGTATGTATAACTGAATCACTTTGCTGTATACCTGAAAACTAACACAACTTTGTAAATTAACTATACTTGGAAAAAATTTTAAGATTTTTAGTAGTTTTGTATTTATTTTTATACAGATTAGAAAAATATGTACATAGCACCTCAAATCCAAAATTATATGGATACAAAAACTGCTTAAGATGAAGTAAACATAGATAGTACCACAGTGAGCTGATCTATAGTAAAAATTGAGAAAATATAAAAGATAGCATTAATACAGATACAGCAAAAACTTGAGAAGGTGGCCTATAAATGACTAAAGTTTGAAAATGTTGGTAATAAGCAATGGGGAGCCCGTGAAAAGTTTTAGGTATTGGACTATATCCTAGAACACTGTTCCTGCAGGGGCAGGGGTAGGTTGGGAACTAGAGGTATCTGTTAAGGGGGACTGCATTTCCCTTCCAGAATCATTGTAGACTCTACCTACTTTTTGAGTTCACGTTTCAATATAAACTCTAATTTGAACTCTGAAGTCCTTAGACAATTCTGTAAGAACCACCTTTGAATAATTTTAAATACCTATGACTTTATTTTAATTTTGAACAACTGGATTATATATTTAAGTGAATAATTTTGGTAGAAATGTGCAGTGGTCAAAATGACTTCCATGGTCTGGAGTAATGAGATACTAACCATGTCTACCGAATGCTAGTAAATCTGTGTCCCTGTAATTATTAAGTTAATTTGATTTACATAGACCTGGTGACATTTTAAAAAATATGTCTGGTACATTATGTATTAATCATGATTTTTTAATTTTCTATATTTCATGATAATTTGACATCTGGGGGCTTTGTGAACTGAGGAGGAACTGCCCATCCCAAGATTAGCTAATTCCTAGAGATATTAAACAATTTGCTTGTAAGCATACCTTTTATATGCAAACCAACCCATCCTAAATCCAATCCATCCTAAGCCATCCAAAGTATGCTTGTAAACATACCTTTTATATGCAAACAACCCACTCTAAGTCCATCCTATGGACTCCCACCCACCTCCTTTTATCAGACACCTGCAGTCTGGGACACTATCTGGCTGCCCTCAGTCACCCCAAAGCCGGGTACTGGACAACTAGAGATCACTCCCATAGCCCAGAGCCTGCCAAAATTATTCAAACTATTCCATCCTGAGCCTGCTCAGCTGCTTACCCAGCTTGCCCGTTCTTTCCCAAGAAAACCAAAATAAAAGTTGTTGCCATGCCTTCCCCTCACTCCTCCTGCCTCCTGACCAACCCTGGTGCTTCTACATGTGGTCTTGCATGTCTTGGTATGTCTCTTCTTCTTGGGAACTGTAAGCAAAAACATCTTTTTTCAAAAACAGTTGTCTCTGCGTCTCATGTAGTGAAAAGCCATCTACATTAACTATCTATGGTAATCATCCTCTCATGCAGTCAAGGATTGGCTTTGTAAGAAATTTGAGCTCAGAGTAACTTACACATTGCAAAACGACACTAAGGGCTGCAAGGCAGCATTATTTCTTGGTTCCAGGAAGAAATCCAAAAAGGACTTTTTCCCAGCCAACATACCCATTTTTCCATATCTTCCTACATGAGACGTTGCTTTTGTATGCCAGGGTAAATTAACTGCTGTAACAAATAACCCTAAATCTCAATTGCTTAAGATAATAAAATTTACTTCTTAATCACCAAAATCCAATGCAGGTGTTCATAGTTGGACAGCTCTCCTGGCTGCCTCCGTGACTTAGTAATCAAGTATTCTTTCATCCTGTTATGCTGCCAGTTTCAAAACATGGTCTCCAGGGTCACCAGAGAAGGTGAGACAATTATGGAAAAGGCCTATCAGATATATACTCAACTTTAGGCACAAATGACAATCAAAATGTCTACATACATTCTATTGGTGAGAAGTAGACACATCCCCTTACCCCTTCCAATGATGCCAGGGAACTAAGAAATAGTCTCTAGCCGGGGAGCCACTTCAAAGCAACCACTCTGCACTAAAAAAGAGCTCAAACCTTTCCTAGTCAGCTAACCATTTTTCATTAATTCGAGACATGTGACCCAGGCCTGCATTCTGGTGACAGAGTAACTATGGGTTGGTCAAGTGATAATGTAAAACAGTGGTTTTCAACTGCTTGGGGGGTCATGAATTTTATAAAATGTATGGACTCTCTCCCTAGAATAACATATAAGCATAATAAGCACACACAATTTTCACGGAATTTCGGGAGCTTCATGGATTCCCTGAAGCCCATCACTGAAATTATTAGAGGGTCATAGATCTATACTCTTGGTGTAGTTGAGATTATTTGGCTTGGGTTATATTTTGAATAGTAATGTAAATCATGAACCATGAGCCAACTTAGATTTTTTTCCTGCTAGATCGAGTTTTTAAATTTCAATGCTAGAACTAAGAGATTCAGAATATCAGCAGTGTGTCATCCAACTTTTAGATGCCAGTTTTGCACTGAGCAGAAATTCTTATCTCTACTACTGCAAAAGACTTTATGGTGATATCCTGCCATCCGTTTGCCACTCTCCAATCCATTCTACATGACAACCATAGTGACATCTAAAAATTCTAATTTCACGTCACTCCCTCTTAAAGACCTTTCAGTGGATAAAGACCTAAACCCTTAACATGGCACACACGCCCTGAATAAACCTTCCCTACCTGATTCTCACATTGTTTGCTGCTTTGTTTTTTTGTACTCCCTCCAACTTTACGTTTGGTAGTATATATATGTCCATGCCACTCTCACTTTGTCCCAGCTTACCCTTCTCCCTCCCCGTATCCTCAAGACCATTCTCTAGTAGGTCTGCATCTTTATTCCCGTCCTGCCCCTAGATTCCTCATGACCTTTTTTTTTTTTAATTCTACATATATGTGTTAGCATACGGTATTTGCTTTTGTCTCTCTGACCCACTTCACTCTGTATGACAGTCTCTAGGCTTCATTCTTTATATAGTTAACTGCTACTCTTCCTTCAGATCTCAGCTCAGCTGTCATTTCTTCAGAGATGCCTTCACAGAGACATAAAGTAAGTCAGGTCTCCTATATGTTCTTAGAGTACCCTGTAAGCTTTCCTCTTAGTAAGCATCATGGTTTATAACTATGTGTGATTATTTGATTTGTATGGGTCACTCCCACTAAAAGGTAAGGTCCATGAGGGAAGAAACTGAGCACCTGGTGCCACAACTCAGCACCTGGCTTAGCACACGGACTGTAACGGGAATTCAACATTTGTTGAATATTAGATGAATGAGGATGGATGAATGAATGAATGAAGAATGTTGCCTATGTTTTACTCTATATCTTGAGAAAGAAAAAGCTAAGTGATAAAGGTCTTGAAACCAAATTATTTTCTCATTCTGAGAAGTGAATAGAATAACCAAGTCAGCAAATGGTATAATTTTAAGGAACTTCACAGTTAGGCAATGACTTTACTGTGTGGCATAGCAACCTCTTCTCTTAGATGATGTCTAATCCAATAGGAGAAACAAGCAGTAAAACATATGTCTATCATTATTTTATATTTACCACAAAGAGAAGGGCTCATGGAAGAGGACTATCATACAAGGAACTGGTAAGTAAGAGACTATTGGATTAATCCAGGAAGGCTTCCTGGGGGAGATGGTCCTTTGGGTATAGTTTGAAGGCCTCTTTATGACACTTCTTTAATTGAAATATATTTGATTGCCTGAGTGCCAACGAAAGATTTTCCCCACAAATCTTGCTCCCCAGCTTTTCTGTGTTGCTGTCACAAGGATAAAGCTATAAGTTATGAGAAAGGCTGAAAGGCAAAGATTAGGCTGGCATTTTAGTTCCCCAGCAGAGAACAAGACATTATTTTACTATATATATATATATATATATATATATATATATATATATATATATATTTTAATTGAAGTATAGTTGATTTACAATGTGTTAGTTTCTGGTGTACAGAAAAGTGATTCAGTTATATACATATATATGTATGTATATGTATATATATTCTTTTCAGATTCCTTTCCATTATAGTTTATTACAAGATGTTGAAAATAGTTCCCTGTGCTAGACAGTAGGACCTTCCCCTCTGCCCCTACCCCACTTTCCCCTTTGATAACCATGTTTTTTGTTTTTTTTTTTTTTTTTGTGGTATGCGGGCCTCTCACTGTTGTGGCCTCTCCTGTTGCAGACCACAGGCTCCGGACGCGCTAGCTCAGTGGCCATGGCTCACAGGCCCAGCCGCTCCACGGCATGTGGGATCTTCCCGGACCGGGGCACGAACCTGTGTCCCCTGCATCAGCAGGTGAACTCTCAACCACTGCGCCACCAGGGAAGCCCCATAAGTTTGTTTTCTATGCCTGTGAGTCTGTTTCTGTTTTGTAAATAAGTTCATTTGTATCATTTTTTAGATTCCCCATATAAGTGATATATAATATTTGTCTTTCTCTATCTGACTTACTTCATTTAGTATATAATCTCTAGGTCCATACATGTTGCTGCAAACGGCATTATTTTATTCTTTTTATGGCTGAGTAATATTCCACTGTATATCTACACCACATCTTCTTTATCCATTCATCTGTTGATGGACATTTAGGTTGTTTCCATGTCTTGGCTATTGTAAATAGTGCTGCAATGAACACTGGGGTGCATGTATGTTTTCAAATTAGAGTTTTCTCTGGATATATGCCCAGGAGTGGGATTGCTGGATCATATGGAGAAAAAGACTTTAAACAGTTGTGTCTCATACTCTCTCTGGTAGATTTTATTGTTTTTCAAAATAGTCACTGTGTCTCCATGTGGGAGGATTTTACATTCCTGTAAGACTCGGTTACGTGATTTCCTTTGGCAAATGACACAGAGGTGGAAGTGACATATGCAGAAGCTTTGAGAGCTGTTGTGAGGTTCCACCGCCTCTCTTCTTTCCCTCTGACACAAAGCCCATCATGTCCTCAAATGAGGCTCTATCAACCTGGATTTCAAGGTGGTGAGTATAAGGAACAGAGCCACGACTGACCTCCAGCCAACATGTAACATGACCAACACATTAGCTTTATTCCTGTAAGACACTAAAATTTGAGGGTTGTTTGTTACTGCAGCATTAACCAGTAAAAGATGACTGATACACTTTCCTTCACAAAAACTATATATAATTCAACTCAAATTTAGAGCTCTACACCTAATGAAAGAATGATCATTCTTATCTGGATGGATCATCTACCATTTTTATCCAAATGCACAGCTTTAGGAAGGTACAAATGCAGTCGTGAGAGAAAAAGTGGAATTCTCAACCATTGGAGCCAATGGACTAACCTCTGAATTCACTGATTTGAAAGCTTGCCTTGTAGCTTTCTACTGAAAGTCCAGGAGGATTCCACTTTATATAGAGAGGAACACTAACAGTAGATTCATGACAACTAGATGAGGATTTCCTTTCCTGGGAAGGAAAATTGATGAAAACAAATCTGCTGATTTACACGAGAAAAATAGGAGTCAGAGCTCATCATGATATCATTTTTAATAGTAATATCTCATAGAGAAATAAAAAGAAACGTTTTCAAGACAAAATTAGTTTATAAAAATTGGCTAAGTTCTTGCTTAACATTCCTTCCTCCTCCTCCTCTCCTCTTCTTCCCATTCCTGCTCCTTTTCCCTTCTCTGTCTTTCTTCCTTGTCCTTTCCTCAAATCAACTCATGGCCATCTTTGGAAGATGCAAAGATGATAGATATAAATAGATGTAGACATCCAAAGAAGATATACAGATGGCCAAAAATCACATGAAAAGATGTTCAACGTCACTAATTATTAGAGAAATGCAAATCAAAAACTACAATGAGGTATCACCTCACACTGGTCAGAATGGCCATCATCAAAAAGCCTACAAACAATAAATGCTGGAGAGAGTTGGAGAAAAGGGAACCCTCCTACACTGTTGGTGGTAATGTAAATTGGTTCAACCACTATGGGAAACAGTATGGAGATTCCTTAAAAAACTAGAAGTAGAACTACCATATGATCCTGCAATTCCACTCCTGGGCATATATCCAGAGAAAACCATAATCTGAAAAGACACATGCACCCCAATGTTCATTGCAGCACTATTTACAATAGCCAGGACATGGAAGCAACCTAAATGTCCACCAACACAGGAATGGATAAAGAAGATGTGGTACATATATACAATGGAATATTACTCAGCCATAAAAAAGAATGAATATAGCTGATTCACTTTGTTATAAGGCAGAAACTAACACACCATTGTAAAGCAATTATACTCCAATAAAGATGTTAAAAAAAAAAGAATGAAATATTACCATTTGCAGCAACATGGATGGACCTAGTATCATACTCAGTGAAGTAAGTCAGACAGAGAAAGACAAATATCATATGATATCACTTATATGTGGAATCTAATTTTTAAAAAATGATACAAATGAACGTATTTACAAAACAGAAAGAGACTTACAGATATCAAAAACAAACTAATGGTTACCAAAGGGGAAATGTGGGGGGAGGTGGGTAAATCAGGAGCTTGGGATGAACATACATACACTACTATATGTAAGATAGACAACCAACAAGGACCTACAGTATAGCACAGGGAACTCTACTCAGTATTCTGTGATAACCTATATGAGAAAAGAATCTTAAAAAGAATGAATATATGTATACATATAACTGAATCACTTTGCTTTACACCTGAAACTAACACAATTTTGTAAATCAACTATACTCCAATAAAATTAAAATAATAAATAAATAAATAGGCATAGACATACAGAATGATAGCTATATCCCTACTGAAAGAAAAAGATTAAATATACATTTATTTCTAAGAGTTCATAATTCTAAAACATTAATAAAAGAACTTGCTTAACCCTAAACCTCTAAAGCTTGAAAAGCTCTCTAAAAACCGCTTGAAATTCGAGGGGTTTTGATACTTTCTTTGAAGTATGCCAAAGTGTATTCTCATTTCCCAGTGTATTCTCATTTCCCGCTCCACGGCCTGTGGGATCTTCCCAGACCAGGGCACGAACCCGTCTCCCCTGCATCGGCAGGCAGACTCAACAACTGCGCCACCAGGGAAGCCCAAAATGTGAATTTTTAAACTAGAATTAAAATTCAAAACTGTAGGATATCTCTTGGAAATTTTAAATCTAGTAGCAATAACAAAAACAAAGTTTTATTAGAAAAGCTTAAAGTATGCTCATTTTTCCCCCTGTGCTATAGGAAAAAGAACTTGCTACTCACATATCAAGCTACCAAGAGAACTCCATAAATTATTTTCTGCTCGGGCTAACTTTGCATTACTCTTACCCATTCTGTGTACTCCTTAAAGGATTATCGTAAGGTACACAAAAGAAAGACATGGTTTTATTGCAAAATTATCTCTAAACCAGAAGTGCTGACCTAATTTGACTTTTCTTCTTATCAGACAATGTTAAATGTAATTTTCCCTATTATTAAATCTGAATATAAATTAAGAGCTATTGCTTAAATATACATATCATGTCACTATAAAATTTGAAACTGAGTCTTATAAACACTCAAGAGAATTCAAACATACAAAGAATTACTGTTAGATCAAGTAGCCACCTGTTAGATCAAGAGAACACAAACTCAACACTGCTTTACATCTATGCAATTTTCTTGATGTAGTACTTACTTTTTTGGAAATTGCCTTCATAGCAATGAATTTACACAATTAAATTTAATCTTATTATTATAGTCATACCTTGTGTTTCACCAAAAGCCTATTGCCTTTTTTTTTAACCACTGATGTTTTTCTACAGACTCAGCTCCTGATTATTTCCTACTATTAAAAAAAATGAAATTAAAAAAAATGAAATTTGTCTTCAAAGGGCAACCATCTGTTACCAACCAAGATCACTTGGAAAGAATATTAATCAGGTTCTTTAAAATATTTAAAGAAAATTTGATTAGCCATGGCAAGAACATCGGGATAAGCACATGGCCTTCCAATCTTTACTACAGGAAGAGATTGCTTTCATCAATATGAACACACTCTGGCACACTTCTTAAAAATCAGTCTTTTTCATTTGAATAACCAACGTCATATAGTTTATGCTTGTACAAGTATACCTCTAAGTTTTTTCTATAAGGTGGTTTGAAGCCAAAGCTGAAAAATGTTCTGCTACACATCTTAGACTATTACTTCTTTTATTCTTTGTGTAGAAAGAGCAGAAACATTTAAGCTGTAATGATTTTCATCTGCTCAATGCAGCCACAATGCCAACAGATCTTAGTTGATTAATGCTTGAAATATAAAAATTCAAATGCGTACTCTGCATATATGTGTGCGTGAATATGTGTGGCTGGGGATGCAGGAAGGTTATTTGTGGTTTAATTATTCTTAGTAAAAAAGTTTCTTCAACCTGCTCCAAGACAGCAATTCCAACTAATCTGCGCTAGAGACTTCTGGGGCATTTGGAGAGGAGAGAAGGCCTTTAATTCCCCCTTTCTCCACTAGCCTACATCCTCTTTACCTCCTCCAGATACCCTGGCTCAGCATGGGTTACAGACATCAGAATCTCCTCAATGAGTAGGTTGCCCTTTCCACCTGGAGCTAGGGCTGCTGTCTGAATGGGAATGGAAAAGCTGTGAGCAACACCTAAGAAAGGACGGTTCCCTCTTTCTCTTAGAACTCCACACTGAAAACCTAGAAAAAAGAAAAGGGGCATAGGAAAGTAGACCCACATGCCAGGTTGGTGGGCAATAGAATGTAGGAAAGGTTATCAGAAGACGCTCTGGAGTTAAGTAGCTGGGATTGAATTCTGACTCTGAGCTTCCTTTGTGAACCTAGACAAGATCTATAAATTATCTGTGCCTCAGTTTTCTCATCTATAAAATGGGTATAATACTGCCTATATTATAGAGTTATTAGAACAGTTCTTGAAACCTGATGAGCACTCAGTTGATATTAACTAAAATTATTATTAATAACTATCATCTACTGAGAGCGTACTGTGTTTCCAAGTGCCCCATTAATATAGCTCACACTTCCCTTAGAATTCTTCTTATGGATTTCCACTTTCCAAAGTGAAATCAAATCTCAACTATCTATTTAATGGTGATGTTTCCTTTCTTTGGTTAGCACAATCATTGGTTGATAGTACACAGAAATATGTCATTTTAATTTTTTGTAACAGTAAATTTTACATTTTTCAACACACATGCCAATTCCTTGAATATATAAAATGAGAATTTAACAATCATGAAAACAAATTTATAGGCTTCACTCACCCCCACTGCACCTTCATTCTATTCATTCTTCAGTGTCAACCAAGACAACTCACATCCTAAGAGAAAAGACAGGACAGAAATCAGAGTCAATGCAACCCATTCTGCCCAATTTCTAAGCATGGTTACTGAGCTAAATATATCCATGCTCTATGGCAGTGAGAAGGATTGAACATCCTGCCAAGGGAGCCACAGTTATGACAGCAATTGTGAAAAGCTGGCGACCTTGCTGGAGACTGCGAGGGAGACCAGTGCTAGATACTTCGTGAGCTGTCATGGACGGAGTGCAGGGCCTATTTAAGGAACCAAGGCTTCAGTGAAGAAGCCTTATCCTTTTGTAAATGAAAGGGCAGAGGCTTCCTTCCAACCCCCTTAGCGGCTTTCTCCAAGCTGCCTCAGCTCAAGAGCCTGAATCTAATTCCAGATATTTTTCATTTGTCTGCAAATCACTACATGGACAACAGAAATTCAGGCCCAGGAAGTAATTTGCAGCAACTCCAAATTATCTACTCTCTTGGAAAGCCCACTTTAAAACCAGATTTTTAAAGGAAGTAGAATTTTGGAAGGGACCCACAATCCTTTTTTGCATCACCGGGAAAACAGCTTCCCTGTAATTCCTTCATTTAAAAAAAGTTCTCATGGATTAATCTCCCCTAGGCACGTATAATTACTGGTATTTCAACTACATAAGCAATTCAACTGCAATAAATAAACTAAAATAATGAGAATAATAATCTTATAATAACCACACACTATACATGATCAATATCTTTCTTTCATTCTTTATATACAAGATCTCTACCTTCCCATTTCTATCACTATTTCCCAACTCTGATAAGAAAACATTCTGAATAACTCTGAGAAATGTCCCGTGGGATTACTCTAAAGGACATAATTGCAGCTACTGAGAAAGAGACTCAATGTAATTAAGATTCAATTAGTATAAAATTGTTTTCAGAGATTGATAATTGTACCTTGGGCTTTACAATAACCAAACTTAATGCCTGTAACCTCCCCCAGACAGAGGGCAGGTGCCTTCCCACACATCTGCCACATTGTTTCACTGTATCTTGAAGTGTGGCCAATCATAGTTTGTGTATTTTTTTTCCCAGACACACAATTTTATTTATCTCAGACAGTTTATATATTTGCAAATGACAGCACTTACAAGGGCTGCAAGTGTCTACTGAGAAAATTAACCTGTATGCTATTGTTGGAAATGCTGCTCCCTCCCTCTGGGAAGTGTCTTTTGATTGCCTTCTCATCTAAACTGTTTTATCCTCTCACTGCCTTCTTTCAGTGTAACCCAAACTAGATTGCTTACTGCTAGTGCCATAACCCCCTCTTCTCACTAGGCGCAGAGTTAGAATATATTTTTCAGCCTCTTTTTTTCACCATAGGGTGGAACCTATGCCTGAGATCTTGACAACAAAACATGTGCAAAAGTGATGGGTGCCATTTCCAGTCCTGGGCCATTAGAACCTTCTACGCATGACTCTTGCTCTCTTTTCCTGGCTGAATGGAGAGCACTCTGAGGACCTAGGGCAGGTTGTGGAGCCTTTAGATGGAAGGACTTGCGCCCGTGCCCCTGAATGACTGTGTAGAACAAGGTCTACTCCACCTGACCCTGCCATTGCACACTGACCTATGATGTAAGGAAGAAATAAATCTTTGTTGTGGTAAGAAACTTAGAACTGAGGTTTAAGTTCTAAGTTTAGAACTGGGGGTTTATCTGTTACAGCGACTAGCACTGTTTATCAAAGACAGTTGTTTTTTCACTTGCTTCTGTCTCTCCATTTCCACGGTCATCTCATATTTTCCTCCATTTCTTCTTTTCTTTCATTTATACTGCAAATAATTATTGTGTGCCCAACATACATGCTGGTAACAAAGTACATCCTATGTTAACTGTGTTCAAAGTAGTCCAAATGAATAATCAACCACCTTACGATTTGACAAGCCCAATTATGTAGGCCTACTAATTCTTTAAGAGAAGTGTCGGCAAACTACAATCTGGCTGTTTTGTTAAATTAAATTTTAGGGGAACATAGCCATGCTCATTCATTTACATCTTATCTGTAGTGTAGTGACCTTGGAACCTCCAAGAAAGCAAGAATGACCAATAAGGCCTTGTAACCTGCAGCTTTCTTGCTACACTAGCTGAGTTGAATAGTGATGACAGAGACTGTCCTAAAAAATCTAGTATTTTCTGGTCCTTTGCAGACAAAGTTTAAGAAAAAGCTTTAAACATTTTGGAAAGGATTCTCAAAGGAGAATATGCATGAATTGGGTTTTGGAGAAGTTCACTGTGGTAGAAAAAGAGGAAGAGTGCATTCTGGGGAGGGATAATAATAGGCAAGCAAAAAATATGTAAGTTTAAAGGTTACTCAGACAGCACTGAATGATCTTCCCCTTCAACACCAGTTACTAGTGGGAAGGAGCAACAGGAAGCATCATACCAAAGGGAAATGTTTTGAAACAAGCAAACCTCTTGACTTCAGCCTCTTCATTTTGCCTGAGTACAACATTTTAATAAATAATATCAACACTAAATAGCTTCAAGCTCAACTATAGATAAGTGAGCTGTAAATCTTCATCCATCACTTATCAATAAACTGTAACAGAGTTCTGTTTCCAGGTAATCCTACACAGACACAAAAGACCTTTACACCTATGGTAATAGTAAGAAATATTTAGACAAAATAAAATCATACGTTTCTGTGAGATTTGCAAAGAGTGGCAGGTGCAAGGAAGCCTTAATGAAATGAATTACAGAGAGTATGTCACATCCCTTCTTAGATGAACAGAGAGTATGTAAGTTCCCACACCTGGGAGTGAATACCTGCTCTGCGTATGGGAGGATGGAGGAGCCAGCTTGTTGTAGCTTGGGATGTTTTGAGTGAAAGAGAAATCACACAAATGTTATTAAACAGTGAAGCATAGCAGGGAAGACTAGAGCCTGACAGAGCCCTAAATGAAAAACGAATTGCTCAGCCTGAGAGAGATCTCCTTGACATAACCCCCAGATTATACTGAGAAGGAAATGGGAGGGAAAAACACATAATTACATAGTCTCTCACATTCCCATGATGCTCAATTTCTAGCGATCCTCCAGATTATTTTTTTTCTTTACCATCTTTATTGGAGTATAATTGCTTTACAGTGTTGTGTTAGTGTCTGCTGTATATCAAAGTGAATCACCTATATGCACCTGTATATCCTCATATCCCCTCCCTCTTGAGCCTCTCTCCCACCCTCCCTATCCCACCCCTCTAGGTGGTCACAAAGCACCGAGCGAATCTCCCTGTGCTATGTGGCTCTTTCCCACTAGCTATCTATTTTGCACTTGGTAGTGTATATATGTCCATGTCACTCTCTCACTTCGTCCCAGCTTACCATTCCCCCTCTCCCTCCCCATGTCCTCAAGTCCATTCTCTACATCTGCGTCTTTATTCCTGCCCTGCAACTAGGTTCATCAGAACGATTTTTTTTTTACATTCCATATATATGTGTTAGCATACGGCATTTGTTTTTTCTGACTTACTTCAATCTGTATGACAGACTGTAGGTCCATACACCTCACTACAAATAACTCAAGTTCATTCCTTTTTATGGCCGAGTAATATTCCACTGTATATATGTGCCACATCTTCTCTATCCATTCATCTGTCAATGGACACTTAGGTTGCTTCCATGTCCTGGCTATTGTAAATAGAGCTGCAATGAACACTGTGGTACATGACTCTTTTTGAATCATGGTTTTCTCAGGGTATATGCCAAGGAGTGGGATTGCTGGGTCGTATGGTAGTTCTATTTTTAGTTTTTTAAGGAACCTCCATACTGTTCTCCATAGTGGCTGTATCAGTTTACATTCCCACCAATAGTGCAAGAGGGTTCCCTTTTCTCCACACCCTCTCCAGCATTTGTGTTTATAGATTTTTTGATGATGGTCTTTCTGACCAGTGTGATGTGATACCTAATGGTAGTTTTGATTTGCATTTCTATAATGATTAGTGATGTTGAGCATCTTTTCATGTGTTTGTTGGCAATCTGTATATCTTCTTTGGAGAAATGTCTATTTAGGTCTTCTGCCCATTTTTGGATTGGGTTGTTCGTTTTTGTGGTATTGAGCTTCACGAGCTGCTTGTATATTTTGGAGATGAATCCTTTGCCAGTTTCTTCGTATGCAAATATTTTCTCCCATTCTGAGGGTTGTCTTTTCGTCTTGTTTATGGTTTCCTTTGCTGTGCAAAAGCTTTTAATTTCATTAGGACCCATTTGTTTATTTTTGCTTTTATTTCCATCTCTATAGAAGGTGGGTCAAAAAGGATCTTGCTGTGATTTATGTCATAGAGTGTTCTGCCTACATTTTCCTCTAAGTGTTTTATAGTGCCTGGCCTTACATTTAGGTCTTTAATCCATTTAGAGTTTATTTTTGTGTAGGGTGTTAGAAAGTGTTCTAATTTCATTCTTTTACATGTAGCTGTCCAGTTTTCCCAGCACCACTTATTGAAAGGGCTGTCTTTTCTCCACTGTATATTCTTGCCTCCTTTATCAAAGATAAAGTGACCATATGGGCGTGGGTTTATCCCTGGGTTTTCAATCTTGTTCCATTGATCTATATTTCTGTTTTTGTGCCAGTCATACTGTCTTGATTACTGTAGCTTTGTAGTATAGTCTGAAGTCTGGGAGCCTGATTCCTCCAGCTCCGTTTTTCTTTCTCAAGATTGCTTTGGCTGTTCGGGATCTTTTGTGTTTCCATACAAATTGTGAAATTTTTTGTTCCAGTTCTGTGAAAAATGCCATTGGTAGTTTGATAGGGATTGCATTAAATCTGTAGATTGCTTTGGGTAGTAGAGTCATTTTCACAATGTTGAGTCCTCCAATATGAGAACATGGTATATCTCTCCATCTATCTGTATCATCTTTAATTTCTTTCATCAGTGTCTTATAATTTTCTGCATACAGGTCTTTTGTCTCCTTAGGTAGGTTTATTCCTAGATATTTTATTCTTTTTGTTTTAATGGTAAATGGGAGTGTTTTCTTAATTTCACTTTCAGATTTTTCATCATTAGTGTATAGGAATGCCAGAGATTGCTGTGCATTAATTTTGTATCCTGCTACTTTACCAAATTCATTGATTAGCTCTAGTAGTTTTCTGGTAGCATCTTTAGGATTCTCTATGTATAGTATCATGTCATCTGCAAACAGTCACAGTTTTACTTCTTTTCTGATTTGGATTCCTTTTATTTCATTTTCTTCTCTGATTGCTAAAACTTCCAAAACTATGCTGAAAAATAGTGGTGAGAGTGGGCAACCTCGTCTTGTTCCTGATCTTAGAGAAAATGGCTTCAGTTTTTCACCACTGAGAATGATACTGGCTGTGGGTTTGTCATATATGGCCTTTATTATGGTGAGGAATGTTCCCTCTATGCCTACTCTCTGCAGAGTTTTTATCATAAATGGGTGCTGAATTTTGTTGGAAGCTTTTTCTGAATCTACTGAGATGATCATACGGTTTTTATCCTTCAGTTTGTTAACATGGTGTATCACATTGATTGATTTGCATATATTGAAGAATCCTTGCATTCCTGGGATAAATCCCACTTGATCATAGTGTATGATCCTTTTAATGTGTTCTTGGATTCTGTTTGCTAGTATTTTGTTGAGTATTTTTGCATCTATATTCATCAGAGATATTGGCCTGTAGTTTTCCTTTTATTGTCACATCTTTGTCTACTTTTGGTGTCAGGGTGATGGTGGCCTCGTAGAATGAGTGTGGGAGTGTTTCTCCCTCTGCTATATTTTGGAAGAGTTGGAGAAGGATAGGTGTTAGCTCTTCTCTAAATGTTTGATAGAATTCACCTGTGAAGCCATCTGGTCCTGGGCTTTTGTTCATTGGAACATTTCTAATCACAGTTTCAATTTCAGTGCTTGTGATTGGTGTGTTTATATTTTCTACTTCTTCCTGGTTCAGTCTCGGAAGATTGTGCTTTTCTAAGAATGTGTCCATTTCTTCCAGGTTGTCCATTTTATTGACATATAGTTACTTGTAGTAACCTCTCCTGATCCTGTGTATTACTTCTCCTTTTTTCATTTCTAATTCTGTTGATTTGAGCCTTCTCCCTTTTTTTCTTGATGAGTTTGGCTAATGGTTTATCAATTTTGTTTATCTTCTCTAAGAACCAGCATTTTTTATTGATCTTTGTTATCTTTTCCTTCATTTCTTTTTCATTTATTTCTGATCTGATCTTTAGTATTTCTTTCCTTCTGCTAACTTTGGTGTTTTTTTGTTCTTCTTTCTCTAATTGCTTTAGGTGTAAGGTTAGGTTGTTTATTTGAGATTTTTCTTGTTTCTTGAGGTAGGATTGTATTGCTATAAAATTCCCTCTTAAAACTGCTTTTGCTGTATCCCATAGGTTTTGGGTAGTCGTGTTTTGTCATTTGTTTCTAGGTATTTTTTGATTTCCTCTTTGATTTCTTCAGTGTTTTTTTTTTTTTGCGGTACGCGGGCCTCTCACTGTTGTGGCCTCTCCCATTGCGGAGCACAGGCTCCGGATGCGCAGGCTCAGCGGCCATGGCTCACGGGCCCAGCGGCTCCGCGGCATGTGGGATCTTCCCGGACCGGGGTGCAAACCCGTGTCCCCTGCATCGGCAGGTGGACTCTCAACCACTGCACCACCAGGGAATCCCCTTCAGTGTTCTCTTGGTTATTTAGTAGCATATTGTTTAGTATCTATGTGTTTGTATTTTTTTTACAGTTTTTTTTTTCCCTGTAATTGATATCTAGTCTCATAGCACTGTGGTTGAAAAAGATACTTGATACAATTTCAATTTTCTTAAATTTACCAAGGCTGGATTTGTGACCCAAGATATGGTCTCCTGGAGAACATTCTACGAGCACTTGAGAAGAAAGTGTTTTTGGATGGAATGTCCTATAAATATCATTTAAGTCCACCTTGTTTAATGTGTCATTTAAAGCTTGTGTTTCCTTATGTATTTTCATTTTGTATGACCTGTACATTGGTGAAATTGAGGTGTTAAAGTCCCCTACTATGATTGTGTTACTTTCGATTTCCCCTTTTATGGCTGTTAGCATTTTCTTTATATACTGAGGTGCTCCTATGTTGGGTGTATAAATATTTACACTTTTTATATCTTCTTCTTGGATTGATCCCTTGATCATTATGTAGTGTTCTTCATCTCTTGCAATAGTCTTTATTTTAAAGTCTATTTTGTCTGATATAAGAATTGCTACTCCAGCTTTCTTTTCATTTCCATTTGCATGGAATATCTTTTTCCATACCTGCACTTTCAGTTTGTGTGTGTCCCTAGGTCTGCAGTGGGTCTCTTGTAGACAGCATATGTATGGGTCTTGTTTTTGGATCCAATCAGCCAGTCTATGTCTTTTGGTTGGAGCATTTAATCCATTTACATTTAAGGTAGTTATCAATATGTATGTTCCTATTACCGTTTTCTTAATTGTTTTGGGTTTGTAGGTCTTTTCCTTCTCTTGCATTTCCTGCCTAGAGAAGTTCCTTTAGCATTTGTTGTAAAGCTGGTTTGGTGTTGCTGAATGCTCTTAAGTTGTGCATATGTGTAAAGGTTTTAATTTCTCCATCAAATCTGAATAAGATCCTTGCTGGGTAGAGTAATCTTGGTTGTAGTTTTTTCCCTTTCATCACTTTAAATATGTCCTTCCACTCCCTTCTGGCTTGCAGAGTTACTGCTGAAAAATCAGGTGTTTACCTTATGGGGATTCCCTTGTATGTTATTTTTTGCTTTTCCCTTGCTGCTTTTAATATTTTTTCTTTGTATTTAAGTTTTGATAGTTTGATTAATATGTGTCTCAGCATGTTTCTCTTTGGGTTTTTCCTGTATGGGACTCTCTATGCTTCCTGGACTTGGGTGACTATTTCCTTTCCCATGTTAGGGAAGTTTTCGACTATAATCTCTTCAAATATTTTCTCAGACCGTTGTTTTTCTCTTCTTCTTCTGGGAGCCCTATAATTTGAGTATTTGTGTGTTTAATGTTGTTCTAGAGGTCTGTCAGATTGTCTTCAATTCTTTTCATTCTTTTTTCTTTATTCTGCTCCCTGGCAGTTATTTCCACCATTTTATCTTCCAATTCACTTATCCGTTATTCTGCCTCAGTTATTCTGTTATTGATTACTTCTAGAGTATTTTTAATTTCAGTAATTGTGTTGTTCATCACTGTTTGTTTGCTCTTTAGTTCTTCTAGATCCTTGTTAAATGTTTCTTGTATTTTCTCCATTCTATTTCCGAGATTTTGGATCATCTTTACTATTATTACTCTGAATTCTTTTTCAGGTAGGTTGCCTATTTCATCTTCATTTATTTGTTCTTGTAGGTTTTTACATTGCTCCTTTACCTGTATCATATTTTTCTCTCATTTCATTTTTTGTTTGTTTGTTTTTTTTGGTGGGTGGTGCTGTATTTCTGTCTTACCGGTTGTTTAGCCTGAGACGTCCAGCACTGGAGTTTGCAGGCTGTTGGATAGAGCTGGGTCTTGGTGCTGAGATGAGGACCTCCAGGAGGCCTCGCTCCCATTGATATTCCCTGGAGTCTGAGGTTGTCTGTTAGTTCAGTGGTTTAGACTTGGACCTCTGTCCTGGGAACCAAGATCCCGCAAGCTCCGTGGTGCGGGGAAAAAAAAAAAAAAAGGAAGAAAGAAAGAAAAAAAGGAGCAGTACAATATCAAAGAATAAAAAACAAAATAAAATTAGAAAGATAATAAATATATTAGTAAAAATAAAACTATAATTGAAACAACTGCAACAAGGTAAAATAAAACCACAACAGAAAAAAAGAAAAAGAAGGGCCAAAAGGAAAGAGAATAGCAAAGTATAAAATAAAATTAGAAAAATAAAAGATTTATTAGGAAAAATAAAAATATAAAAGAATCAACAACAATGAATCAACAAGGTAAAACAGAACCCCAATCAAAAAGAGGGAAAAAAAAAAGCTCAAGTAGCATTATTAAGATGTCAGGTATCCAAGCCAAGGCAGTTACTTATTCTATTTGCTTGGCGATGTAAAGACAGACTTAATTGATAAAACCCATCTTCTGAGTGGCTTCTTTTTTCTTTTTATCCTCTTTTTTCCTTCTCTTGTCTTCCATTGACTGTTCTTCTCTTTCTTGCTCCTTCTCTCTCATAAACTGCAGCAGTGCTTAAATCCAGCAAATTGAGGCATACAAGGTAGAAATGGAAATGAAAAAAGGTCCAAAAAATGATTTCTGTCTGTCTGTTTTTTTGTATTTTAAATATTCAGAAACCAGCAGAGATTATGTCGGCCATTTTGGCTTGAACTAACTCTCACACTCTCCCTCTTGCTCTCTCTCTCCCAGATCCTGCAGATTTTGATTCAAAGATGAAACTACAGCCTAACCTCCTCCCGGCTCAGATACTGACAAGGTCAGAAAGTCTGTGAAGGAAGTTGGGAGTGTGATTAATCACAGGTGAATACGATATAATTATAATATAATTAAAGCTGTGATCCAGTTCCTGCTCAACACCCCTGTAGGAGAGAGATGAACTACCAGTCCCTCACCCTAATCAAAAGACAGAAGAAGGAACGTACACTCTCTGGATAATAAAACAACAAAAAAAATAATGTACTTCAGTCTCCACTGTTCTTTTATACACAATATCCAGAAAACAGTGAGAAATTATGAGACAGGCAATAAAACAGGAAAATGTGACACTATTTAAGAGACAAACATAGCCCAGAATCAGACCGACAAATGACCTAACTAATGGAATTAGCAAAGATTTTTAAACTAATTTTTGACTATTATAAATCTATTAAAGAAAAGATAAATGCAATGAACGGATAGGGGTTTTAAGGAAAGAAACAGAAACACTAAAATGAGCCAAAAGGAAAATTATAGCACTAAAAACAGAATATCTAAAATTAACAATAATTAAATGTGCCTAATAGCAGTAGGTTAATCATAAACGTGCACTGTTTAGATCTCCTGCTATATGGAGTAAAACTGACTAATAGCCCAGCTACTGGCTCTATAGTGGCAGTCACATCAAAGCCAAGCCTCCTATGGGCTGCTCCCAGCCAATGGCTGAGCATCACAGGGCTATTAATAAAGGTCCAGTCCTATGAGCTGTAGGAATTCTCCAGTGGGTTACTTTGGATTAAGAAATTCCCATAAGCCTGGCAAAACGTTTTTACTTCTGTGTAAAAGTCTAAATTTCCTATACAATCCTCCTTCCCTATCCTTTTCATCTCCTTCACAGGCATCAAACTTTACTTACAATCTGAAAGTTCTCTCTACCTTTTTCTTTTATCCTTCACAGATATTTTCCCAACATATCTTTTGGAAATCTAATCCCATGATTCATTTGCTTCTCAGAGGATCCAAACTAGCACACTAGGATTGTACATTTCAGAAAAAATCATCAGTGGAATTAAAGACAGGTCAGTAGAGATTTTCCAGTCTGAATCTCAGAGAAAAAAAATGATTGAAAGGAAAAAAGAACAGAGTGCATCAGTGACCTAAGAGATCAAATCAAATCATCTAATAGACATGCAACTGAAGTCTCAGGAGAGGACAGAGAGAAAAATATTTGGAGGGCCAATGACTGAACAACATTCAAATTTGATTAGAAATACAGTATCCACTCCAGAATCCAAGAAACTCAGTGAATTTCAAGCAGAAAGAACACAAGCCAAACAACACTGGGGTATATTATGGTCTAATTACTGAAAACCAAGGATAAAGAGAAAACCATACGTGATGGGTTAAGAGGAGACAATGCAGAGAAACAAAGATGGGGCTATTTGCTTTACAGCAAAAGCAAAGTAGTCCAGATGGCAATGGAACAACATCTTTAAGGGGCTGAGGAAGGGGGATTGTCAGTCTGCAGCTTTATAACCAGCAAAGATGTCCTTTAATTGTGGGAATGAGGATGGAGATGTTTTCAGATTGTAAAGGTTGGAAGAGATTATTGCCAGAAGATCCACACTATAGAGGATGCTAAAGGAGGTTCTTTAGGTTGAGGGAGGACAGTGGAGCATGGAGGCTCAGCTCTACAGGAAATAGTAAGCACACCAAAGATAATAAATATGGAAGTCTTTTTTTTCTTTTTCTCAACTTATTTGATGGAAAGTTGACCATTTAAAGCAAAAAAGATAGCAATATGTTGTAGGGTTGGTAACGTGTAGAAGTAAAATGCATGAGGATCATGGCACCAAGGCTGGAGAAGGTGGATAGAAGTATATTGTTGTAGGGTTGTTGCCTTATATATGAGGTGGTGTCATGTTACTTCAAAATAACATGAGGTGGGCTTCCCTGGTGGCGCAGTGGTTGGGAATCTGCCTGCCAATGCAGGGGACACGGGTTCGAGCCCTGGTCTGGGAGGATCCCACATGCCGCGGAGCAACTAAGCCCGTGAGCCACAACTACTGAGCCTGTGCGTATGGAGCCTGTGCTCCACAATGGGAGAGGCCGCGGCAGTGACAGGACTGCACACCATGATGAAGAGTGGTCCCCGCTTGCCGCAACTGGAGAAAGCCCTCGCACAGAAACGAAGACCTGACACAGCCAAAAATAAATAAATTAATAAATTAATTTTTAAAAAATAATAAAATAACATGAGGTGAGGTGGGGATATCTATTGCAGTCCTATAGAAAACACTAAAAAATTTTTAAAAAGGGATAAAATTAAAAACAATAAAAGTAATAACCTATAATGACTACAAGCTTTTTGACCATGACCTACAATAATAAATATCATATATCTATCACTACCTGTACACAAGTGCTCCACAACAATCTTACACACACAAACATACATATAACAGAAAAAAAATTATTGAAAGTAATACTAATGATTACTAAGTGCAATGAATGCTTTTTATTCTTTTTCACTTTTTAACATCAATCATTACCTATTGAATCAATTTTATTACCAATCACAACTTCTCTATAGCATCTGTTGTGTCAGGCCATTTACTTAAAAAATATTTTTAAATTTACTTTTGTTACTTAATTGATGTTTACCAAAAAATTCCAGGACATAAGTTATCCCTATTTTAGAAATGAGGAAACAGACATGGAGAAATTAACTAACATTCTTAAGATTGTAAGGCTAGTAAGTGGAAAAGGTAGGATGTTAATCTAGATATAAGAAGTCCAATTGCTGTGCTCTTAACCACTATATCACACTACCTCTACCTTGGCCACTACATTTGGGGAACTGGGTGCCAGGGATGGGTGCATGTAACTACATGCATTTTTCTTGGGATAAATACTAGTTTTTACCTGTAACCTGGAAAAAGCTTAAGAATCACAGTACCACCCCACCCTAATTTACAGTTTGCTTTTTCCTACTGATAACTAAAATCTGTTCATGTTATCTCAGTAGATTCTCTAAAAAGCTCCAGTCATTCAACCACAATAAAACTCTAACTTTCAAGGCTCCATATCCTATACTTTCCTTTGTATATGTTATTGGTGAGTGGGTGGCAACAGAAATCTACAAAACATACAAATGAGAAACTTTACTGAAGCTATTTTTCAGTTCTAAAATTCTATAAACCTATAATTCTAATCAAGGACCCAGCCACCTGCTATTCTATAACTAAGCCACAAGATGGGCAGTTGTCTAAATTGCTCAGAAAGATATACAAAAGCAGGGGTTCCTTAGTTTGTTAGTCTGCCCTGAAGTTTTGCCAGGCCTAAAGTTAATTACAGTCTCTTGGTGCAATTTAACCATATTCCTCTTAGTTTATTGTCTATCATACAGATAGAATAGCTTTCCCTCAGGATAATCATTTTTTTCATGTACTTATATAATTGAAAATAACTATGTATTCACTATTTAGCTTTTTCCTCTCTAGACTAAATAAATACAATCCCCTTAATCTTCCCCCACTGGCTTGACTTTCTCTGTAATCATTTCGGTGGTGCCTCTTAGAAGACCCTCTCTAGTTTCTCCACATGCATTTTAAAGGGTGGAACCCCATATTGATTGCATTACTTTAATGAGGGCCTGACCAATGCCAAATATGGCTGGATGATCTGCCCTCTTGCCTGCTGTGCTCTTGCTAACAGAAGTGAGTATTACATTAACATTTACAAAAACATTATTGCCAGTTTTCTGGATCATCATCAGCTGAAGCTGAATCCCACTCATACAAACTGCTATAAACCAACTGAACCAGTGCCTTGCATTCTCTGTTTTAAAATATCTGCTCCTATATTTTAAAGGCATTTAGATTTCTTCTTTCATGACTTGAATTTTCTTACTCAGGTTTTATTTATTTTTTTTTTTTCTGTATTGTGACATTATTGTTTTTATTGATTTCAAGTTCTCTTTATATTAAGGATTTCAATTATTTGGTGTTTGTCTATGTATTTCTTTTTAGGTTTGTATATAATCAAATATATTGCCAGTTTTTTTGTTTGTTCTTTCCTCCATCATTTTTATGGAAAGTTCTTCTTTTTTTTTTTATTTGTTTTTGTCTGCATTGGGTCCTTGTTGCTGCGTGTACACTTTTTCTAGTTGCGGTGAGCAGGGGCTACTCTTCGTTGCGGTGCATGGGCTTCTCATTGCAGTGGCTTCTCTTGTTGCGGAGCAAGGGCTCTAGGTGCCCAGGCTTCAGTGGTTGTGGCATGTGGGCTCAGTAGCTGTGGCTCATGGGCTCGAGCACAGGCTCACTAGCTGTGGCGCACAGGCTTAGTTGCTCCATGGCATGTGAGATCTTCCCAGACCAGGGCTCAAAGCTGTGGGTCCCCTGCACTGGCAGGCAGATTCTTAACCACTGTGCCATGAGGGAAGCCTGGAAAGTTCTTTTCAATCCCAAGATCAACCAATAATTATCTGTATTCATTTTAACTTTTTTTTTTAACATTTCACACTTTTTTGTAATCAACTTGTTAATAATATAGCATTAATTTTGGTATTTATACTAGTGTGAGATATGGTAAAAATCTCACATGTGTATGTGAGTGAGAGTTTGCCAACTTTTCCAATTTTTCCCTTTTCCATTGGTTTGTGGTACTTTCTTTATAATACATGAAATTCTCATATAATGAGATATGTTTCAGAATTATCTGTTTATATATTAAAAAGTATAGAAACACTTATATCATATATAAAAGGCTCTTAAGAAATAAACCCCCTATAGAAACATGGACAAAAAACATTCATAAAAGGAGAAATTAAAGTTCTTATACACATATGAAAAACATTCATCTTTATAACTAAAGAAGTAAAAAACCAAAATTTATACAACTTTTTGTTTTGAATAATGAAAGATTTTTTTCAAAATTATTTTAATATTGCGGTTGTTGAGATTGTTTTAAAATGCATGCTCTCAAACACTGCTGTTGCAGTTCTTTTTCCTAATATTTTCTTTTGCTAATTTTCAAACCTTCAGAAAATGTAAAAGTATAGTACAATGAATACCCATGTACCCCTCACCTATATTCACTAATTGTTAACATTTGCCAAATTTGCTTTTTCTCTCTGTATATGCATATCTGTGCAGTTATGTACATACACATATGTGTATATATATGTATATATGATATGTATAATTTTTTGCTGAACCATTTGAAAGTTAGTTGCAGACACCATGATACTTCAGACTCAAAGATTTTAACCAGCAGCTGGAGGTGTTTTAAACATGAACAATATATTTCAAAAGCAATTTGGAAGATGTATCAAAGCCTTCAAGATATAAAATCAGCATGACAAATTCACTTCTGAGTATCTGTTCAAAAGATTTTATTCTCATTCCTCAATTTGAGCCTCCTTTTTTATGGCATCCAGTATAATATTGGCCCTTATTTATGATTCATTAGAAAACTACTCAAATAATTACAAAGGAGACATATAAAATTAAATCTAGCTTCTGACACTAACAGAATGCATGCATCTGATAGATTTTGTCCCAGAAATTTGTTTTTTCATACATATGTATTTTATTATACCAAAAATCAAAATAGATAAGATGTGGACTTGCTCTCAAGAAGTTTGTTTTCATTAGTGCTTTTAAGGCCATGCCTAGAAATTCAGACTTTTCTTAGAAGGGGATTGAAGGATTTTAGATATAGGTCTAGTCTGATTTGCATTTCAGAAGGATAATTGTAAAGACAATTTTAAAGTTAAATTGAATGGGGGAAACACTTATTAAGGAAAGCAGCTGGGAGGCTGTTGCAATTGTACAGGAAGTTGAAATGAGAGCAGAAAGAAGTGGACAGGTTCAAGAGAAATTAACATGAAAGGAATAATAAGAGAGGAAGGTTTGTTGAACATTTGGGTTAAGTGAAAAGGAGGACTGCAGGATCCCTTTCAGGTTTCTGGACCTAGGCTACTGGTGATGGTGGTGCATCCATGACTAGAGAGGTAGGAATAAAGAAAGTCTGTGGAGAACAGGGAGAACAATCGTAAGTTCAGTTCGGTGTGTGTGAGGTGCTCAATATATGAGGCTTGCTCTGGAGATGTGGTAGGAGTTATGGAATTTGATGAAAATACGGATTTAGAAGACATCAGTGTATAGTCAGGGGTTAACACCACGGGAGTAAATGAGATCATCTAAGAACAGTGAGAAAGGTAAGAAGAAAATTAAGGCTGGATCTCTAGAAAACAGTTTAAAAGTAAACAATAAAACAAAAAAATAGAAAATTTAGAAAATACTGAAAAATTTGTATAATCTAGGGAAGGAAGGTCTTCCTAAAAGCAAAATAGGACACCCAGACATCATAAAGGAAAAGACAGCTGTCCTTAACTACATACATGTAAACTTTTTTTATGACAAAAGACACCATTAAATAAAGTTAAAAGTTAAACTACTGATGGGTAGCAAAATATGCCACCCAAAGTATGCCTCTTTGGCATAAGGATTATTAGGAGCTAAAGACAATTGAGAAAAAGCAAATACAAGAAAAACTCTCTGCCCTCCCCCAATTTGCCTAAAAGCAAGACATATATTGGTAAAGGCGTTCCCCCCTCCCCCCACCACCTCCCTCTACCAGGAACGACAGAAATTAATTGGAGACACTCTAGAAATTTACCAGCGCAGAGACAACACCAGAGAAACCTATACAACAAACTTTACTAACTAGCTCTTATCTTCCATTAGTTCTCCCACATATTTACCTTCCCACAATTTGCCACCCTAGAAACTCAAGGTCCCTTTCCTTCGTCTCGTCACTTCTGTCAAAATTTATTGTTCTTTTGTTAAGATGCTGCATAACACCAAGTTCTTACCACCCCTTTGAGTTACTCATCACTGAGTACTCCTATGTGTATGCACAATGAGCATGTTAACAAACATCTGTTTTTCTCTCATTAACCTGTCTTCTGTCAGTTTAATTTACAGGGCCTCAGCCAATGAACCTAAGATGGATAGAGGAAAAAGCTTTTCCTCCCCGGTCACAGACTGTAATGCATATGATAAAAAGCTCCTACAGATGATAAGCAAAATGCTTAACATCCCAATGGAAAAATGGGCAAGTATATAAACAGTGTTACCAAAAAGTGAAATTCAAAGGACAATAAACTTATGAAAATATACACAATCTAACAAATTGTTGGGGAAATTCTAATTAAAATATTGATGAGATTCCACTTCTCACCCATAAAATCGGCAAAAAATTAATATATGTTCAACTTCAGTGGAGAGGTAGGGAAATGAATGTGCCTACTCACTACACGGTCGATGGGGTTGTAAACTGCCATCTCCTTTCAGGAAACACAGCAACATACATTAAAATGTAACACACGTGATGGAGCAACGTCAATATCATATCCGGAAGAAATAAAAGTGCCAAAATGTTATTTGTGTGTATGGAAGTGTAGATGTATTCATAATCATATATTTATTTATAATATGTGTATGTATATGTAAGTATATTTATTGTAACATTTTAAAATACAGTAGGGAAGTCCCTGGTGATCCAGTGGTTAGGACTCCACACTTTCACTGCCAAGGGCTGGGGTTTAATCCCTGGTCAGGGAACTAAGATCCTACAAGCTGTGTGGCACGGCAAAAAAAAATAAAATAAAATAAAATACAGTAATCACAAAAAATAGGTGGATTGTCCAAAAACAAGGAAATAATTGAATTAACTAGGAGTCATTTATACTACAGAATATTGTGCTACTATAAATATAATTGGTGGGATCTATATTAGTTGACCAGAAGAGATGTCCAGATGAGTAAGTGAAAAAAAGAAGTTTCACATTTGTGTATAGGTGATTCCATCAACACAAACACAGCCTCTCCATATATGAGGACATGAATTTAGGTTTATTTGTATAAGCAGGAAGAAAAAGAAATGTGAGGAGACCCATATAGCAAACAACTAACATCTGTTTTTCAGATGAGGAAAAATGGATTGCATGGAATAAGGGAAGAATATCAACTTTTTCTTTATAAATCTTCCAGTGGTTTCAAACATGCCTTATATTAGTAATTTTTTAAATAAAAAAATACAAGAATAATGCACAAAGTGGTAACTCAAGAACTGTCAAGAAATTTACAGATATCAGTAATTGAGTTTTCATTTTTGTATATTTTACAATATATTTTATATATTACATTATATTTTACATTAAAATATTTGTTAAGTATAAAATATAAAAACATTGTTCAAATAAAAGCACATATCACATCTCACCACTTAACAAAAAATTCCTTTCACATCAGTGGTCCTAATTTACGCCTAAGTAGTTCTTGTCACTGTAGGATTCAGGCAAGCATGGGCTTGCGTAGAGTCAGACCCACTGGGGTTGATTTGCATGAGAAACTGCAAGGCCTTCGAAGAAAATCTAACTTAAACAGTTAGAATTGGACACATACTTTTGGTCAAACAGTGTTGGGAGGAGTGTGATGATTTGGAACACAGCATAAGGACAAAGGTCAGCATTAACATCCTTACCATTCAATGTTTTCTGACCCCATTGAGAAGACAAGGTTGTACCATTTGGGGACCACTGTAGGAGATGTGACATTAAGGTGGAAGCACACCTAGTGTCACAACAGCAGCAGTCACCCTTGCTGGGCACAGCAGCATCGTGGTGACACCGGAAGCTTTATCGGGTGTCTACAGAATCTGCACCTACAGCAGCAAGATTCAGAGGAGCAGGAAGATGTGTTTCAATAAAGGGCATTGGAAGCTGCAGGAAGGCCCCTCTATATTCTGCTTTATTCACTTACCATTATGGAATCCTTCTCTACATCTCTATGGTCTTCTTAATTATTTTAAATGGATAAATAATATTTTATTTATATGATATATGTAGTTTATTAACCTTGTTTTCTGTTTTTGACTTTTTCTAGTATTATAGAAGTTCATACATATAGCTTTTTGATGTTCAATTATTTTCTTAGAATAAATTCCCAAGAGTACACTGATGGATTAAAAAGATTTGAACATTTGCATATGCATGGTGATACACTGCCTTGTTTTCTTGTTTTCCCAAAATACTGAACCAATTTAGCATGCCATCGGCAATGACTGAATTATCAAGCTTTTGCCACAAACAGGACAGTTAAGTGTTGTCTTTTACATTTAACAAATATTTGTTGAGTGTCTACTATGACCAATCACTCTTCTGGATACAGGAGAGCAGTGAACGAAACCCAAAACTCCCTGCCAGCATTGAGCTTAGATTTAGTGGAAGGAGGCTGGTTTATTAGACATAAAGTCATTTTCTTGAAGTGTTGTTTCAGCTTCATGTGCTTGGATACTCGTGAAGGTGATCACCGTTCTGTTTCTTTGCTGGTTGTCATTGCCATTGTGTGAATTGCTTATTCATGTCTTTTTCCCAATGTATTACATGAGTTCTTCATGTGAAGGCTCATGAGATGCCTCGAAGCTTCTATTTCCCTCCAAGTTCCCACGTGGCCTCCTAAGGCCCGGGATTGTCCTTAGAAATCACTGCCCTTTCATCACCACATAAAGAATTTATGTACAGCTGGGCTTTCCTGGTGGCTCAGTGGTTAAGAATCCACCTGCCAATGCAGGGGACACAGGTTCGAGCCCTGGTCTGGGAAGATCCCACATGCCGTGGAGCAACTAAGCCAGTGCGCCACAGCTACTGAGCCTGCACTCTAGAGCCCCCAAGCCACAACTACTGAGCCCGCATGCCACAACTACTGAAGCCCACGTGCCTAGAGCCCGTACTCTGCAACGAGAAGCTACCACAATGAGAAGTCCTCACACCACAACAAAGAGTAGCCCCCGCTCGCCACAACTAGAGAAAGCCCGCGTGCAGCAACAAAAGCCCAACGCAGCCAAAAATAAACGAAGAATTTACATACAGCTAAGACATATCCACCTACCATGGCGTCCTGTTTCTCCTGCTTGCAGACCTTCCATTTTGCAATGGAAAAACAATGGGAAACACTGTTCCACCATCTTCTCTGCCCATGGAAGCCATTTCTCTCCTTGTCACTGAGGTAGATTTTCTAGGATGGCTCTCCCAAGACAGAGATTCGTTCCACATCCAGGTTATATTCTCTCAGTTTTTCCTTTCTTTCTCCCTCTGTAGTAAAGGACCCTCCTTGAGTCAAAATTCCTAGGTGACCACATCTTGCCCTACCCGAGGACCACTCCAATTCTCCAGCTCCCAGAGCCTTGCCAGACACCAGATCAGCCCCCTTCTCCCTGTGCACAGGCCACGTGCAACGAGGACACCCCAGGTGCATCCCCACGACACCAGCCCTGCTCCCACCTTAGACGTGGGTCTTCTCTGCTCCCACAGCCCAGCACGTGGAGAAGAACTGGTCCACTGCTTTCACTTCTCCTTTGAGGATTTTTACCACAGATGGTGGCCTCTGTTTGTCATGTCTGATGTGATCCTTTCCCGTCTGATGACCTAAGTTATTTTGTTCTTGTTGTTGTACATGTGTTTACAAGTCTTTATGTAGCCAAATCTGTCAGTCTTTCCCTTTGTGATTTCTTCTCACTTCACAGTATAAAAATAATAATAATAATAATTTCTCCAGACCTCTGACAGGCAATAACTTATATTTTCTGCTATGTTTTCTGTTACCAATCATGTTAGCCATTCAAAGTTCATTTTTATCATGAGGCATGAAATTGGGAATATTAAATTGATTTTTTTTCCAAAAAATGCTAGCTACAAATCCTAAATAATGTGTATTAAATAATTCTTTTGCTGTTCGTTTGAGATGTCTCATTATTTATTATATCCTTCTATACAGTACACATATTTCTGGACTATACTATTCCATTTATCTACATGCTTATTTGGGGAAGACTAGCTCCACTTTAACATTCTACTTTGTAAAATACTAGTTAATGTTCTTAGTTGAGCATGGCAGCGTTACGTATGTGGGCCCTGGACATTTAGAACCCTGGCTCAGCAATTTACTAACCATCATGTGAACTTGGGCAAGTTACTTACCTTCCCTTGGCCTCAGTTTCCTTATTTGTAAAATGGGGATAATAAATACACCTATCTGTTTTGTGTAAGTGAGGTATTTATTCTATGTAAAACATTTAGAATAATGTCTGCCATATAGTAAGTGCTCAAAACATGCTATCTATTTTTGCAGAAACAAATTATAGTCATCATTAAGTTCAAAAATTCTGTTGAGATTTTTGAGTTGGATTATGTCCAATCTATAAACTGACTGAATAAAACAGAAGTCTTTCTCTATCATTACTTTTAAGGATAATTGTACACCTCTCCATTGGTCTTCGCTAATATTATTCAGTAAAGTTCTGTCTACATTAAATAAGACACGTAACTCTCTTTTAAAAATACTTATTCTTAAATAATTTAGATGTTATGTCATTACTATGAGCTGAGATAAAGGACTCAGTGATTTGTATATATTTATTTTGCATTCATCTTTCTGCTTTATTGATGCCTATAGTCTTTTTTTTTTTTTTTTGCGGTTCGCGGGCCTCTCACTGCTGTGGCCTCTCCCATTGCGGAGCACAGGCTCCGGACGCGCAGGCTCAGCAGCCATGGCTCACGAGCCCAGCCGCTCCGCGGCATGTGGGATCTTCCCGGACCGGGGCACGAACCCGTGTCCCCTGCATCGGCAGGCGGACTCTCAACCACTGCATAACCAGGGAAGCCCTATAGTCTTTTTTTAGACTTTTCACTTTAGTTTTTAAAAGTATACAATCACAATATCCAAAAATGACATTTTAATTTTGTTTTCAAATACTAATTCTACTGATTTTTTATATCTTCTTGCACTGGCTAGAACTCCAAAACAATATTTAACACATATGAGAATGGTCATATTTGTTCTTCTTACTGATTTGAAAACGAAAGTTTCTAATAGGAGAAAGGAGACTTTGGCATAAGACTTTATACTGATGGTGTCTCTTCCTAGCTGAGAATCCAGAACGAATCCCACAGTCTCCTGGAACCACAGCTTCTTCATCAGTAAGATGAGGATATGAACACTTATCTCTCATAGTCATAGGAATAGCTGAGATATCATATGTAAAGTGCACTGGCACTTAACGTAGACAGGATACATTTCAATCCCATCTATTCTTTATATTCCATATATTTATCTATTAAGGAACTCTATCATTCTGTTCCTAAATTTCTATTGTTTCTATTATAAATGGGTATTCAAACGGATAGTTCTTAAATGCACTGATTTTGTGATTAAAATTCAACTTGAAAACTACCACACAGGAAAAAAAATGGCATCTTTGGTTTGACATCTCCTGGCATTTATGACTTATCTCTAGTCCCTAAAAGTACACTTGTTTCATAACACCTATGCAATAAATATTTGCTGAATATTTTGTTGAATGAATGAGCTCAGTTAATTCCAAAAAATTCCTAAGATTTGTTTCCCAGCTAATTCATAGGTAACAATTCACAGTTGAACACCACTTTCTTTGTCAAATCCAGCAAAAGGAACTTGAAAACTTAGTGAATACACATAGACATACACACATATATATACATATGTATATATGTACACACATATATGTTTATATTGATATATTTCATATATGTTATTCAAAGCCAAAGTTTTTCTAAGAGTAAGAAAGGCTTTGCTTACTAGGGAAAAAATTTAAAAAACTTAAAAAAAAATTGTTTTACTTTTATGTACTGGTACCTATAAATTTTAAAGATTAACATAATTGAAAAAACTAATTGAATTCATTAAACCACCAAAATTTTGCTAATCCAATACCACCAACCCAGAGAAATGATTAAATTAGTTCTTACGGTTACATTTAGTTTGCATTAGTTTTGCTCACTATAAGCATCACACTTTTAAACTAGAACTCTATCATATCACATCTTGACTAAAATACTTAACTGTTTGAGTTACTTTTCTCTTGATGATCTATATAAAACATCGGCAAACATGTTAAGATCCAATGGTAAAGAGTGAGAGAAGGACTATAGAAAGGGAAAAAAATAAAAAGCAAAAGGAGAAATAATATAAATGACCAAATTTCGATTCTGTGTATTTCCTTAACAATAACTAGGACACTGTACAGTATTTCAAGGAGTTATTTAGTTTTTCCTTTGAGCTGAATTGCAACTCTGACTACCTGTAATTGAGTACTAACCACGTGACAAGCAGTTTCTGTGCATTGATTCATTTAATTCTTATCACCACAGTGAAATGCAGGTACTTCTCACTTCATCTCCATTTTTAAGATGAGGAAACTGAGGCTCAAAGAGGTTACATTATTAGGCTGAGGTCATACAGCTGGTTCATGCCAGCTGAGGTGAGAGATGAAGCCAGATCTACCAGGCTTCTGGCCCATCCTTACAGTCCTGTGCTCTGCAGCCCCTTCAGGAGGAACTGCATCTGTGTGCAGGTTGAGCCCCTGTATGGAAGCAAATACAGTCGCAGATCTACCAGCAGTGGCAAAATAAGCCCTGGTCACTAAGCTATTTCTTTGTGAATTTGCCAGTGTTCCTTCATATACAGCATCACATACAGATTGACAGATTTGAAATGTCCATACTCTGTCAGGTAAATGCAAGCTCAAGGTACTGACTACCTCTGGGAGGGGAGAAGAGAGGGAGGGCATTAGGCTACAGGAGGAACACACAGGGAGATGCAAGTTATTGATACTATTCTGATACTTAGGTTGGGAGGTAGTTTCATGGGTCATCATTATTGTACTCTAGTATGTCTCAAATTTTATATAAAATATAATTTTAAACTATTAAAGCAAAAAAATCTCCTCTGGGCATACTTCGCATAAACAATGAACAATTCCTATCCTCTCTACCCTGCCTCATTCTATAGTGACAAAAGGTATGTAAACCGTGCCAACCCAGTTCCTGATTCTTCACTCCTCGTAATCACAGCATCCTGATTGAAAGGCCTGGGAGTTACCAGACCTGGTTTTTGGAAACTATTTGTGCTGGAAAATAATGCAAAATGCTTTCCTTTAAGGACTAGCTTCCTTTCATCAAAGCTTCAAGGGGGGGCTTCCCTGGTGGCGCAGTAGTTGAGAGTCCGCCTGCCGATGCAGGGGACGCGGGTTCGTGCCCCGGTCCGGGAAGATCCCACATGCCGCGGAGCGGCTGGGCCCGTGAGCCATGGCTGCTGAGCCTGCGCGTCTGGAGCCTGTGCTCCACAACGGGAGAGGCCACAGCAGTGAGAGGCCCGTGAACCGCAAAAAAAAAAAAAAAAAAAAAAAAAAAGCTTCAAGGGGCAAAGAAAGAAAGAATTAAAGAAAGCAGCTTGCTTCACTGCTACCAATTCATAAGCACTGCGCTAAAGAGCAAGGCCCGTGCTGATTCCTCTTGCATTACCCTCAAAGCAGCCAGCACGAGGCCTTGCATGGAGTAGGTGGACAACTGATGTTTGTGAATCAATGTATAAATGGATGAGTCAAGTCACACTATTTTCATGGAGAATCTTAAATGTCACTCTTCTCGAAATTTGACCATGCTGCTCAACCTACTAAAAATTTCATAATGAACCACCCACAAACACAATCTTGTATGAATATGCCCTGTGTTCCCCAAATCCTTTGTGACCTATGGACACAATTGCCGAATATGAGTCATGCTTCTACCACTGCTCCCACACAAGTGGTATTTTTAATGCTCCAGCATTTCCTGAAGTCGCGCTCTCAGGAAATGGTTTTTACAATAATGACCTCACTCTCCCCATGTTCCCCTCACCCCCACCACTGAATCCCGGAATAGCTGAACAGGTGTTCAAATACCTAGAATTACCCAAAACACTCCACAACCTGTCTTATGTTTCCTAGCAAAGTCACGAGGATAACCTCTTGTCCTTTGGAGTTTGAAAGGACTATTTGTGCTTTATTTATATCTAGACATAGCTTATTCTTCAAACTGGCAATAGTCTCCACACACCAGAACTAAATCAATGTAACATAGTCGTTAAGGTTATAGCCTCCGGGGTCCAACAGCCCTGGAAAGCCAATTTTGACTCTGCCACTAACTATGTGGTTTCAGGCAACTCATTTACTCTTTTAGAGCCTCAATATTCTCATCTGTAAAATGGGAATAATAGAAGATATAATTTCTTGGAATGTTGTGAACATCAAATAATACAACTCTTGTAAACTGCTGACCTCTGGCCTGATAAACAGCAAATGCTCAATACTTGCTAATGGTTATTATTGTATCAAGTTTTCCCAGGCCTCAGGCCTGGTCAGTCGCTCCTGGACATTGTTTACCACGATGTGGTGACTGTGATTGCTGGGGTTCTTTAGATGTTCAGATACCTTCAGAAGCTTACCTGGCTCAACCCATTCTGGGGAGCACTGCCTGGCCATCCTCTGAGAATCAGAAATGTCAAGGGACAGCAGAGAGTGAGAAGGAAAGGATGGGAGGGAATAGTGGGGGGTTATAAAACCACCTGGTCCCACCCAGGTTCAAAGCAAACAGAGAAGCTGCCACATGAGTGTGGGAGGAGAGGTATCTACACAGTGAGGCTCCTTGGAACCATCATGATCAAAGTCCATACTTCTTTGGAAAAGAGTATATTTATCTTATATGTCTTTCTTATAAGAGAAACCCAATAGGAAAGATGATGCTGAAAATGGCAATTTGACTCTGGGAAACAAGCTCCTGCTATTCTCATCAGACCATCCGATAAGCTTCCCAAGGGACTTTTCTAGGCTCTCCAAACAGCACAGGACAGAGTAGCCAACTCTCAAGAGGATGCCCTGGGGTGCGGCCAAACTGCACTTGCCCTGGAAGTCAGATCCCAATGGCTCAGACACGAGGGGCAAGGGCAGGATGCATATAACCCCGAGCCATTAACTGTTCAGCCCCATGCAGGAGCACACATAAAGCTCCTCCGGAAGAATGGTTTTGGAGGCACAGAGATGAAGAAAAAGATCCCGCTGGCACTGCTGGGAAACACAGCGGTAGTCAGCACACCCTGGCCCTAGCAACCAGCGACGGACAGACTCAGGCTGAGAAAACTTTTCTGGGCACATGGCATGAAAGGAAACCCCTCAGAGGCTCAGGCTCCATGAAGGTTAAGGATCAACAACAAAAAGACATTAACCCATCTCCTAAATGGTATTTCATGGCCATCAAACAGCCATGACAGGCCCATCAAAGGAGCAGCCCGTGTATGTAGGCTGGTGGAAGATGCTCTGGCAATTTAGACACATTGGCAGTTCCAGGGAGGGAACACTGTCCGTGGGGTCTCTCTACTTATGAAGGCAGCACTTTGCATAACAAATGTTCCATGCATAATCTTTACTTGGCATAATTCTTTCTGGACCCAATAATGACAGTTACTCTCAGTCCTAACTGAAGGTCCTAATTATTGGGAAAATAAAGGAGCCAATACTTCTATAAATTAGCAAGTAGGATTAGTATAATTAGCAAGTAGGGACAAGGAGCCCTCCAACTTGCATCAGGAGATCTCCTGCTCTGTGTGACCTTGAGTATGTTAGATCCACCATTTGGACTTCAGTTTCCTCATTTATAAACCATCTTTTTAAGGGGATATCTTGTGGGTTCTTTTGAATACTCCCAACTTAATTTATTACTTTTTTCTTTTATAATTCTTAGTTGCAGCTTAGCACACATGCAATAAAGTGCACAAAGAGAAATACTATTCTTACTTAGAATTTTATACCTTTCAGGGAGTGCAAGATGGTAGTGGGGTAATGTTGGTTCACTCCCTACATCAGCACCAAAGGCCACCTTATAGATGTAAAATCTTGATAATCAAAGGCACAGAGAATGTGTCAGTCATAGCACTCAGATTAGAGCTCCGAAGTCCTGACTCACGACGTTTAGTCTAATGTTTAGTCTCAGAGTGTCCTACCATGAGTTCCTGGAGCAGCTCTCCACAATGGGAACAGCCTTGCTTGAATCACAGGCAAGAATGGAAAGAAGTGGTAGTCTGAGAAGAGATTTTTAGGTCACACGCAGATGCCTAAAAAGGATGAGTACTAACTTGTCTGGGAAATTATTATTCCCTCTGACCTGCAGGTGCTGCCATAATTTAACAGCTATTATAGATTGGGTGCTTATTTTGTGCCAAGCATTGCACAGAGTTTAACATGGATAATGTCATTTAATCTGCAAAATAACCCATGAGATGGACACTTTTATTAGTCATTTTACAGAAGAAAAACCTGAGGTTCAGGAAGATTAAACTACTTTTCCCAAGTTATAGATGAAGAATGGCAGAGCTGGGATTTGAACCCAAGCCCACAGATTTCACCACATCATTCAGTTTCCCACAGCCACTTCCACCTTACCCCACAACCAAGGCACCACCACGCCTCGGGAAAATGCACTACCTCAACCAGATGGCACCCTGCACTTATGCCTAAGTTGATTTAGCCTCCAGCTTGGCGTGGCCTTCACCCTCCCCTTTACTATCCAAACCCATCCTTCAAGACAACTCAAATACCACCATCTCCCAGCCATTCCATTACACACAGAAAATCCTCCCTTCTGAATTCATGTAAAATGTGTCATCTATTTCATTCAAAGGTGTCGGGAGTCTTTATCATTTTTTTTAAATGTGTACATCATTCATTCACTCATTCAATGACATATACGTACACTGTCCTTTCTCCTCAAATGACTGTCAACTAGTAGATGTCAGGAACCATGTCGTCTATTTTTCTTTGTATCTCTCAAATTATCATGGTACAAAATTTAGAAGTCAAATAATGTGGTTCTGTACAGTGGCTATGAAAATTATATGACATTAGAGCCACACCTTGTATTTGATGGCTAAATTGTCCTCATTTATTTCCCAAGCATTTGACCCACTATTCCCCAGTATGAATTATCTTTTAAAAGTTTTTTTGCCCTTGTAAGACCATAATGTTAGGTCTTACTCTTTTTCTATACTGAGACATTAGCAACTCTGTGTGTGTGTGTGTGTGTGTGTGTGAGAGAGAGAGAGAGAGAGAAGGTGTGTGTATATGTGTATGAAAAACACATGTTTTGATAAAGTAAAGGACATAAGATAATAGCCCACTGCACCTGCATTAAGCAAGCACCCAGGATGGCGTTACTTGCATGCCAACCAGCAAACCTGCCTGCGAAGTGAGCAACTTTCTCAGACCACTGCTCAGCCTGGTGTGTTGACAACCTTGGGAGAGAAGACAGTAATTGCGGTCCTAAAGTAATATCTACCCCCATTCCCTTTGGATTGCTTGTTTATAGTCTGAAATTGCTGAACAGGTTCTGCAGGTTTTTCTTGTCCATTTGCTGAGCTTGAATCAAGAAGGGAGAGTCCCAGGTTCATCCAACTGTAAACAGTACCTCCCAAGGTCAAACTGGAGAGTCTGCACAGTGGTTGAGGGCAGTGGGGGTGGGAGGGCAGTTCTGGGTGTAACATATGAGAGAAATGTATCACATGTATACTGTCCTGCATGTCTGGACAGAGGAAAAAAGTGAAGAGGAGGAATAGTGAAGCACTGTTCTTCCTATGTCAGGAAGAATAGCGCTCACATTGATTTCTTACTGTTTTTTGGCAAAACATGAAGGTGAACTTTTTTAAAGTAATTAGACTTCTGACCTTTGCTTTACCCACTGTGACAACCCCAAGTCTTTTTCTGTCATTATATAAACGTTATTTGAAGTTACAAAGAGCACAAGCACAGCTGAGTAAGCTAGATATTAATGAAAGTTAGTTAAGGATGTCAATGAGCCAGCCAGGATCAGGTTGTCTTGAAAATAAATACATGAGACTGAGCTCCAAATGCACGGCTCTGATATATTCAATTCACCAACAGGTACTGGGCCCTACTTTGCCCCAGGGCCCTGGGGACACAACATTGAACAAGTTTAGGCTCTAGTCTCTACAAGCTCGCAGTCGGGGTAGAGTAATAAACATGTACATGGCCACCGTCACACAGTAAATCCAGTCAAACACAGAAGGTAAAGATGAGAAAACTCTCTTTTCGATGCTTTAATTTTTAAAAACACTATTCACTGACTGTGGGGCATCGTTTGGGTTTGTTTGTTTTTTAAGCCTAAATACCTGAACTTCAGGCTTATTTTTGCCTTTTTCTGGCCATAAGATCTGAGTCAAATCACATCACCATTTAACCTCAATTTCCTCATCCGTAAAATTAGAGTGTTGGTGTAGACCAGGGGTTAGCAAATAGCAGCCTGAGGGCCAAATCCAGCTCCAACCTGTTTTGTAACTGAAGTTTATTGGAACACACCCTCGCCTGTTCATTTACATATTGCCTATGGCTGCTTTCATTCTAGGGCAGAGTAGTTGTGACACAAGGCTCACAAAGCCTAAAGTATGATATTTACTATCTAGTCCTTTACAGGAAGCGCCTGCTGACCTCTGGCATTGACCATCTCTGAGGCCTCTTCCAGGTGTTTACAAGATTTATGTGGACAGATGAAAGCACTCTGAACACTGAAGATAAACATACAAATGGAAGGAATTATCAAAAGGTACATGCTGGTTCCAGGAAGATGACAATTCTGCATATTCATTGTCATCAACAGAAAACATTTATTCCAATGGGTCTCTACTTTGGATTTGTATTAGAATCAGTTGGAGAGATTTTTTAAATTAATTTTTATTGGAGCATGGTTGTTTTACAATGTTGTGTTAGCCTCCACTGCACAACAAAATGAATCAGCCATACACATACAGATATCCCCTCCCTTTTGGACTTCCCTCCCATTTAGGTTACCACAGTGCATTAGTTAGAGTTCCCTGTGCTATAGAGTATGTTCCCATCAGTTGTCTATTTTATACATAGTATCAATAATGTTTATGTGTCAATCCCAGTCTCCCAATTCCTCCCACCCCATCCCTTTCCCCCTTGGTATCCATATATTTGTTCTCTACATCTGTGGAAATTTTTTAAATGTCAATACCCAGGACTCAATGTCTAGAGTTTCTAACTTAATGGGTATGGAGTGAAGACCTGGTATCAGTATTTTCTTAAAACTCTCCAAAAAATTCTAGAATGCATTCAGGATTAAAAAATGCTGATTTAGGGGCTTCCCTGGTGGCGCAGTGGTTGAGAATCTGCCTGCTAATGCAGGGGACACAGTTCGAGCCCTGGTCTGGGAGGATCCCATATGCCGCGGAGCAACTAGGCCCGTGAGCCACAACTACTGAGCCTGCGCGTCTGGAGCCTGTGCTCCGCAACAGGAGAGGCTGCGATAGTCAGAGGCCCGCGCACCGCGATGAAGAGTGGTCCCCGCTTGCCACAACTAGAGAAAGCCCTCGCACAGAAACGAAGACCCAACACAGCAAAAATAAATAAATAAATTACTAAACTCCTACTCCCAACATCTTCTTTAAAAAAAAAAAATGCTGATTTATTAAAGGCCTGAACACAATACTATGCTTGACTTTGAGAATGTAAGAAGTCACAGTTCTTCAAGTAATTTTAAATCGGGTTGTATGAACTTGACATATAAAACAATTAATAAAACATATATAAGAACATTGCTGTATATCAAATAAGCAATATAGGTGAGTGGTCCCCAAACTCACATCTGTAGACTCTTGCAGAGATGGCTGCATGAGAATTGTCTTGAAAAAAAAAAAAAAATTGTCTTGAGAACTTGTTAAATACACAGCTTTGGGAGCCCAGTCACAGAGATTCTCATTTAACATATCTGGGGAGAGATTCAGGCATCAGTGTTTTAAAAGCTACAGTGATGAGTCCACTGAGTAGCTAGGTTTCAAAATTAGATAGAGAACTCCTAAAGCGAGGTCCCACATCTTTTTATCTTTGACTCTCCAAGGTCTAACCCAGCATCTAGAATTTAGTAGGTATTTGCTAAGTGTTTAATAAATAGACCTTGATTTAGGAAGTGACCAGTGAGTGTTTTGGTGGACAGAGACACCAGACTTAGGGATTTACACTTGACCTTGAAAGAGATAACATGAGACTCCTTCTATACATTAAACAACCATCAGCTGCAACCTTCCCACCTAACCCTCACTCCTACATTGACTACCAACCTAACCAAAAGATCATTATTTGGGGATCACCAAGCCACTGAGGCCCTCTCAGTCAGACTGAAGTTCATATGATTGCTTAAACCTTTTTTCGGGGAATAGCTCTTTTATACCAACTGGCAGGGTTACTGCCCCATAAACTTACCTTCTGTCATTAGCTGTTTTTTTTTTTTTTTTTTTTTTTTGCGGTACGTGGGCCTCTCACCGCTGTGGCCTCTCCCGTTGCGGAGCACAGGCTCCGGACGCGCAGGCTCAGTGGCCATGGCCCATGGGCCCAGCCGCTCCACAGCATGTGGGATCCTCCCGGACCGGGGCACGAACCCGTGTCCCCTGCATTAGCAGGCGGACCCTCAACCACTGCGCCACCAGGGAAGCCCCCTGTCATTAGCTTTGACTGCTGACATGTGCAATGATTAGACAGAGTTGAGCAAAGGGTATTTTTGCAGTCTGTGGGGTAGAGTACAGAACATAAATAACCACTGCATCTCATTACAAAATCCTGACTGTGCGAAATATACTGATCCAATTGCCACAATTAGATTAGCACTTGCCACGCCCATTAACTTCACAGGGAAACTGAAGCCAAATTTGGGCCTATATGCTCCCTGTCCTTACACTTAAGCAAGTCAGATGATGTCTATTTTCACATACAGTTAATTTCTGAAACAGCCTACATGATACTTATTGCTCCGGACTCTTATAATTCCCCCAGACAGCCTTGCTCAAACACCCCATGAAATCCTCTCCACTTACAGTTTCACACAAGCATTTGGCCACACCCTGAACATGTCCTTTTTAAAGACACATCCTTTTAAATGGCTGAGTGACAGCCTCCCCCATCACATAAGGCGTGATATTGATGCACAAAGATGCATGTGTTTTGTATGAAGGCAAAAGGTTACTAAAGTGGCCAGAATAAAAACTAAGGTGGACATTGGAGGACTGAGATGATTGGCAAGGAATCTTTAAAGAAGAGAATTCTGAAGGCCTCTCTGTCTCAATCTATGATAGTCTATTGGCAAACCGCCCTACAGAATACATCACATTCAGCTCTGATCAGCGGTTCACGGTGGGAGGCTATAAGTGGTCTGAGAAAGAGCCACATTCAGAAGTTTTATCGTGCTAACGTGAGGCTGCTATGACAAGTAGATCCCAAAGTTATAAGTCATTCAATGAGATGGCCTCCTCTGGTCAGGGTGCCATTTAGGGACAGGTGTAGGGAATAACTGGCTGCATGCAGTGGGTTCAAGGGCCTGGGAAGACCCCTCTGTTCAAACATGTCCCTACTGCTTAAGTGTTAAAGGCCTTGGAATCCCATTATGAGAACCCAGTTCCTTTATGCCCTTTTTGTCATGGAAGCATGTACCACAGAGGGGAGCACAGGCTGGAGGACTGAGTGGGCAGAGAGACACTTGGATGAAAGAGGCCCACAGAGGGCCAGAAATGTCCCTCCAGCAAGCCACAGTTCGGATGATAAAGAAAATTAAAATATGTGACCTCCTGTGTAAAACGAACTGATTTCTCCCTCCTTCCCAGCAGTATCAGAACTGGTTGACGTGGAGCCATGGCTGGAGAGCTGGCTAGGCATTGACTACAAGGTCCATCAATTCTCAAAAGCAGCAACTGCAGCAGAAAGCAGCACAAACCCTCAGGAGAAGCATGGATGGAACAGAGGTGGGAATTCCATGGGGAAGGAGTACAAGGGATTCTTTCGTAACAGTGTGGAATTGGCACAAGGACCCTTAACATCAACATCACCTGGGAGTTTGTTACAAATGTAGATTCTCAGGACTTCCAATTATGATATGCATTTTACCAAAACTCCCCAGGCAATTTGTATGCACATTTGAAAAGCACTGGTCTAAACAAAAACATCTAGGACATCAGAAAAAGGGAGAGAGAGGAAGGGAACGGAAACGAAGAAGAAAAGAGGATATTTATTCTCTAGGGATAGCAGTAAGAATGAGAACTGAGAAAAGGCACCAGTGCCTCCGGGTTGCCTGGGTGGCCTTTGAGAGCAGGGTCTGCAGAGGCAAGTAGGTGTGGAGGGGAGAGTTTGTGGTAGGAAGCGGGGGCAGTAGGTGCAGGCGCTTGATGGAGCTAGGGAGGATGAGCTTGGTTTTGCTATTTGAGGTCGTGGGTATAGGCGACTTTCAGTTTCCATTTGAGGGAGCCCGGGTAGGTGCATTCCAGACATGCCGAAATCAGCGGTGGAGTGATTCATCTCCAGTCATCTTCCTACCAAGTTCCCCTACTATTTGACACCTTTTCCTTAAGCCTCTGCCTCACGGCCCCCAACCCTCCCCACCAGATGGCTTTGTCTCATTCTTCTCTGAGACCAAGGCCACCACATAAAGGCTCCCTCAACCTCTCTCTTCCCTATCTCGCTGTTTCTCTACATCTTTACCTCTCCTTTTTTGGAGAGGAAAGCCTCCTCCATTCCAAAGGTAACTCCACCGAACCACCGACCCCTCTCTTCCTTACAGACACTTGACCCACCAATCATGCTCTCTCTCGCTCACTTAATTTCTCCCTCACTTTCACCATCTATTCCTAAACCAACAATTAACTCAAGTCTCCCCACTCCTGAAGAGTTCTCATTCAAGCTTGCTTATCTTTTCAGCCAACCTCCACCGCTCTGGAATTTTACACCCGGACCTCTTGGTTGGATCACTGATTTCACCTCCTAGTGATGCACTCACCTCTCAGCCCTCGTTTTCTGGCTTCCTGGCCTGCCTATGTGCTTTTGCCCCTGCTGCACCCTCCCTCTGTTCTAGAATGCTCACACCTCTGCCTGGCAGTGTACTATGTACCTGCCAGGTTTGCAAACCCTGCATCTCTCTCCCTGACCCTCACCTGGAGTGCAACCCTGTGCCAGTCCATAGACCCATCCTGAGACAGGTAGACCAGATATAAAGGTAACTTACCTCACGCTCTGAGATGCAGCATTAGCTAAGATTGGTCACTGCTCCAGGTTCAAGTACATCTTTATTGTGGGAACTATTTGAATCTCATGTGTGGGCCCAGTTTTGGCACCAGCACTGGTTTCATTTTCATGCATCCTAGTTTTTGAGCATTTACTATGTGCCAGGCTCTGTGGCACTATCTACACGTGATCTCATTGACTCCTCCCAGCACCCCAGTGCTGGGGAGCCCTACTGTGAGTAGACCTATGTTATGAGAGGGTTTGAGAAATTTTCCCAAGGTCACACAGTCAATAGATGGTGGAACCATGACTGAAACCAGGCTCTAGGGGCTATGCTTGATAAATAGATACAACTTTTAATAAAAGGAAGAGTGGGGCATGTATATGTGTGCGAGCATGGGTATGGGTGTAGGTGTGAGGCAGTGATGCTGGGAAAGCTTTCAGGGACCCTGCTACTCGTGCCAGATTTTGTGGCCCTGATCAGCTGCTGCCTGGCTGCCAGGAGCTGTTATTATCACCCACTCCTGTGCCCCTGTCACTGGGCCTGTAGGGACTTGCCCTTCCTTCCTGCTCATGGCCCTGTGATGTTGACAGCTGTACTGGGAAATCACATGCTGGCTGCTGCCAAGCTTATCAGACACAGATTGTACGTGCGGATCTGGACGTCCTGCCCACTCTGTCCCTTGCCTGCCCCTACACAGGCGGTCAGGCCACTTCTAGGCCAGGGCCTTGTTCCGTCTGTTTTACCTCTGTGCAAGTAACTGAGTTTTCTCTATGCTACCACTTCTCCATGGAGTCTTCTCCCTGGTTCTCCCTGACAGAATTCATACCCTCTGTTATATTCCTTTAACTTTTGACTTACGCTCTCTTTCTGGCTTTTTCACCTGTCTTGTTAACTCCTTCTAATATTTAATCTTCTTTTTTTTCCAAATTTAAATATTTGTGTATTGAATTAATCAGGACATACTCCTTCAAAACAATGATGGTACAAAAAAAGCTCAAATTGTTAAGTGTGTTGGGGAAAAATGAGTCACTGGAAGTAGAAATCTACCAGAATAAAAACAATGATAATGAGAACAATAATAGCCAATAAGCAATATTTTTAACATGCTTTACAATTACCAAACACCAGACTCATTGTGTGGTCCTCGCTGTCCTGGAAGATGCGCTCTGTGACTCACTGAAAGCCACATAGCAAGTACAATGGTGCCAGGACTCAACCCCCAAGCTCTCGCTTCAAATCCTATCTTCCTCCTAAAATGCCTTTTAAAGAAAAGATTTCTGTCTCATCAACCAGCTCATCTGGGTCATTTGAAAACCTCAAGCAGAAATTTCTCAGGTCAGCATTATGTGTTCTCCAAGAGCAAGCATCTTCAAACAGAAACCAAAAACAATGAAAAACAAATACCAATGGCCTCTGGCTTCTCTTCAGTGGTAGCGAGTCTTAGTTCTTTTTCCTTATTCCATGTGAAAACTTATAACCCCCAAGGGGTGTTGTGGGCTTTCTAATGGTGGAGCAGAGACATGAGCTTAGGAAATGCAACCTTCTCCTTCCTCCCCTCTACCAATGCTAAGTACACTGTCATGCTCTTACATTTTGTTCACTTCGAATTTAAAGTCAATGAGACCATAAAGGACCAGTTTTGTATTTTGTTGTCTTATCCCCCTGCAGCTTCCATAGCAAAACTAAATATGTGGAACATTAAGTCTTTATGAATCTTGCCTCCAACGAGAGAATTGAATATGCACTTTTTGAGGACATCAGTTTATTCAAGATGATGAGACAACTTTAGAAAAAAAAATTCCCTTAATGTAAGAAGTCTATAGGCCAAATGGACTTCCCTTTCTGGTCTAAATGTCATGTTTGTGAAAGTGGTGTGGTATAAAGAGCAAAGTATGGACATGAAAAATTATGCCTCTGCTGAATAAACCAGACTCTTAGCTGCCTGATTTGCTGCCCCTCCTGGTTTGCTTCTCCCTCACATGGCTGGTGCCTTCTCACCTCTCAGGCCTCCACTCAAATATCACCTCCCAGGAGATACCTCCTAAAATTGCTCTTCCTCCAGTACTTTTTAACCCTTTTCCTCCTCCTCATTATTTTATTAATAGCATTTATCACTATCTGGCATTTTATTTTTATTTATTTATTTATTGTCTGTTTCCTTTTACTAGAAGATAAGACCTTTATGTGAATTTGTCTTAATTATTGCTTCTTTCCCAGAAACCAGCTTCCTGAATTCAATTCCCTGAATAAACATTCAGGACGCCACTTATAAATAAAACAGTTCTATTTTTTCTTCATATGTTGGAGAAACTGTAGAATCTAGGGATACCATTAAAGATAAATAGGAGGCCAAGGTTTGTTCATTGCTAAGGATTTTCCACTGCAGACACTACAGAGAAGGGTCTCCTCACTCAGAATTCTTCTGTTTTCTCAGCATCACAAACACAGTATTTGGGTAAGAGAGGAAAGTCCAGTAAGTCTGCATCTTATCTCAAATGTCAAAGAAAAGAAAGTGAAACAGAGAAACATTTGTTCCAGATTTGTTGGAAAGATTCTAAAAAACTCAGCACCTGAAACCTACTCTGTGGGTTCCTTTTAATGGTTCAATTTGGTTTTTAAACCTTTTTCTCATCAGAGCTGAGGAAGGAAGTAAGATTCATTTACTCATTCAACAAACAGCTCAAACATCACATCTCTGAAAGGCTTCCCTCATCATAAGTTCGAATGGAATACCCCCCACCCTTCTATCATTTTCTAGTTTATTACACTCTGTTAATTTCCTAGGAGTCCTTATCTCTATCTAAAATTATATTTTTATTAATGTTTTACATATTCATTGTCTGATTCTTCCTGGTAGAACATAAGCTCCATGAGAGCAAGAATCTTGCCTCTTCTCCGCTGATGCTTCTCCAGAACCTAAGAGTTTACAACACACGGAAAATTCTCAACAGGCAGCTGTTGAATAAATGAAGGAATGAAGTTGCAAGGGCTCTCTGAAGGCTTTCTTGACATCTCTGGCCTCATTTTGACATTCTTGCTTTTCTGAATACTCTTGCATCCATCGCTCTTCCCCATCACCAGGAATTTGGTCTCTAGGGTTCTCTTCCCTAACAGCTGTACAGTACCACTGAGTCCTTTGCTGCTTCATGACACCAAACTAGCATAAACACAAGCTCATTTGTGATCACTTCACACACTCCTATTTTGTTTCCCCAGCAACACTGTAAGCTCCCCACAGAGAAGGCCTATGTCTTAGGCTAAGGAACAGAGAAGGAAGAGAAGGGTTTTGAAAAAATGATAATGAAGTGAGTTTTAAAAATACTAAACTTGTATGCCTATGGTATATGCAGGTAGAAATGTCCAATAGACAGTTTATGTGTATGGATCTGATGTCAGAAAAGAAGTCTAAGCTGAAATCATTCATTTGTAACTTGTCAACAGCTGTTCAGTATGACTAACGAGTTGAGTGTATGCGCTCACTCCGGGAGAGAGCAGACATTGAGAAGATGAGCAACAAAGGGCAGAGCCACAGCACTGCCACCAGGGCCAGGCAGAGGAAGGAGGATGAGAAGGGCCCATGTCAGCGGTAGGAGGGGGACCAGAACAGTGCATCTTGTGGATGCTAAGAAAGTTGACACTCTCAAGATGGTAGAGAATGGTCGATGATGGCAAATGTCACAAAGAATCCAAGTAAGGAAAGACTACAAAATGGCCTCTGGATTTGGCAGTGAGTCTTGCTACAGCAATTTCACCTGAGGAACGAGAAAAGAAGCCTGACTGAGAGGGGCTGAGAATGGCCTTTACTGGAAGATGAGTAATTCAGCAAAGCGAGTCAAGACAGTGCCCTTTACAAGCTTAGCTTTGAAGACAGGGAGAAAGATAGGCTGGTACCTAAATCTGAGCTTCTGTGGAAAATAAATTGAGTTTAGTACTCAACAGGGGGTTTCAAATTGTGCATGTGAAATGTGTACAGTTTATTGTATACCAATTATACCTCCATAAAGTATTAGTTTTAAAAAGCACATTTTAGAAGTTCACAAAATGTAAGTATCTTCTCATTTGAGAATAAAATTTCAAATTCATAATAACATATTAAGATATTTTCTGATATAGAAATGAGAAAAATCCAGTATAAGGAAAAAACCAGAAATAGGTAAACTAATACTCCTGGTTTACAAATAATAGTAAGAAAAAAATCAATAGCTAACAGAAGAACTTTTTTTTCTTATGGTAGGGAGCAGAAAAGCATTATGACCTGGAATATGGGCCAGCATAGAAAAAGCAGTGGAATTATGTTATTTTAGACCTATCTAAGAGACTAGAGAATGGACTAGATCATGACCCAAATTAAGGCAACTACAAGCCAAATTAAGACCTCCAAGAAAGGCTCAAAGAGTTTCCTGAGCACAGATGAAAAGGCCTTAATGTCATCAAAGCTTCATTTAGGGTCATAATGAGAGAAAAAACATGTAGATATACATTGGGTAGAGAAGGGAGAATAACATCTAAACTAAATATTGGTCCTTTTCCAAAGATTCAGCAATTATCCTACCAGAGTCCTAAAAACTGAAGGGAATAAAATGCCAAGGTTTAAACAATTAATTGTTAGCAAACTCAAAGTGAGTCAGGTAGACAAAACTAAAGAGAAATATTAACTCAGTGAAAGCTGGTTTTTCAGAATGCAGCCATCTAGAATTCTCTCTACAGTGTTTTCAAGTGGAATAGAAAAAAATGACAAATAGAAAGTCAGTAGATGAAATACTAATGTGTACAGTCTTTTATATTTTCTCAAAGCATACTCTTCCTCACTGGATCCTTAAAATAATTCAGAGAGGCAGGCAGTGGGCCAGAGTGTCAGTAGCCCCCCACTAACCCCTGAGTGATATTTATCTTTTGTGTTTTCACACAAATGGACCTTGAGAGGTAATGTTTTTCCTTTGACCTGTCCTGTTTTCCCACAACATTATCCAGGGAAGCAGATTTATCAGAGACTGAAAATGCAATAGAATAAGCAGGGAAAAGTGGAGAAGAGGCATTGTATATCTGTTGAAATGTGTACCATCACCTTATTACTTCAAAAAATAAGCGTTAAAGATAAGTGATATGGTTACCAACTTACTAATTAGAGAACTAGACAAGAGGCTAAGTGATGTAATCATCCTATTCCAGATTGCAACTCATGATTAGAAAAGCAACTTCCAGTATCTGCCATAGAATTAGTAGAGAGTCATTATGATGTTCTATACCCCTGTGACCTCAAGGCAACTAGTGGGAAGTGATGGTCATGAAAGCATGATGATTCATAAGACCTGACAAGATATTCAGCATCAATTTGGTATCCAAGGTACTACTAGCATCTTCAGCTATTCATCACTCTTCCCATTTCTCCCAACCCAATCCTGTCTATCCCCCCTAAAATAATAGCTAGTATTTACAGAGGACTTACTAACCATTGTTCTAAGCACTTTTCATGTACTAGTACTAAGTCACTTAATTATCACAACCCTATGAGTAGGTGCTATTTTTTGCATGTTCATTTATAGATGAAATTGCCATGACACAAATAGGTTAGGTAATCTACCCAGTGGGCATGTAGCTGGTAAGTATGAGAGCATATTCAAGCCCAAGCAGTCTAGAATCAGAGCTCTCATTCTCAATCACTAGGCAATACTATCTTTTATTTCAGATCATAATCATATCTTCTCTGGACTATTACAACAGCTTCCTAGCTGCTCTCCATTCAAGTTAACTCTTTTCACATTATTACTTTTTATTATAAAAATAATATGCAAATACATTCTCCAGGTAAAATATTATAATAGCATGAATCAGACAAAATCCCTTTTGGCCACCAGCTGCAATCCCAAGTTTCTCCCCAGGGTCTGGTGTGTCTCCTTCTAGATGTTTTTCTGCATATGTATATACCTTTAAAAATATTCAGTATTGTTTGATAGATTTTTAAATAAATTTTATTATATTAATTTGCAAATGTTTAATTAATCTATATATTTTCATGGGCATGCTAAATCAAAACAGTGTGACCTTTAAAAGAAGAAAAATCCATTCCCTATCTTGAAAAACTACTCCCACTCCAAATGCAGATGGTACAACCCTATTGAAGTTCTCTACTACTCCCCTTTTAGTATCAGTGAAATCAAGCAAGTCCCCCAGAGGAAAAGACTAGGAAAAAAAATTAAAGGAGCAACAAGTTGAGTAGTATATACAAAGTAGGATGAGGAGAACAATTTTATAGCAGCTCATCTGTGGATGAAACAGTCCATGGATGAGGGCATCCTCATCTGGGGATTTGCCATGCAATGAAGCCAGATCCACTTCTGATGAAGTCTGTGTAAATAACCAGAATATCAGGTTACTTGTGCATCTCATTCCAGTGGCAACCTGGCATATCAGGATAACATTATGTTTCCACTCACTGAACTAGTCCCTTCATGGATGTGAATGTGTTTACGTCTTTACTTGTCTACTGTTTCCAGAGTATAAGAATTCCATCTCTCTTCTTTTCTGCTGCAGTGTATACTATTTCAACAAATATTTGTTGAATGACTGAATAAAGCCAAAGGTGTATGATTAATTCTGATTATCAAGGTTCCATGAATTTTCTACCTTGACTTTTTGAAGCTTCAGAAAACAGAATGATTTGATCACCTATGGCCATTGTACATTGATCTAAACAGTTATAGATCTACAGCAGACACTAATAACAACCCACCTAAATTATACCTACCTATGGCAGGTAGGTATAATTAAGAGTTAACAAATATCACCATATGCTTGCTGTGTGACCTTGGGCAATTTTCTTAACCTCTCTCTTCAGTTTCCTTCTCTGAAATAATGAACATAATAAAACTTTTAGGATTTAGTGAGGACTAGGTGAACTGATACATAAAAGCATCTAATAATGTGTGAGACATTGAGTGAGTCCTCAGTAAATGTCAGCCCTGTGCCTATTTCTCCTTCTGCTCACTCGCCACCCCCTTCCTAATAATAAGGCTTTGAGTTTATTTACCCTGATAAGCATTTCTCTTCTCTCATTTCCATTTGTGGCAATCTGGGCAACAACTTCTTTCTTTTCCAGTGCTGACCTACTGTTTGGTTGGAATCAGTCCCAGGGCTCTGGGCTCTAGAGACTGCCGTTAGACTACGAACCATCATGGATCAAATCCAAGTGCTACAGCATATAATGGCTCTGGCCACTAAAAAACAAATGCAAACTGTTTTAGCTGTTTTATGGAGTGCAGTACATACCCAAAAGTTTATAATAGGGTTACCAAATACGGTGTTCTAAAACTCAAAATATCATCCAAAAATTACTCATCTCCTCATAGACATAACTTGCTATGTTGAATATTAAAACAGACACCTCGCTCTTGAGTCTGAAGTTTTCTCCAAAGTTCTCACAATTATAATTTCAAACCAGTGAATGTTATTCAAACAGGGAAAGACAGAATCTTCAACTTACTTTCACCCTGTGAGACTCTTTATCCAACTCCTACCATTTCTGCTTCCTCAAATTCTTTTAAATCTACCTAAAATCCCCTTATTTACAAAGTCTTAGAGTCTCAGAAACACTTGCATTTATTCTGTCATGTACACACCCTAACAAGTCATCCTAGGGCTTTAAAAAGAATTTAAGGAGACTCAGCTAAACACAATCCTTCCCCCTTATAAGTCTTGCTTCTCTCCAGAATTTAAGAACATCTTCCCACAAACCATTGGGGTAGAGCTACTGGGTCGCTGGCTGAATGATCTCCTAGCAATTAGACGTGTCTTTAAGGCATGATATCCATTACTTCTCCTTCATCCTGCATTACAACTTGAACAATGCCCAGCTCAATAAAAGCAGTGTTTCTACTATCCTGGTTAGGTTCCAACCTCAGCCTTCAAGTGGAGATCTGTCTGGGTAGCTTATAAATCTTGTTTAAAAAAAAAAAAAAAGTTCTTGCTTTGAGACCTGGGGAGTGTCAAGAATTGCTGGAGTATTTTCTTCATGTGCCCTTCGCCTAAAGATTACATCTTTTGCTCAAAGATTTAACAAGAGCCACCCGGTTAGAATTATAGTCAAAAGGATTAGCTAAGCATACTACACCCCAAAGACAAGCAGCAGCTGGATTACTGTGCCACAGCTCACCTATTTGTAAGAGATGATCTCAGGGTTCCTTATTCACAGAAAACTCAAAACCCTGAGGAATTCATACACCACTCACGCATCATTACAAAAGAACTCCAAAGTGGAAATTAATATCTAGATGGGTCTGAATAGGCCTGGGAAGAACCTTATTTTCTCACTTCTGGATTCTGGCTAGCTAAGCCTCAGTCCTGAGGGCCAAGTAATTGCTGGGAGGAGGGGTGAGGGGACCCAATCAGGGGAGTTATTTCAGGACCTAGATCTTTCCATTGCCCCAATCATCCTTCACGTGTCATATATCTTTCCAAGGCTTGGTTCCCACCTGTAGTTAAAAAATGCCTGATAATCTTAAAGTACAGTGTGTTTTATAATACCATTAATTCCTTAAAGCAGCTTGTTAAATAAAGTACCTTAATTCTTGAAGGATGGAAACGAGACAAAAAGAAACACAAGCTACAAAATTCATCCTCAGACTAGTTCATCAGCTGACTGGTTGACTATAATATTCCATTAATAATAAGATAAGGCACAGATGAAAACAATCACTGGGAATAAGCACACTTCAAACTGACAAAAGTCCCAGACCATTTAAAATGGTAAATTTAGATCTCCGATCTCTCTCTCTCTCTCTCCCTCTCCCTCCCTCTCTCTCTCCCTCTCTGATCTGTCTCTCTCTCCCTCTCTCGCTCTCCCTCCCTCTCTCCCTTTCTCCCTCCCTCTCTCCCTCCCTCTCTGATCTCTCTCTCTCCCTCCCTCACTCTCCCTCTCTCTCTCTCTCCCTCCCTCTCTCTCTCCCTCTCCCTCCCTCTCTCTCTCCCTCTCTCCAATCTCTCTCTCTCTTTTTTAAAAAGCAATTTTGTCCCAACCCCAACACAAGTTAAACCACTAAAACCACTTAAATTATAGTGATGAAATCACAGCTTTTGTAGCTGAGATCTGCTTTGCCCCATTCCAAGGAAACCCAGCTACACCTTTAGAAAACTTTGTTCCTTTTTTGACCATGCAATGAATTTTACTAAACAGTCCATTATTTTGTTGCAGCCTTTCTCCTGGTGGTGAGGGGTGAGTTTGGGAGGGGTGGGGCAGTGGTTGGGAAATTTGCAAGTGAAGCATTTTTTCATACCTCGATTAAAATGGTTAATTAGGTGCAACAGAGATTCCTTAAATGCTACAGAATTATATCAAATCCTTATGTCAAACTCCTTAGTTTTGAGGAGAGTACACTCCCATTTTAAATGATGTTCTTTAGATTTGCCATTTGGTAATACTGAAACTAAAAAAAAGCTCAGGAGAAAAAAAAATCAAAAAACACTGACAGTTTGAACATACCATCAATTTTTCAAGGGCAAAGACCAAGATCCTTCTCATACAAGTCAACATAAAACACTTTGGGGGCAGTTAGGAGAATTATCTGCTCATGATATCAACCCTAGAAATGTCCCTATAAACATCCTCACTGATAATTCTTCAGTCACCAGTTTCTTAAAACCAACAAGACCCAATTCAGCAGCTACCACAAGTGGCCCAAACTGCCTTTACGAAATTATGCAAGTTTCTCTTCCTAAGAACTGCCGCCAAAAAAAAGGTAAAAAAGGCTTCCCTGGTGGCGCAGTGGTTGAGAGTCCGCCTGCCGATGCAGGGGACACGGGTTCGTGCCCTGGTCCGGGAAGATCCCACATGCCGCAGAGCGGCTGGGCCCGTGAGCCATGGCCGCTGAGCCTGCACATCCGGAGCCTGTGCTCCGCAACGGAAAAGGCCACAGCAGTGAGAGGCCCGCGTACCGCAAAAAAAAAAAAAAAAAAACAAAAACGGTAAAAAAAAATCTTGGACCAGAAGAATTGGGTCACAGGATGAGAGAGACACCACTTTCTTCAATATTATTAATTCTTGATTTTTAAGGAAACATGGTTCCCATTAGGCTAAGAGAGTTTCTTAAATGTGACCTACATTCAAGCGTAATTATCTTTCTTTCCCAATTGGCAAACATACACTGTATAACCTCGTTATAAAATCCCGTAATTAATACAGTTTTGAATGTTAAGAGCCAAATTATCTGACCTAAAATGTAGTAAGGTATATAATAGTTGAAGACAATCAGAATAGTCTGACTCTACCTTAGGCTTGCCCCCGATGTTTTCAAACAATAGCTCTTCCTTTATACAACATGACTTATTTTATTATTGGAAGTTATCCACGAATTCACTGGGAGAAGCTAGGAATGCTACATTCTTACTAAATATTCAGAAATAGTTTTAAATATTATTTTTAAAATACAACCAAGAATAGAACTAAAACAACATGTGAAGCTTTATGGCAGTAGGAATTTATTCTGTAGACAGATTACATTATTAATTTATGCTGTTGTATTTATTGGGTTTTATTAAGTGGTATCTAAGAGACATATCGTGTCTTCAGAGAAAAGAACTGAAAGGTTTGGATCTAAGTACCAGGCCAGCACTCACCAGCTCTCTGATCTTAAGCTTATCACTCAAATCCATTTCTCATCTGTAAAATGGAGTCGTGGCAATACCTATTCCACAGGGTTGTTTTAAAGAACAAATATAATCATTTGAAATAATTATACCTCAAAAGGATTAAATAAATTTTGGCTTGTTAGTCTACCTTCACATATTAAGAAAATAGCCAGAGAAATGACACATGCTAAAAGATATCTTAAAAATGTCCACTGAAAATACATTTTTACAAATGACATGGGCTATAAATAAATACTAAAAAGCATTTAGAAATTTCAGATCATACAAATATGCATTCAAAAATTAACACGGACTTCCAGTTAAAGATGACAGACTGTACACATGTATTTATATTCTTTTCCATCCAGAAGCCCATTAAAATGTCGATGAAGAATGCAAGTAGGTATAAACTCATAAGAATATATAGGACCAGGGGAAGATGGCGGAAGAGTAAGACGCGGAGATCACCTTTCTCCCCACAGATACACCAGAAATACATCTACACGTGGAACAACTCCTACAGAACACCTACTGAACGCTGGCAGAAGACCTCAGGCCTCCCAAAAGGCAAGAAAGTCCCCACGTACCTGGGTAGGGCAAAAGAAACAAGAATAAACAGAGACAAAAGAATAGGGACGGGACCCGCACCAGTGGGAGGGAGCTGTGAAGGAGGAAAGGTTTCTACACACTAGGAAGCCCCTTCGCGGACGGAGAGTGTGGGGGGCGGAGGCGGAAAGCTTCGAAGCCGCGGACGAGAGCACAGCAACAGGGGTGAGGTGGCCAAAGCAGAGAGATTCCCGCACAGAGGATCGGTGCCGACCGGCACTCACCAGCCCAAGGGCTTGTCTGCTCCCCCGCCAGGGCGGGCAGGGCTGGGAGCTGAGGCTCGGGCTTTGGACGGAGCACAGGAGAGGACTGGGGTTGGCGGCGTGAACACAGTCTGCAGGGCGTTAGTGCACCAAGGCTAGCCGGGAGGGAGTCCGGGGAAAAGTCTGGACCTGCCGAAGACGTAAGAGACTTTTTCTTCCCTCTTTGTTTCCTGGTGCGCGAGGAGAGGGGATTAAGGGCGCTGCTTAAAGGAGCGCCAGAGACAGGCGCAAGCCGCGGCTAAAAGCGCGGACCCCAGAAAGGGGCATGAGACGCTAAGGCTGCTGCTGCCGCCACCAAGAAGCCTGTGTGCGAGCACAGGTCACTATCCACACCCCCCTTCCGGGGAGCCTGTGCAGCCCACCCCTGCCAGGGTCCTGGGATCCAGGGACAACTTCCCCGGGAGAACACACGGCGCGCCTCAGGCTGGTGCAACGTCACGCCGGCCTCTGCCGCTGCAGGCTTGCCCCACACTCCGTACCCCTCCCTCCCCCCGGCGTGAGTGAGCCAGAGCCTCCGAAGCAGCTGCTCCTTTAACCCCGTCCTGTCTGAGCGAAGAACAGACGCTCTCAGGTGACCTGCACGCAGAGGTGGGGCCAAATCCAAAGCTGAGCCCCGGAAGCTGTGAGAACAAAGACGACAAAGGGAAATCCCTCCCAGCAGCCTCAGGAGCAGCGGATTAGAGCTCCACAATCACCTTGGCGTACCCTGCATCTGTGGAATACCTGAATAGACAACGAATCATCCCAAACTGAGGAGGTGGAGAGCAAGATTTACGATTTTTCCCCCTTTTCCTCTTTTTGTGTGTATGTGTATGCTTCTGTGTGAGAGTTTGTCTGTATAGCTTTGCTTCCACCATTTGTCCCAGGGTACTATCCGTTCGTTTTTGTTTTTTTTTTTCTTTTTAAACGAATTTTTTTCTTAATAATTATTTTTTATTTTAATTATTTTATTTTATCTTCTTTCTGTCTTTCTTTCCTTCCCTCCTTCCGTCCTTCCTTCCTCCCTCCCTCCTTTCTTCCTTTCTTTCTCTCTTTCTCCCTTTCTACTTTTTCTCCCTTTTATTCTGAGCTGTGTGGATGAAAGGCTCTTGGTGCTGCAGCCAGGACTCAGTGCTGTGCCTCTGAGGTGGGAGAGCCAACTGCAGGACCCTGGTCCACAAGAGACCTCCCAGCTCCACATAATATCAAACAGCAAAAATCTCCCAGAGATCTCCATCTCAGCACCAGCACCCAGCTTCACTCAACGACCAGCAAGTTACAGTGCTGGACACCCTATGCCAAACTACTAGCAAGACAGGAACACAACCCCACCCATTAGCAGAGAGGCTGCCTAAAATCATAATAAGTCCACAGACACCCCAAAACACACCAACAGACGTGGACCTGCCCACCAGAAAGACAAGACCAGCTTCATCCACCAGAACACAGGCACTAGTCCCCTCCACCAGGAAGCTTACAAAACCCACTGAACCAACTTTAGCCAATGGGGACAGACACCAGAAACAACAGGAACTATGAACCTGCAGCCTGCAAAAAGGAGACCCCAAACACAGTAAGATAAGCAAAATGAGAAGACAGAAAAGCACACAGCAGATGAAGGAGCAAGATAAAAACCCACCAGACCTAACAACTGAAGAGGAAATAGGCAGTCTACATGAAAAAGAATTCAGAATAATGATATTAAAGATGATCCAAAATCTTGGAAATAGAATAGACAAAATGCAATAAATATTTAACAAGGACCTAGAAGAACTAAAGATGAAACAAGCAATGATGAACAACACAATAAATGAAATGAAAAATACTCTAGATGGGATCAATAGCAAAATAACTGAGGCAGAAGAACGGATAAGTGACCGGGAAGATAAAATAGTGGAAATAACTACTGCAGAGCAGAATAAAGAAAAAAGAATGAAAAGAACTGAGGACAGTCTCAGAGACCTCTGGGACAACATTAAACGCACCAACATTCGAATTATAGGGGTTCCAGAAGAGGAGAAAAACAAAGGGACTGAGAAAATATTTGAAGACATTATAGTTGAAAACTTCCCTAATATGGGAGAGGAAATAGTTAATCAAGCCCAGGAAGCACAGAGAGCCCCATACAGGATAAATCCAAGGAGAAATACGCCAAGACACATATTAATCAAACTGTCAAAAATTAAATACAAAGAAAACATATTAAAAGCAGCAAGGGAAAAACAACAAAAAACACACAAGGGAATCCCCATAAGGTTAACAGCTGATCTTTCAGCAGAAACTCTGCAAGCCAGAAGGGACTGGCAGGACATATTTAAAGTGATGAAGGAGAAAAACCTGCAACCAAGATTACTCCACCTAGCAAGGATCTCATTCAGATTTGATGGAGAAATTAAAACCTTTACAGACAAGCAAAAGCTGAGAGAGTTCAGCACCACCAAACCAGCTTTACAACAAATGCTAAAGGAACTTCTCTAGTCAAGAAACACAAGAGAAGGAAAAGATGTACAATAATGAACCCAAAACAATTAAGAAAATGGGAATAGGAACATACGTATCGATAATTACCTTAAATGTAAATGGACTAAATGCTCCCACCAAAAGACGCAGATTGGCTGAATGGATACAAAAACAAGACCCATATACATGCTGTCACAAGAGACCCACTTCAGACCTACAGACACATACAAACTGAAAGTAAGGGGACAGAAAAAGATATTCCATGTAAATGGAAACCAAAAGAAAGCTGGAGGGCTTCCCTAGTGGCGCAGTGGTTGAGAGTCCGCCTGCCAATGCAGGGGACACGGGTTCGTGCCCCGGTCCAGGAAGATCGCACATGCCGCGGAGCGGCTGGGCCCATGAGCCATGTCCGCTGAGCCTGCGCGTCCGGAGCCTGTGCTCCACAACAGGAGAGCCCACAACAGTGAGAGGCCCGCGTACCGCAAAAACAAAAACAAAAACAAAAGAAAGCTGGAGTAGCAATTCTCATATCAGACAAAATAGACTTTAAAATAAAGACTATTAGAAGAGACAAAGAAGGACACTACATAATGATCAAGGGATCAATCCAAGAAGAAGATATAACAATTTTAAATATTTATGCACCCAACATAGGAGCACCTCAATACATAAGGCAAATACTAACAACCGTAAAAGGGGAAATCGACAGTGACACATTCATAGTAGGGGACTTTAACACCCCACTTTCACCAATGGACAGATCATCCAAAATGAAAATAAATAAGAAAACACAAGACTTAAATGATACATTAAACAAGATGGACTTAATTGATATTTATAGCACATTCCATCCAAAAACAACAGAATACACATTTTTCTCAAGTGCTCATGGAACATTCTCCAGGATAGATCATATCTTGGGTCACAAAGCAAGCCTTGGTAAATTTAAGAAAACTGAAATTGTATCAAGTATCTTTTCCAACCACAATGCTATGAGACTAGATATCAATTACAGGAAAAGATCTGTAAGAAATACAAACACATGGAGGCTAAACAATACACTACTAAATAACGAAGTGATCACTGAAGAAATCAAAGAGGAAATCAAAAAATACCTAGAAACAAATGACAATGGACACACGACGACCCAAAACCTATGGGATGCAGCAAAAGCACTGCTAAGAGGGAAGCTTATAGCAATACAATCCTACCTTAAGAAGCAGGAAACATCTCAAATAAACAACCTAAGCTTGCACCTAAAGCAATTAGAGAAAGAAGAACAAAAAAACCCCAAAGTTAGCAGAAGGAAAGAAATCATAAAAATCAGATCAGAAATAAATGAAAAAGAAATGAAGGAAACCATAGCAAAGATCAATAAATCTAAAAGCTGGTTCTTTGAGAAGATAAACAAAATTGATAAACCATTAGCCAGACTCATCAAGAAAAAAAGGGAGAGACTCAAATCAATAGAATTAGAAATGAAAAAGGAGAAGTAACAACTGACACTGCAGAGATATAAAAGATCATGAGAGATTACTACAAGCAACTCTATGCCAATAAAATGGACAACCTGGAAGAAATGGACACATTCTTAGAAATGCACAACCTGCCAAGACTGAATCAGGAAGAAATAGAAAATATGAACAGACCAATCACAAGCACTGAAATTGAAACTGTGATTAAAAATCTTCCAACAAACAAAAGCCCAGGACCAGATGGCTTCACAGGGGAATTCTATCAAACATTTAGAGAAGAGCTAACACCTATCCTTTTCAAACTCTTCCAAAATATAGCAGAGGGAGGAACACTCCCAAACTCATTCTACAAGGCCACCATCACCTTGATACCAAGACCAGACAAGGATGTCACAAATAAAGAAAACTACACGCAATATCACTGATGAACACAGATGCAAAAATCCTCAACAAAATACTAGCAAACAGAATCCAACAGCACATTAAAAGGATCATACACCATGATCAAGTGGGGTTTATTCCAGGAATGCAAGGATTCTTCAATATATGCAAATCAATCAACGTGATACACCATACTAACAAATGGAAAGAGAAAAACCATATGATCATCTCAACTGGTGCAGAGAAAACTTTTGACAAAATTCAACACCCATTTATGATAAAAACCCTGCAGAAAGTAGGCATAGAGGGAACATTCCTCAACATAAAAAAGGTCACATATGACAAACCCACAGCCAACATCGTCCTCAATGGTAAAAAACTGAAAGCATTTCCACTAAGATCAGGAAGAAGACAAGGTTGCCCACTCTCACCACTCTTATTCAACATAGTTTTGGAAGTTTTAGCCACAGCCATCAGAGAAGAAAGGAAGTAAAAGGAATCCAAATTGGAAAAGAAGAAGTAAAGCTGTCACTGTTTGCACATGACATGATACTATACATAGAGAATCCTAAAGATGCTACCAGAAAACTACTAGAGCTAATCAATGAATTTGGTAAAGTAGCAGGATACAAAATTAATGCACAGAAATCTCTGGCATTCCTATACACTAATGATGAGAAATCTGAAAGAGAAATTAAGGAAACACTCCCATTTACCACTGCAACAAAAAGAATAAAATATCTAGGAACAAACCTACCTAAGGAGACAAAAGACCTGTATGCAGAAAATTATAAGACACTGATGAAAGAAATTAAAGATGATACAAATAGATGGAGAGATATACCATGTTCTTGGATTGGAAGAATCCACAGTGTGAAAATGACTCTATTACCCAAAGCAATCTACAGATTCAATGCAATCCCTATCAAACTACCACTGGCATTTTTCACAGAACTAGAACAAAAAATTTCACAATTTGTATGGAAACACAAAAGACCCTGAATAGCCAAAGCAATCTTGAGAACGAAAAATGGAGCTGGAGGAATCAGGCTGCCTGACTTCAGACTATACTACAAAGCTACAGTAATCAAGACAGTATGGTACTGGTACAAAAACAGAAAGATAGATCAATGGAACAGGACAGAAAGCCCAGAGATAAACCCACATACATATGGTCACCTTATCTTTGATAAAGGAGGCAGGAATATACAGTGGAGAAAGGACAGCCTCTTCAATAAGTGGTGCTGGGAAAATTGGACAGGTACATGTAAAAGTATGAGATTAGATCACTCCCTAACACCATACACAAAAATAAGCTCAAAATGATTTAAAGACCTAAATGTAAGGCCAGAAATTATCAAACTCTTAGAGGAAAACATAGGCAGAACACTCTATGACATAAATCACAGCAAGATCCTTTTTGACCCATCTCCTAGAGAAATGGAAATAAAAACAAAAATAAACAAGTGGGACCTAATGAAACTTAAAAGCTTCTGCACAGCAAAGGAAACCATAAACAAGACGAAAAGACAACCCTCAGAATGGGAGAAAATATTTGCAAATGAAGCAACTGACAAAAGATTAATCTCCAAAATTTATAAGCAGCTCATGCAGCTCAATAACCATAAAACAAACAACCCAATCCAAAAATGGGCAGAAGACCTAAACAGACATTTCTCCAAAGAAGATATACAGACCGCCAACAAACACATGAAAGATGCTCAACATCATTAATCATTAGAGAAATGCAAATCAAAACTACAATGAGATATCATCTCACACCAGTCAGAATGGCCATCATCAAAAAATCTAGAAACAATAAATGCTGGAGAGGGTGTGAGAAAAGAGAACATTCTTGCACTGCTGGTGGGAATGTGAATTGGTACAGCCACTGTGGAGAACAGTATGGAGGTTCCTTAAAAAACTACAAGTAGAACTACCATATGACCCAGCAATCCCACTACTGGGCATATACCCTGAGAAAACCATGATTCAAACAGAGTCATGTACCAAAATGTTCATTGCAGCTCTATTTACAATAGCCAGGACATGGCAACAACCTAAGTGCCCATCATCGGATGAATGGATAAAGAAGATGTGGCACATATATGCAATGGAATATTACTCAGCCATAAAAAGAAATGAAATTGAGCTATTTGTAATGAGGTGGATAGACCTAGAGTCTGTCATACCAACTGAAGTAAGTCAGAAAGAGAAAGACAAATACCATATGCTAACACATATATATGGAATTTAAGAAAAAAAAATGTCATGAAGAACCTAGGGGTAAGACAGGAATAAAGACACAGACCTACTAGAGAATGGACTTGAGGATATGGAGAGGGGGAGGGGTAAGCTGTGACAAAGCGAGAGAGTGGCATGGACATATATACACTACCAAACATAAAACAGATAGCTAGTGGGAAGCAGCCGCATAGCACGGGGAGATCAGCTCGGTGCTTTGTGACCACCTAGAGGGGTGGGATAGGTAGGGTGGGAGGGAGGGAGATGCAAGAGGGAGGAGATATGGGAACATATGTATATGTGTGACTGATTCACTTTGTTGTGGAGCAGAAGCTAACACACCATTGTAAAGCAATTATACTCCAATAAAGATGTAAAAAAATTAAAAAATTAAAAAAATAAAAAAAGAATATATAGTGGTCATTAGCTCATAGAAGACTTAAATTTTTGGAAGATGACAAGTAGATGTAGATATACTAACAGATGAAAGGCATATAAAGAAGTGAGCTTAGAGTAAAATGAAAGGGAAGTAGCTGGTGTAGTAACAGAGATGGAAATAAGCTGCCAAGAAGAACCATTGAGATGCTCAGAATTCTGAAAATGCAGATACAATAGGGGAGGGAATGACGCATGAGACTGAAAAATAGAGGAAATAGATGCAAATTCTGTTTATGGGACAGCTGATTTCATCACTATGTAAATCACAAACCAGTCATGGTGTTTTCCTTACTTTCAAATGTGAACAAAATACCAAAGATTCCCATACATTTGAAAAAGTCCCAATGTGGGAGATTCTGACCAAAATAAACAGGAATACTGATTCCAAAATAAAAAGATATAATGTGAAGAACAGAAATTTTTACAGAAACTCTAACATCCTTAGAAAGATTTAAGAATACATTGCATCCATAAGACAAGAACAGGATAGTATGAAAAAAGAAAAAACAGATTAAGAAGGAACCTTGATTTAAAGAATATGAGTGTCAAAGGAAAAAAGAAAAAGAAATTTTAGAATACAGAATTGAGAAATTCTCCCAGAAAATAAAATTTTAAAAGACAAAAGGATCAAAATCAGGAGAATTAATAGATAATTATTAGGAATTATGGAAAATGAGTAGCAAAAATGGAAGGGAGAAAATTGTTAATTTGATTAATACAAGAGAATTTTGGATAGCAGAAAGATTTAACACTTCAGATTGGAATAGCCCACCAATGGCTGTAAAAAGGCCTCCATCAATGATTGTTCCCGAAGAAAAAAAGCAGAAGACAAAGCAGATCATCAAAGAATGAGAATCAAGCTGGCATGAAACTTCACATCAGCAATACTGATCATCAAGAAAAAGGAAAACTGCCTTTGAAATTCTGAGGAATTTTACATTTTCTATACCTAATTAAATTATTATTCAAGTGTGAACTTAGATCACACTTGCATGTGCTGATTTTCACACATTCAAACAATCAGAAAAGTTGCATCTCACATATCCTTTCTTAGGAATTTTGATGAGTATGTACTGCAGCAAAAAGAAGTAAACAATGAAAGCAAAGGACTCGAGTTCCAGAAATGAGGAAACAAAAGTAACACCAAGATGATCATCACTATTAGCAGGCCTATATAACAAGTACAGGTAAGAATAGCAAGACGAAGAGCTTCAAAGGAAAGCAGTTTCTGGAAAAATTTAACAAAATCTCTGAATGGTCAAAAAAACAAAAATTATAACACAAAAAAGGCAAGTAGTATAAGAAAAAAAAAGGCAATTAGAAACTCCAGAAAAATTTAAAGTTGTACAAGAAGTATAATACACTATGTGATACCGCAATAAACAAGATTGAGCCTCAATATAAACACTACTATTGGTTTACAATTTTAGAATCAACTGATAGACAAAGATGGTAGAATGATGATGAGAGAGAAGTCAAATGTTAATAACCTTGACACTGTAGAAATACAGATTACAAGAGGTACAGATTGGGAGGGAGAAATGGGAGAGGAGAACTGAAAAGATGGGGACACAAAATAAATTGTCTCTTGTTAAAAGAATAAGTGTTTCACTTAAAGTTGCAAAAGGAATAAGTATTTTATCTAAAATTGCATAGGCAACCAATAAAGATCTAAAGTAGAGATATGACTAAAGGAGGTATTGAGTGACTTAATCATGTTACATTCTCATCTATCTGCATGGGAAGAAAACATATAATACCTAAAACTAATAACCCAAGATTTAGCAGTATAACAATATTGCTTAGAGATATAGAGGTAAAGAACCAAAGGAAAAAATACTATAAAAGTTAAAATTTATATCTGAGAAGAGACTGAAGATAAGAAGGAGTAGACAGAGAACTACTGCTTTTTAGTGCAAGTACTTTTATCTTTTTTGTTGTTGTTACCATGTGTGATTTTTGTTTTGATAAAAGTTTTTAATTATTAATGTAAAAATACAAATGTATAAATTTTACTAAGAAATATGTGATCCACTATTATGCACATATTGATCAAATTTATGTAAATATTAAGGGACAAAGTCTTCTTCTACAATATATTTAATTATATTTAATGCTGCATTTGACTTCAGAACGGGGAGATGCTCACTTTATTTTGATAAACAGGCACTAACCAACTGTCAAGTGTTCCAAACCCAGCAAGATGTAAAGTATCTTCAAATATCCCCTCCATTTGGAGACATCTGTGCTCATTGATTTACAATGTGCACGGAATGCCTGATTATTTTATTATGACATTTACTACTGCAGGAATTATTCATTAACATTCACCAGCAAGCTGAGAACATGTGGGGCTGATATCTTGATTCAGAACCCTAAACCTAAAAGGAATATAAGTACTTGGTAAACTTAGAAGTAGATTCTACTCTACAACCACCACCCTTCTTCATCTACCTTTCATAGACATTTATCACTACCTACAGGTGCATTTTGCATGGAATGTCCTTTGTGAGCAGCAGGGAACAAAGGGAGTTTCCTGTAAAATGATGCTGAAACATGATCATTGATGTCTATTATCTTGCCAGAACCTTGCCTATTGAATATCGTCCCTGGCTATTATTCAGATATTGTTTCTTTGGATGAGTAAGACAAAAATGGGAAGTCCACTTAAATGCTCAAACAGTACCCTCTGCTGGTTGAGTTTGAGTTGAAGACTTGATTTGTAACAGGGCTTAGTCACACTGAAAACACGTGGAAAGAAGAAAAGAAAGCAAGTCAAGGCAAACACAAAAATCAACTAATTTTAGTTGCAGATAAGGAAACTGACATTTGAGGCATCATATCACATATATGATGCATACGTACTTTATTAAATCTTAATAGAATGCTTTGCTCTTGCAAAAAGTATATAATTAGGGATTTTGCATATTACATTCAAATTCTCTGCTTTACAAAATGATTCATCACAAGTTCCGCCAGTGAGTTTCTCTAGTGCTCTGAACGTGTGGTGTGATTTACACTCTGTCTTGTGGGAACATGCTAATTGTATAAAGTAAAGTGGTTTCTTGCACCACAGCCTGGGACTCTTATACCATACCAGACATGTCTGCATTACTTGACATGTTTATAAATGTTTAGGAAAAGTTCAAAATTAATTTGTGCTGTCTTGCTAATACGTAAGGAACAGTGGTTTGGAGATGGCAAGATTAATTTATCTGACCAAGGAAGGAATAAGTAACATATGTTTCTGGGACAAGAGCTATCTTATGATCTATCGTGCTTAATATAGTAGAAATGCTTAATAAATTGAGTAGCAATTAAAAACAGGTACTGTCTTACATTTAGAAGTGTAGAACCAGCATTTTTTATACCTTTGACTAAAAATCAAATGTATATTCAGCTGTTCATGCCTATCAGGGTGGGCGGTTCACAATGTATAAAGCATGTCCTATTCTCACTAAGGATTTGCAGTTGACAAGAAAGTCAACATATTTTAGGCCATTAAATAGTGGTACACACTAATAGCCTTTTTTCTGTTTCCTCCAAAAGTAAGAGTGGGAGGAATTTAAGTGCCCACAGGCACCAAGAAATACGGTACATGCTGAGTTTGAGGAAAAGCACATGGTTCTCTTGGTCTATCTTTCATTTATTAACAAGACTGGGATACAAAGAAATAATTCTCCAGTATAAGAAATGCAACAGTGCAAACATGATGACAGGTAGTAACTGAAGCTTGCTTCAGCATCGGGGAGACAATAATGAGTAGGAAGACTGATGAAATGGAGAGTGTGCGCCCCACCTAAACTGATCATACATTCATTGATTGTCACTGTCGCCATGAAGCCCTGAGGGCCAAGGGTTTGTCAGATCTTATACTTTTTCAAAAGGAGCTTGAAGTCAGAATATTTACGCAACATTTCCTCTTTGAGGCTCAAAATTTTCCAGAAGAGTCTGTGAGCCAAAACAAACATCTACAAACTAAATTTATCCCCCAGGCCAGCAGTGTCTAGTGACCACAGACTAAAAGTTCTTTCCTTCTGCTTCAGGCCTTTGCACATGTCCTTCATTCTGCCAGTAATTTTCTTCTCCCATTTCCCCTCCCTTCCTCGCAGTTAACTACACTCATCCTTCTGGTACTCAGTCACTATTGCTCCCAGAAAGTCTTCCCTGATCTGCTAGATTAGGTTAGGTCCCCTTGTGATGGCCTTTCCCATCTTTCTGTGCCTTTCCATCATAGCACATAGCATGGTTTGTCATTATATGTTTATTTGTGTACTTATTTGATTTTTTTCCCTCCACCATGAGACAGGCAGGGGCCATGTCTCTTTTGTTCAGGAGGCTATTGCCCATCCTAAGGTAGGCATTAGAAAGTAGTTGCTGAATAAGCAAGCAATGACTTTAAAATAATTCTTCATAGGTATACCTGGAACTGATCATCTACAATTAATATCACATGATCCCTTAGGTTTGGCCTTTGGAAGCAGAAAGGTCTGGGTTTGAACCCCAGATAGCTCACCTACTGCCTGTGTGATGTAGTTGCTGAATCTCCATGAGTTTGTTTCCTCATTTAAAAAGTGGAACCTCCTAGATTTGTGCAGAGGCCTAAAGATAATGCGTTCGTTATACAGTGCAAACGCGTAGTCAGTGCTCAAAAAATGTTAATTGTTATTATTACCACTAACACTAACAGTCAGTCTACTCACACTAGGTGGCCCATATCCCCCTGGTGCAGTGGCGAGTATCTGGCAAGTCTGAGCTAACAGGCCCACTGCTGTGCCTTCGGCCTCAGAGCAACACCCCTACCCCTACCCCCCAGCAACAGCACTATCCTGCCAACCAAGCTAATCAGCATTCAGAGAAATCAGGCCTGGAAGAGTTCTTACAACCCAGTGTCTTGATCATCAATTTTTTTTTTGAAGTCAGAAAGACTTATTCACCATTGATCTTTCCAGATTATGTAACTGATATTAATCCACCCCTTAAGAATGCTTGATACATATCTCAGGCACACCTGTCAGGAATGAGTTATGAACTTAAGATGGATCAGTGAACATATTATTCCCAGGGAAGGACACATGATCCTTGATTTAGAATAACTGGGAAGGAGACACATGGTGTGTGTCATGGAAAGCAGGGAAGATTGGAGCCAGACTCACCTGTATTCAGAGTTTTTGTCACCAACCAGCTCTGTGATCTTGGACAAGTCCTTAGAACAAGTCCTCGCCTGTAAAACTAACCTCATAACACCTGCTCGGAGCATTGTTTTGAAGATTGAAGATAATATGTGGGAAAGAGTCTGGCATGGAAGAGATGCCCAATGAATGACGGTTAGGTAACAAAAGGGAATCAGAGCGCTGAACTCACGTCTCACCCCCAACCTCTCCACCTATTAAATTTTATTTAACAGAATTAAATAAAATTCTATTGAATTTACACAAGATAGCACAGACCACAGCAGGCTGGATTGGACACTGTGAATCACAGGATTTCAAACTTATAACGGAAGAAACAGCACAATCTTTGGAAATTTATAGATAAACTGGGCCAAAAATTTGACTGCCATGTACAGCTTTTCATCCTCTATGTTCACAGAAAAGTGGGGAGAAATTTGAGGCGACAGATAGCGCTTCCCTGGAAGGCGGGCCAGGAAACCAGCATTCCCTAGTCGCTGTCCCCTGTTTCCAGCATTTGCCTTCGAAAGTCAAGCTGATCTGGCACATCTTGTGTCTCATTTCTGTACCGCTTTGTAACAGAATGTCTATAAGTTTCACCCGTCATCTTTTTATTTATTTTTACTGTCTCACACTAGCCTCCTTGGCTCTTAGCCTCCCCTACAAACTGAGCCCAATACAGGTTATCATCACTTCCTATTCTGAGCTTCTTGGTTCTGCCCACATGGCAGCACTCCCTAAGCCTGACCCAGTACCTGCTTGTCATCCTAGGAACACAGCACCGTTGTCTGATTTATCTGTTTTCCCAGCAACTGGTACATAGTAGATAATGGTATCTACCTACCAAAGAAACGAATTGTGGCTGATTTAAGCAAGAAAGGAATGTATTCAAAGGATGTTGAGTAGTTCCCTGAATCACCAGAAAGCCTGAAGATCCAAATTCTAGATCTTTGTGGCTAGAAACCGAGGCCCCAAATAGCCCCCAGCATTCATCAGGGAAAATACTTCTTCCCTCTCCCTCCGCTCTCTGGTAACAACTTCCCAGTTTAAAATCCAGGACAGCTCTCCAGGCCTGTCTGCAGGGGAAGTGGGAAAGTAGATATCTAGCATTTTCAGCTTCTCACATGAGAGATGGCTTCTGGCCCAGCAAGACTTAAAAGGTAAAGAATTCCTACATAGGATAAGGTTCAAATGTAGGGCAGCCAAAATTAGAATATGGCAAATCATTACTGCACCAACTTCTTAGCATTGACTTCTTAGCATTCAGAACACACAAATTATCTGATGTGTTTGGATAACCAGAAAATTACATGCTCGCTACCTGTTTACTGGAATAAATAAATGAACAATGAACCTAATGCCACACAGTCTCTTTCTTCCTGGGTTCCCATGACATCCACGTCGATTCCTTCTTTGCCCTGAACTTTGAAAGTGGCCCAGACTCACTGTGCCCTACAGAGTGGACACCAAGGACCACCAGCTGTGGGCACAGCAGCCACGCTCACTACCATCCCTTCAGCCTGGCTGGCACCAGCCCCAGGACTGCCTGGCTGCCCCCTCTGGTTTTGTCATCTCTTTTCCATCATTCCCTTGCCCTTTGGACTTGATGACTGCATTTGGCTCACTTACTTTTTGACCCTGGGCACTCTGCAGTTTCTCAACAAGGGTGCAGAACAATTCTTTGTTGAGCAGAACTGCCCCATAGGTTGCAGGATTTTTAACATTCCTGACTGTTTTCATTAAATGTTAAGACTATCGTACAGTCTTGGTGACAACCAAAAAATGGATACACCTTTCCAAACTGTCACTAGTTTGTGGTGGGAAGTGTGGGGATAGCATGATCCTCAGTTGAAGTCCTGGGAAGAGAGTGTTCAAGTCTTCAAACACCAAAAATATAAATGAGGAATCAATGAAGGAAGATGGTTGTCCAAGCCCTTAGTCAGAGCTTTCCAGAGACACAGAGTGGGTGGATTTGCATGAGGAGGGATATTCTTGCTTCTATTGGGAGGGGAGGAGAAAGGAAAAGATGGAAGGAGGGAAGAAGGGAAGGAAAAGGAGGGAGGGAGGGAGGAAAAATACCAGGACACCTTTGTGGAACACTAAAGAAAGTCATGGGGCTTCCCTGGTGGTGCAGTGGTTGAGAGTCCGCCTGCCGATTCAGGGGACACGGGTTCGTGCCCCGGTCTGGGAAGATCCCACATGCCGCGGAGCGGCTGGGCCCGTGAGCCATGGCCGCTGAGCCTGCGCATCTGGAGCCTGTGCTCCGCAACGGGAGAGGCCACAACAGTGACAGGCCCACGTACCGCAAAAAAAAAAAAAAGTCATGAATTTGATAACACTGTGGGCAAAAGAGAAGGAATTAGAACGAATCGATGGGGCACAGGGAATGACTTTCTCCAAAGAAAGGAGCCAAAAATGAATCTTTCGGTAAAGTCACACACTCTGGCTAATGAGAGGAAGACAAGCAGAACTAACAGAAGGTGATTTGCAAGATCACCTGAACCTTCCAAAGATTTGAAGAGTTTTCTTGGAAATGAAGTATTTTATTTTTTTGGATATAGATACAAAGAAAAATACTGAGAAAAGAGATACTGTCCTCAGTCCTGTCACATAGTAGGGCATGTAACTTGGTCTTTGTGGTTTATTAAAATCCCTGAGGGCTCCCCAGGAGATGTTATAAAATTCTCAACTCTGGTCTTAGGCGCTGTCTCCCATTGGCAGGCCCCTTCCTTACTGGGACAAACAACCCAATACTGGTACTGACTGTGCACACACCTATCTGCCCTCACCATTCTTGTAAATAACATCGTAAATTTTTTAAATATTAAAAAAATTAAGTTACATTTTTTAAAATTCTAATTGTAATGTTTGTTCACAGAAGAAAAATTTAGAAAACCTACATAAGGAAAAAGAGGAAATATAAATCACCCACTACCCAGAAATAATGATTGTTAACTTTTGTTGTATATGCTTACAGATATTTTCTATGCATGTATGTGTGTCCATACACACAGACACATATCCTCATGATCATTCCGAGCACTATTTTGTAACCTGCTCTTTCCGGTGGTATCTTTTACATCAACCAATATAGCATAGAATGGTAACATTTTTAATGGCAATATAGAATTCCATTACATGATTATACCATAACTTTCTTAATCAATATATTATATTTGACACGTAGGCTATTTCTAATTGTTTTGCTATTGTAAACAATGCCGTGATGATCATCCTTAGCTAAAACTTGTACATTCATAATTAGTTACTTAGGATAGTTTCCTAGAAGTGGTATTACTGGGTCAGAGACGTATCACCTTTGCAATTTTATGCATATTGCCAAATTACCTTCCAGAAAGGCTGCAACTATTTCTACACCCACAGCTTCTACAAGAGAATATGGTTGAGCCTTCCTTTGATCAACACTGTGTGACTTAGCCTTTGCCAGTTTGGTAGTGAAAATGATGTAGAATGTTAATTTCAAATATTTCAAAGGAAATCCCCACTGTTTAAACAACCCAACACACATGGAATCCTAATTTCTAACTATATTTATCCTGTATTTATAACATCAGTTAGCATAGACACTTTGAAAATACTGGCCTAAAAATTACATCTAAAGATACACACATTCAGTAACCAACTTTCAGGGTTATGAGATAGGTTTTTAATAGTAATTGCTGACATTTATGTTACTTTCTGAAGTTTAGGTTTTAACTTAAGTCATTAGATAAGCAAATTGCCAATCACAGTTGTAGCTCACCTGGCTAGTTAATAAATCTGAATTTTTCTAAATCAAAAATTGAAAATTTATCCAAATAAGTAGAATGAAGGGGAGAAAAAGCACAAAAATACTTGATGAAATGGTAATTGTATTCAGCAAACAAATAAGTTTGGCATTAGAAAACTCAGTTTCTTCCCAGCCTTGTCCCTGATTTTCTGGCCTTTGGGAAGTTACTTAAATGTGTTCTAAAACAGAGAAGTACAAATGAGTCCTGCATTCCTACTTTTCTCCACCCTAGGCCTCATTGCACATGCGTTTTGTAAGAGTTTATTACAAACTATCTGCCAAGCACTCTGAACTTCTTGCAGTGGAGTGTTTATAAATAGAATTTTATCTTGTGGGGTCCTTCACTAGTTAAGTAAATGTCTCATGTTTCTTAAAAAAGTATTACACAAGTGACTTTGGAGAGAAACAAAAGCTGCCCATTCCCATAATCTACTAGTTTCTGGAAAGCTTCCCCAAGATCGTCTCCTTTTACATATACCTAGAAACATTTATAACACTTCTCTGTGACAACTTTAACATTTCTCTTTTTTTCTCTCAAATTAAGATGCAACTCTGTAAGAACCATTTTTCTGAGGAAAAATAAAATATAATAATAAAATTATATATCAATTCTAAGACACTATTGATTCTAGAATTTACCTTCAATATGATAGCGTTATTAAGTAAAAAGGAACCATTATAATAAAAGTACACTTAGATTGTAAGTCTGGTTCCGAGTTTAGACGCATTAAAATGAAATAGAGGAACATGCATCACAGAATAGGGGAAATCTGGAAACAGTAATCATGGCTAGAAACTATTAGGCAGATACCATAATGCTGGGCACTGGGCTAAGTAACTTATGTGTGTTATTTATCCTTACAACGACCCCAGGTCCTTGTGGATAGCACCAAGGCCAGACTGGCTTAGAGCAGAGCATCTGACTCCCAGGTCCAGGGTCCCAGTCACTGGGCTCTCTGCCTCCCCAAGACATCACTCACATTTCAATTCTTAAACCACCACACTGCCCTTTATTTGGGTCGTCCTCAGCAAAAGTAGGATTTACAGGGACCAACTTACTTGGTCTCAGATGGCCACTCCCTGGTCTGCTCTACTTCCTCTGCCCACCTACCTTTACCTCCCCTATTCCCACCAAGACTTTCTTGTTGGTTACAAAACAGTAGTAGAGGCAGGGCCTCTGTGAAATTGTAACGGCCGTGTGTATTATCTGAAAGGGAGCATTCTCTTTCTTAGAGTACATTACTTAGATGAATTTCAGATTAAACAAACCACATCTATGATTCTTTTTTTATTTCTTCATTCTGTTTATTTGTCCCTCTTCCAAAAATGACTTCCCCCACTTCTATTTATATAAATGAAATCATTCAGTAAGTATTTATTAGGATCTACCCCAGGCAGTATTTATTGGGGTCTACTACTGTGTTTACAGGCACTGGGAATGAAGCAATGGGGAAAACAAAGGCACTTATACTTTCCTCAAGAATCTTACAATCTAGTGGGGGAATTAGAAATTAAATAAATAACTACAGGAATAAATTTATAAATCCAAATTGCAATCAGTGCTCTAAAAACCAACCAAGCCTGCAGTGCTTTACATGTCTTATGACCAAGTATCTTAACCTTGTCAGGCAGATAGGGGAAAGTCTTCTTTGAGCAAATGACATTGAGTGACAGGCAAGGGTTACAGACACGGAAGGTGGAGAAAAGACAACTCAGATGAGAGAGCAGCACTTTTGAGTGCCCCAAGATGGAAAAGAAGTAAATCTAAATCCTACATAGGTTCAAAGCTCAGCGCAAATAAGGTCTTCTGAAAACTTTCTAAAAATTCCCCTCAGGTATTGTCTCCTACCACATCCTTTCTGCGAATTCTTCTAGCATTTTGTCACCTTTTCATAATGATAACAATAACAACAATCACATTTAATTAAGACTTACAAAGTGTCATTCTCTTCTATAAGCAGTTTACCTGTTTTTCTCATTTCTGCCTCACAACAAGTCTCTGAGGGAATTACTGTTGTTAGCTCCATTTTACAGATGGAGAAACTAAACAGAGACTGTTAAATAAACTATCCCAGTTCCCAGTTAGTAAGTGGAGCAGTTGGGCTGGCACTCTTATTTATTTTTGCTGTGTTGGGTCTTCGTTTCTGTGCGAGGGCTTCCTCTAGTTGTGGCAAGTGGGGGGTCACTCTTCATTGCGGTGCAAGGGGCTCTAACTATTGCGGCCTCTCCCGTTGCGGAGCACAGGCTCCAGACACGCAGGCTCAGTAGTTGTGGCTCACGGGCCCAGTTGCTCCATGGCATGTGGGATCTTCCCAGACCAGGGCTCAAACCCGTGTCCCCTGCATTAGCAGTCAGACTCTAAACCACTGCGTCACCAGGGAAGCCCTGGGCTGGCACTCTTAACCGATACTTCATACAGCCTCTTCATATATGCTTTCCTCATTATTTTTGTACACGTCTTACTGCTTCTACTAGATGATAAAGTCTCAGAAAAGGGGACAGGGTAAGTGACTCATTCACTTATTCATTCACTCAGCCAACGTTATTCCATGACTATTATTTGTCAGGTACTGTATACCTCTACACACCCACCCCAGTGCACTGAATGAATGAATGACTGGTGAATGACCACAATGCACAGCTCAGAGAGCCTTGTCTGGGGCAGGAGATGGAAGGTAGAAGCTTTACTGGGGTCAGGAGCAGCAAAGGAAGACTTCATATGTGTCATCAGAAGGCACCTCTCATCATTCTTCTTGAGAAAGAAGGGCTCCTGAGGGCAACCAAGTCTCTGACAACATGTTAGGTAGCTTCCTGTGTTACCTCGCTTCTGGTACAACAGCCATGTTTGTACAGTTTGTCATCTCAATTGCATAAATAAAGAAACTCAACTTTAGAGGATATTTGTGACCTGCTGAAGCCATACAGCTAGGAAATGGCAAAGCAGGAGTTTGCCCCCAGCCTTGTCTGAGGCCAAAGTCTCCCTCCATGCAGCATCCCAGACTTGATTATGGAGTCTCTCCTTGTTAAGCTGAAGAAGGTCAAAGGCTTAAAAAGTCCGCCAGTCTCCAGACTACAGTTTATATTGATAAAACAATCAAAATACATACACACACACACACACACACACACACACAAACACACACACGGAAATGATTACCAACCAGGTCAGAAAAAGGGTTATCTTGAGAAAAAAGACATGGGTGTGTTGGAAAGGAACACTCAGCAAGCTTCTGAGGTGCTAGCAATGTTCTAGTCCTTGACCAAGTAGCGATTACATGAGCAATCACTTTATAATTCATTGGTATAAATTTGTGTGGTGCACTTTTCTGTGTGTCATAGGTCACAATGAAAAAGTTTTCAAAGAAAAGTCTCACCATTTCTTGCAGCAAAATACAGCCTGCAATAGATTATAGAGGCAGGTGGTCCTGGTGAGAGAGGCATTTACATTGAGCTGCTTTTCAGCAAAATCCAAAGGGACAAATTCTTGAGAGAATGGCCCAGATGAGATGAAGTCATCTTCTCCCTAGCCTGGGTTGTAGGCCCCAGGTTACTCACTTTGGTCCCTATACGAGTCCAATGCAAGAGCAGAGCACTCAGAGGCCAGATGATGTTTCCAGCCGGGGGTCATGGAGGGAGTGGGGCTTTACTGTAAGAGACTATCCCTCTGGAAATTCACCAAGAATAGCTAAAGGACACAGGGCAAAGTTACAGTCTGCAAGCAACTGCTTGCGCAAGTAACATCATTACATTCCCTAGTCTGCTGGCCCTTGAGCCACTGCCCTGGGGGCTGGCATGCAAGAGCCTCTGTTCCTCCATTCACGTAAGATAGCAGGGGCTGGGAAGCCAAGAGTGTGAAAGGCCCAGGAGGAAGCCCATGGTAGACAGATGGTCCAGGCCAGAGTATGACCCACAGAGAAGATTTTGAGAACAATTGCTCAAATACAATTGAGCCTTGCCACAGGTCTCCATTTTCTATTTTTTCCCCTCATATTTTTGGCTGATTATTTTAGGTGCAGTGGGTCTATTTTGATTTTCCCAAAGCAATATTTTAGCTATAGAACGTCTGTCACCTTGAGAGTCCGAGTGGAACTGTTCATCATTTTGTAACAAAATCCTAATATATCAGATATTGACCCTGTTTGTGAGTACCTAAAATGTGCAGAGTGCACCAAGTTCAAAGGAATATAGCCCCCAACACCACACACACACACACATCTTGTTCCACCTGTGCCATGTGACATACTGTATGACATCTGTGTCCCAAAAGGATTCTCATCAACTGTTTATTTCTTTCTGCTATTTTTTATATATATATATTTATTTATTTTTGGCTGCATTGGGTCTTCATTGCTGCACGCGGGCTTTCTCTAGTTGCAAGTGGGGGCTACTCTTCGTTGTGGTGCATGGGCTTCTTATTGAGGTGGCTTCTCTCTGTTGCAGAGCACGGCCTCTAGGTGCATGGGCTTCAGTAGTTGTGGCACGCAGGCTCAGTAGTTGTGGCACGCGGGCTCAGTAGTCGTGGCTCACAGGCTCTAGAGCGCAAGCTCAGTAGTAGCGGTGCACGGGCTTAGTTGCTCCACAGCATGTGGGATCTTCCCGGACCAGATCTTGAACCCATGTCCCCCACATTGGCAGGCAGATTCTTAGCCACTGCACCACCAGGGAAGTCTCTGTTATTTTATTTTCATTTTAATCCATTTTTGTAATTGCTGACAATGTATTAATCTAACAAGCAGCATTTCAAATATTTCTTTAGAAACAGCATTGATGCTGAATTTCCCTACTCTCTTGACTACCTTAAAAATCACATAAGTTACTGGCTGTGTGTAAATTATGCAGAGGGCTGTCACTTCATAACCATGAGACCTGGGCAAGTAATTTAGCCTCTCTCTGCCTCAGTTTCATCATCTATAAATAGGAGCAGTAATGCATGGCTCACAGGACTGCAGAAGAATTCAGTAAGATAACGTATGTAAAGCAGATAGCACAGTGCTTGGCAAACAAAGGTGGTTAATAAATGTCAGTCCTCTCTCCTTTCCCCTCAGTTTATTAAGGTCTCTGGAGGATATAGCAAATAAACACAAATGACATGGCACAACCTGTGGATTAAAAATATGATGTTCAAAGGCATAGGGTGTTTTCATCTCTAAAACAACCACTGTACATCCAAGAATAGCTCTGTTTATGACGGTGTATTTTTATCCATCTGGGTTCACTCAACCCTCAACCTCACCGTATCAGTTAGTCTTTCATATTAGGTTTAAAATTCATTTCTCCCAAGGATGTCTTCCCAAGGCATTTCAGCTCACGGTGATCTCTCACTTTCTAAAATTCCTCCTCTGAATACATTTAACAGTACCTTATGTGTATGTGTCTGTGTATAATTTGTGTACATTACAATTTTTCTTAATCCAACTCTAAAGCAAGGATTGTAACCAATTCCCCTCTGTATTCTCAGAGCCCAACAACACAGTGCCCTGCATTCAAGCAGCTATTAAATATATACTTGTTGGTTAATCAATTGATTTATTGATGGATAGACAAGGATTTAACTCCTCTGTTGTAAGTGTGTAACAGGCCTGTGCAATCTAAAGTTCATACAGGGAGCAGCAGATTCCCAAGGAACCCAACTACCAATTCCCCAACAGCCTCCCAAATGGTAACCCTTGGAGTAGTTGCAGAGGAATCATTCAGGATCTATGAATTAAGCCAGTCTGAGATCTATCCACTGCTCCCCTAGCTAAGTAATGAGCAGTGATTCTTCTCCACTGGAAACAAAAACATTTGTCCAGTTTAGCAAATGTCAGCACGGCAGCATGAAGAACAGAAAATCAAGTGCCATTTCCATGAAGCGAAGTTACTGGGCCAAGAGCAGATGCATCCATTGGCATCAGGCAAGGTCCATTACGCAAGCAGCAGTAATACCAGAGATCAAGAGCAGACAAAGACCAAGCTCTCAAGCCTGGTATAAAGGTCCATCTATTGTCTCTGGCAGACAGTGCCAGAGATAGAGTATCCTGGAGACACAATGTAAGGCAGGCTGAAAATGCATGTGCCAAACCAAAACGAAAGCGAGGCTGCACAATGATAACTACTGAAGGAGCAGCTGGTCCCGATGGCACCAGACTGTGTCTTTCAGACCATGTCATCAACACTTGTCCATATAGTAAACATTTTCTGAAGAGGTGCCTGTCAGCTTCCATTTATTTATAAATAAGTGAATGAATAGCATCCAACTTACACATTTTTCATGGTCATTTTTTTTTCCTTTAAATTCCAAAACCAGATGAGAAAGGACACCACATAGCAAAGTGATAACACAACGAGAATGCAGCTCTGTCCTGGAAGGAGAGTTGACGATTGACAGATGATACACGTTGAGACAATGGAACAAGGCAGTTGCAGACAACTGTTGCAACAAAAGGAGGTCAAGTCTTATTCTTTTCTCCTGCCAGGACACAAAAAGTTGGTCACAACTTTTCTTTAAAAAAGAAGAAGAAGAAGAATGCATTCCTAAATCAAGACTTCCCAGGGCAGCGGGAACAATCCCAGCACTCCTTAGCTACACTATCTTGGTTGGTGGACAAATATTTCTGACCTTTTATGTTGAACTTGCAATCTTCTTGGGCTGAGCTGCCACTCTAAGAAAGTCCTTTTAAATGCAAATTAGCCATAGTCATCTCATTTCATCCATCTCTTCTTGGAAATATCAAAATGACAGTGAAAAGATAAAGCTATACACATGCAGAATCATCCTTTACAGAGGTCTGTAGAGTTCAATGGTCACTAAGTTTCTTGTCAATAAAAATGACATTGGAATTCTTCTCTCCTTACCACCTCCTTCTTTACAAAGCAAAATATAAAAATAAATGAATTGAGTCAAATCCATCTCAGGCCAGAGGATGAACTGGAAACAATACAAAGATATAGAATATTAAATAAACGCACCTTCTTTGAAACCAGTGATGACAATTCCTAGGACCAATTCAAATGGAACTTCTTTTTACAAAGTTTCATGGTGCACAAAAATTGGCCTGCCGGCCGATTGTACACTGTAGAAGCTACAATGAGCCATAGTTATGCCTTGTTTGGAGTACTGCAGTAGAGCCACAGGGTAGACTGCCAGACATTTAAACAGAAAATCTCTTGTGATACCCAGAAGATCCCTATAATGCACCTGGAATTTCTCAGGACACTTCAAAGACTTCATTCACTCGAGACCACAGATCTAGAAGGAAGCCTACAGAAATACCATTGACTTCCACTGCCTGATGGCTATCTCAGCAGGTAGGAGACCACTCTTCTCGCAATGGGACAGTCCCGATGTGCCATCCCTCAAGTAATAACAGAATTCTGAATAAACACACAAGCTGCCTTACCCTAAGATGGAATAATTCTGAGGTGCCTGGTCTATACCGTCTCCCAGAAACCCTAGAGGGGTTGAATCCCATTTGCCCACAGCAGTCATCTCATCTCTAATATGTTCTTTATTGGGTGTATTTCCTTCATTGTTTTACTTGCCTAACAACATTTCCTAGGATCACCTTCCAAATAATCAGCTTGCATTTAAATATTTTCTGAGATTTGCTTCTGAAAAATCTAAACTTAAATAATCATAGAAATTCGTGCCTGGATGGAACCCATCTAAAAACCCAGATCCCAAGAGCCAGACCTAGAGAGAGTATGAGCCCAGAAACATTCTCTCATTTTAACAATGCTTAATGAGGGTAACACACTGAGATTTCAATGCCCAAGATTCCAAGCAGGTCTTCAACATCTCCCTCCTGGGATTTTGTAGTAATCATCTAAGTGGTCTCTCTTTTTCCAGACTTGTTTCATTTCTCCCCACTATCCCTCCTATAACCATTTTCCACACAATGGTCATGTAGCTCCACTGCGTAAAGTTCTTCAATGTTTCCCTACAACCCTCATGATGAGTCCGATCTCCTTAGAATAACACACAAGATCCTTCATTATCTGGTCATTCTTACTTACCTCTCCTGCCTCAGTTTTTACCACTTCCCAGTACCTTGGCTGTACTAAATAACTTACACTTCCTGACTCAAGAATACTGTACTTCCTTAATCTGAAATCCCTTCTTTCCACACACCTACTTGCTGAACCCCGATTCCTCCTTCAAAACTCTGATTAGGAGATGGAAAGGATTGGGAAGCCATATCTACTCTCTTGCTGCCTATCCCTCTAAACGGTATCTCTGATCCATCCATTTCCCTTCATGTCCACCCACCACCCTAGTCAGATCCTTCTATCTGACCCTCTCATAGAACCACGTACCTTCCTTCATTGCATCTGCCTGAATTTTCGTTTTTTTCTTATATGTGAGATTAATTGATTAATGTCTGTATCCTTCTACAGGTGGTAAATTCCTGTGAGAACAGTACCAGGTCTACTTTTACTCACAATGCAGGTCTTGGTACAGGACATGTCATGTAGTAAGCATTCAATAAATACTTGTGAATGCAATTTGTGAATCACTCCTTTCTATTTAAAAAATTTTACCTTGAAATCACATATATCATTTCACACCTAACCCTCTGCTTCCCTGTATAGTCACGGTTCTCCAGAAAAAAAGAAGCAATGAAATACACTGAGAGACCTATAAGAGGTGACCTTATAGGAACTGGCTGGTGCAGTTATGGAATCCAAGAAGTCCCATGATTTGCTGTCTGCAACCTGGAGAACTGGGAAATCTGGTGGTATCATTTGGTCCGAGTCTGATGGCCAGAGAATTGGGAAAGCTGATGGTTGAATTCTTGGTCTGAGTTCAAAAGCCCAAGAACCAGAAGCACCAATGTCTGAGTGCAGGAGAAGATGGATGTCTCAGCTGAAGCAGAGAGAGTGAATTTACCCTTCTACTGCCTTTTTGTTCTATTCAGGGCCTCACTGGATTAGATGATGGACGTCCACCTGCATTGGTGAGGGTGATCTTCTTTACTCCATACACTGATTCAAATGCTAATCTCTTCTAGAGATATCCTTACAGTCACAACCTGAAATAATGTTTTACCAGCTATCTGGGCATCCCTTAGCCCAAACTGACACATAAAATTTACCATCACACACTGTGTAGTAACTTTTTGCTCACATGTCAATTTCTACCACATAATTGTGATCTTGGGGGTCCCAAGGCCTTCATACAGTGCTCTGCAAGAACTTACCATTATTGAGCTCTTCTGGTGAATTAAGATTTCTGAAAGTCTAAGATTATAATGCACAGAGAAGGAAGTTCATCAGGTAGGCTTTGGAGGTTGGATAAGATTTCAATTGGTAAAGATGATGGCTTGAAAAATTACTTGAATACATGGGGAAATACAGGTGAAAGCAATTTGTATATACAAATATGTATATGTATAAATAATAAGTTGTCACTCCGATTGGAAAGTGATTGGAGTGTGTGCAATGGAACAATGTAGCTGATGTGTTGAGTGCTTATTATATGCCAGGCACTATTATAAACATTTTACATATAATAATACTTTTTAAGAATAATGAAAGATAAGCTAGAATAATAAGTAAGGTTCAAATGCAGAAGGCTTTGAATATCACCTATGGAATTATTCTTTATCTGGTTATTGACGGAGATTCATTAAAGATTGATATGTATGACATATCTGACACCTCAAAGCCATTCTGTAGGAATATTAAGCTGGTAAAAGCGGGCAAGAAATCTAGAAGAGGGACTTCCCTGGTAGTTCAGTGGTTAAGAATCCGCCTTCCAATGCAGCAGACATGGGTTCGATCCCTGGTCAGGGAACTAAGATTCTACATGCAACTAAGCCCATGCACTCTAGAGCCAGTGCGTCACAACTAGAGAGAAGCCCATGTGCCACAACTAAGACCAGACATGGCCAAATTAATTAATTTTTAAAAAAAAGAAATCTAGAAGAGGAAGAAGTTCAGGGTACCCAGACTGCATAGGTCATCTCTAGAGATAACTATCAGAGTTTTCAAAGAGAGACGCATAAGACATGGGTCTTTTAGATGGCATGAGAAAAAAGAAGGAATACAGAATCAGTCCACAGACTTGATCATGAATGGTTAACCAAAGGATTAGGAAGTATTGGGTTGGCTAAAGGTTCATTCAGTTTTTTCCACAGGATAGCTCTAGTAGCACTTAGCTGTCTTTAACTTCATTCAAAACAATTTTGTTAGATTTCATGCGACAGCTGTCATATCAGCGTGCGTTTAAAAAAAGACATCAAAATTGATGAATTTTTGTGTATCTATTTTAATATTGAAGGAAGGAAAAAAAGCAACATTTGCAGCATATTATGCTTTATTCTTTCAAGAAAGGTAAAAACACAACAGAAATGCAAAAAAAAAAGATTTGTGCAGCGTACGGAAAAGGTACTGTAACTGATCGAATATGTCAGAAGTCATTTCCAAAGTTTCATGCTGGAGATTTCTCGATACATGATGCTTCATGGTTGGGTAGACCAGCTGAAGTTGATAGCAACCAAATCTAGACATTAACTGAGAACAATCAATGTTATACCATATGGGAGATAGCTGGCATACTCAAAATATCCAAATCAAGCACTGAAAATAATTTGCACCAGCTTGGTTATGTTAATTGCTTTGATGTTTGGGTTCCACATAAGTTAAGTGAAAAAAACCTTCTTGACCATATTTCCACATGCAATTCTCTACTTAAACATAATAAAAATGTTCCGATTTTAAAACAAATTGTGACGGGTGATGAAAGGTGGATACTGTACAATAATGTGGAATGGAAGAGATGGTGGGGCAAGTGAAATGAACCACCACCAACCACACCAAAGGTCCGTCTTCATCCACAGAAGGTGATGTTGTGTATATGGTAGGATTGGAAGGGAGTCCTCTACTATGAGCTCCTTCCAGAAAACCAAACGATTAATTGCAACAAGTACTGCTCCCAATCAGATCAACTAAAAGTGGCACTCGAAAAAAAGCACCCAGAATTAGCCAACAAAAAAACGCATAATCTTCCATCACGATAACACAAGACCACATGCTTCTTTGATGACCATGCAAAAACTGTTACAGCTTGGTTAGAAAGTTCTGATTCATCCTCCGTATTCACCTTCAGATTTCCATTTATTTGGGTCTTAACAAAATTCTCTTAATGGAAAAAATTTCAATTCCCTGCAAGACTGTAAAAGGCACCTGGAATAGTTCTTTGTCAAAAAGATAAAAAGTTTTGGGAAGACTGAATAATGAAGTTGCCTGAAAAATGGCAAAAGGTAGTGGAAGAAAAGGGTGAATAGGAAAGGAAACAAGATGGTGGAGTAGAAGGACGTGCTCTCACTCCCTCTTGTGAGAACACCAGAATCACAACTAGCGGCTGGACAGTCATCGACAGGAAGACACTGGAACTCACCAAAAAAGATACCCCACATCCAAAGACAAAGGAGAAGCCACAATGAGATGGTAAGAGGGGCGCAATCACAGTAAAATCAAATCCCATAACTGCTGGGTGGGTGACTTACAGACTGGAGAACACTTATACCACAGAAGTCCACCCACTGGAGTGAAGGTTCTGAGCCCCATGTCAGGCTTCCCAACCTGGGGGTCAGCAATGGGAGGAGGAATTCCTAGAGAATCAGAATTTGAAGCCTAGTGGGATTTCATTGCAGGCCTTCGACAGGACCAGGGGAAACACAGACGCCACTCTTGGAGGGCACACACAAAGTAGTGTGCGCACCAGGACCCAGGACACAGAGCAGTGACCGCAGGGGAGACTGAACCAGGCCTACCTGCTAGTGTTGGAGGGTCTCCTGCAGAGGCGGGGGCGGGTGGCTGTGGCTCACCGAGGGAACAAGAACACTGGCAGCAGAAGTTCTGGGAAGTGCTCCTTGGCATGAGCCCTCCCAGCGTCCACCATTAGCCCCACCAAAGAGCTGGGTAGGCTCCAGTGTTGGGTTGCCTTAGGCCAAACAACCAACAGGGAGAGAACCCAGCCCCACCCATCAGCAGACAAGCGGATTAAAGTTTTACTAAGATCTGCCTACCAGAGCAACAGTCAGCTCTACTCAGCACCAGTCCCTCCCATCAGGAAATTACACAAGTCTCTTAGATAGCCTCATTCACCAGAGGGCAGACAGCAGAAGCAAGAAGAACTACAATCCTGCAGCCTGGGGAACAAAAACCACATTCACAGAAAGACAGACAAGATGAACAGGCACATGGCTATGCACCAGATGAAGGAACAAGATAAAACCCCAGAAAAACAGCTAAATGAAGTGGAGATAGGCAATCTTCCAGAAAAAGAATTCAGAATAATGATAGTGAACATGAGCCAGGACCTCTGAAAAAGACTAGAGGCAAATATCGAGAAGATGCAAGAAATGTTTAACAAAGACCTAGAAGAATTAAAGAACAAACAGAGACGAACAATACAATAACTGAAATGAAAACTACACTACAAGGAATCAATAGCAGAATAACTGAGGAAGAAGAACGGATAAGTGACCTGGAAAACAAAATGGTGGAATTCACTGCTGTGGAACAGAATAAAGAAAAAAGAATGAAAAGAAATGAAGACAGCCTGAGACCTCTGGGACTACATTAAACGCAACAACATTCGCATTATAGGGATCCCAGAACGAGAAGAGAGAGAGAAAGGACCAGAGAAAATATGTGAAGAGATTATAGTTGAAAACTTCCCTACGTGGGAAAGGAAATAGCCACCCAAACCAGGAAGCGCAGAGAGTCCCATACAGGATAAACCCAAGGAGAAACACACTGAGACACACAGTAATCAAACTGGCAAAAATTAAAGACAAAGAAAAATTATTGAAAGCACCAAGGGAAAAATGACAAATAACATACAAGGGAACTCCCATAAGGTTAACAGCGGATTTCTCAGCAGAAACTCTACAAGCCACAAGGCAACGGCATGATATACTTAAAATGATGAAAAGAAAGAAACTACAACCAAGAGTATGCTGCCCAGCAAGGATCTCATTCAGATTTGATAGAGAAATCAAAAGCTTTACAGACAGGCCAAAGCTAAGAGAAGTCAGCACCACCAAACCAGCTCTACAACAAATGCTAAAGGAACTTCTCTAAGTGGAGAACTCAAGAGAAAAAAAAGACCTAAAAAAACAAACCCAAAACAAATAAGAAAATGGTCATAGGAACATACATATCTATAATTACCTTAAAGGTGAATGGATTAAATGCTCCAACCAAAAGACATTGGCTTGCTGAATGGATACAAAAACAAGACCCATATATATGCTGTCTACAAGAGACCCACTTCAGACCTAGGGACACATACAGACTGAAAGTGAGGGGATGGAAAAAGATATTCCATGGAAATGAAAATCAAAAGAAAGCTGGAGTAGCAATACTCATATCAGATAAAATAGACTTTAAAATAAAGAATGCTACAAGAGTCAAGGAAGAACACTACATAATGATCACAGGACCAATCCAAGAAGAAGATATAACAATTATAAATATATATGCACCCAACATAGGAGCACCCCAATACATAAGGCAACTGCTAATAGCTATAAAAGAGGAAATCGACAGTAACACAATAACAGTGGGGGACTTTAACACCTCACTTACGCCACTGGACAGATCTTCCTAAATGAAAATAAATAAGGAAACAGAAGCTTTAAATGACAAAATAGACCAGATAGATTTAATTGATATTTATAGGACATTCCATCCAAAAACAGCAGATTACACTTTCTTCTAAAGTGCGCACGGAACATTCTCCAGGATAGATCACATCTTGGGTCACAATACAAGCCTCAGGAAATTTAAGAAAACTGAAATCATATCAAGCATCTTTTCTGACCACAATGCTATGAGATTAGAAATGAATTACAGGGAAAAAACGTAAAAAACACAAACACATGGAGGCTAAACAATACACTACTAAATAACCAAGAGATCACTGAAGAAATCAAAGAGGAAATCAAAAAATACCTAGAGACAAATGACAATAAAAACACGACAATCCAAAACCTATGGGATGCAGCAAAAGCAGTTCTTAGAGGGAAGTTTATAGCTCTACAAGCCTACCGCAAGAAACAAGAAAAATCTCAAATAAGGAATCTAACCTTACACCTGAAGGAACTAGAGAAAGAACAAACAAAACCCAAAGTTAGCAGAAGGAAAGAAATCATAAAGATCAGAGCAGAAATAAATGAAATAGAAACAAAGAAAACAATAGCAAAGATCAATAAAACTAAAAGCTGGTTCTTTGAGACGATAAACAAAATTGATAAACCATTAGCCAGACACATCAAGAAAAAGAGAGAGAGGGCTCAAATCAATAAAATTAGAAATGAAAAAGGAGAAGTTACAACAGACACCGCAGAAATACAATGCATCCTAAGAGACTACTACAAGCAACTCTATGCCAAAAAAATGGACAACCTGGAAGAAATGGACAAATTCCTAGAAAGGTATAATGTTCCAACACTGAACCAGGGAGAAACAGAAAATATGAACAGACCAATCACAAGTAATGAAATTGAAACTGTGATTAAAAATCTTCCAACAAACAAAAGTCCAGGACCAGATGGCTTCACAGGTGAATTCTATCAAACATTTAGAGAAGAGCTAACACCCACCCTTCTCAAACTCTTCAATTGCAGAGGCAGGAACACTCTCAAACTCATTCTATGAGACAACCATCACGCTGATACCAAAAACAGACAAAGATACTACAGAAAAAGAAAATTACAGACCAATATCACTGATGAATATAGATGCAAAAATCCTCAACAGAATACTTGCAAACAGAATCCAACAACACATTAAAAGGATCATACACCATGATCAAGTGGGATTTATCCCAGGGATGCAAGGATTCTTCAGTATACGCAAATCAATCAGTGTGATACACCATATTAACAAATTGAAGAATAAAAACCATATGATCATCTAAATAGATGCAGAAAAAGCTTTTGACAAAATTCAACACCCATTTATGATAAAAACTCTCCAGAAAGTGGGCACAGAGGGAACCTACCCCAACATAATAAAGGCCATATATGACAAACCCACAGCAAACATCATTCTCAATGGTGAAAAACTGAAAGCATTTTCTCTAAGATCAGGAACAAGACAAGGCTGTCCACTCTCACCTCTATTATTCAACATAGTTTTGGAAGTCCTAGCCACGGCAATCTGAGAAGAAAGAGAAATAAAAGGAATACAAATTGGAAAAGAAGAAGTAAAACTGTCACTGTTTGCAGATGACATGATACTATACATAGAGAATCCTAAAGATGCCACCAGAAAACTACTAGAGCTAATTAATGAATCTGGTAAAGTTGCAGGATACAAAATTAATGCACAGAAATCTCTTGCATTCCCATACACTAATGATGAAAAATCTGAAAGAGAAATTAGGGAAACACTCCCATTTACCACTGCAACAAAAAGAATAAAGTACTCAGGAATAAACCTACCTAGGGAGACAAAAGACCTGTATGCAGAAAACTATAAAACACTGATCAAAGAAATTAAAGATGATACCAACAGATGGAGAGATATACCATGTTCTTGGATTGAAGAATCAATATTGTGAAAATGACTATACTAGACAAAGAATGAAGAGATTCAATGCAATCCCTATCAAATTACCAATGGCATTTTTTACAGAACTAGAACAAAAAATCTTAAAATTTATATGGAGACACAAAAGACCCCGAATAGCCAAAGCAGTCTTGAGGGAAAAAAACGGAGCTGGAGGAATCAGACTCCCTGACTTCAGACTATACTACAAAGCTACAGTAATGAAGACAATACGGTACTGGTACAAAAACAGAAACATAGATCAATGGAACAAGATTGAAAGCCCAGAGATAATCCCACGCACCTATGGTCAACTAATCTATGACAAAGGAGGCAAGGATATACAATGGAGAAAAGACAGTCTCTTCAATAAGTGGTGCTGGGAAAACTGGACAGCTCCATGTAAAAGAATGAAATTAGAACACTGCCTAACACCATACACAAAAATAAACTCAATATGGATTAGAGACCTAAATGTAAGACCAGACACTATAAAACTCTTAGAGGAAAACATAGGAAGAACACTCTTTGACATAAATCACAGCAAGATCTTTTTTGTTCCATCTCCTAGAGTAATGGAAAAACAAAATAAACAAATGGAACTTCAAAGCTTTTGCACAGCAAAGGAAACCATAAAAAAGATGAAAAGACAACTCTCAGAATGGGAGAAAATATTTGCAAATGAATCAACAAAGGATTAATCTCCAAAATATATAAACAGCTCGCATAGCTCAATATTAAAGAAACAAACAACCCAATCAAAAAATGGGCAGAAGACCTAAATAGACATTTCTCCAAAGAAGACATACAGAGGGCCAAAAAGCACATGAAAAGCTGCTCAACATCACTAATTATTAGAAAAATGCAAATCAAAACCACAATAAGGTATCACCTCACACCAGCTAGAATGGGCATCATCAGAAAACCTACAAACAACAAATGCTGGAGAGGGTGTGGAGAAAAGGGAACCCTCTTGCACTGTTGCTGGGAATGTAAATTGATACAGCCACTATGGAGGACAGTATGGAGGTTCCTTAAAAACCTAAAAATAGAATTACCATATGATCCAGCAATCCCCAATCCCACTACTGGGCATATACCCAGAGAAAACCATAATTCAAAAAGACACATGCACCCCAATGTTCATTGCACCACTATTTACAATAGCCAGGTCATGGAAGCAACCTGAATGCCCATCAAAAGACAAATGGATAAAGAAGTTTTGGTACATATATCCAATGGAATATTACTCAGCCATAAAAAGGAACGAAATTGAGTCATTTGTTGGGACATGGATGGGTCTAGAGACTGTCATACAGAGTGAAGTAAGTCAGAAAGAGAGAAACAAATATCGTATATTAACACATGTATGTGGAACCTAGAAAAATGGTACAGATGAATCACTTTGCAGGGCAGAAGTCGAGACACAGATGTAGAGAACAAACATATGGACCAAGGGGGGAAAGCGCAGGGGTGTGGGGATGGTGGTGTGCTGAATTGAGCGATTGGGATTGACATGTATACACTGATGTGTATAAAATTGGTGACTAATAAGAACTTGCTGTATAAAAAAATAAATAAAATTAAATTAAAAATTAAAAAATTTTTAAAAGGGTGAATACATTGTTCAATAAAGTTCTTGGTGAAAATGAAAAATGTGTCTTTTATTTTTACTTAAAAATGGAAGCCACTTTTTGGCCAACCCAGTATTAAGAATGAAAAGGTGTGGAATGGCTAAATAAATTATGGTAAATCCAAGTTGATGCTATTAGATGATTCAATAAGTAGCGTGTCTATTCTATGCCTAATTCAATTGAAAAGTAAGGCAAATGAGTAAAAACAGATTAGAGACCAAATATTATCTTTATTATTTATGAAGCTGATATTGGATAAAGTGGTTTCTATCTGAATAAGAAAGGCACGTGGACTGTTTCATAATAAGGCTCAGAATTAGACAGACTGCCCATGATGCAATGCTGGTCTAGGGAGACGATCTCATAGAAAGTATACGAGCCCTGCAGGCAGCTGGTTCTCAAAGAGAAAGAAAAGAGAAAAGGGCATGCCCACTCTCTCCTGTAACCTCACCAATCATTTCCTGTCATTCCATCTCCCCTGGGGCAGAGTTAGTGAGGGGATGGAGAAGGCAAGTTCGTATGCTAATGAAGCTCACTCATTAGCATAAGAGTGGAAGGGCACACCAAATGTGAAGAATAAATAACCCTCCCTAACAGTTTAAACCAGGGTTTGGCAAACTACAGCCCATGGGCCAAATCTCGCCTATACCTGTTTTTATGCAGCCCCAAGCTAAGAAGAATGGCTTTTATATTCTTAAATGGTTGAAAGTATCAGAAGGATGATATTTCATGACATTTAAAAATTATACAATATTCAAATTTTAATGTAAACAAGTTAGGTTTTATTGGAACACAGGTATATGCATTCACTTATGTATTATCCGTGGCTACTTTCATGCTACACCTGTGGTCCCCAACCCTTCTGGCACCAGGGACTGGTTTCGTGGAAGACAATTTTTCCACGGACAGCGGGGCGGGGGGATGGTTCAGGAGGTAATGCGAGGATGGGGAGCGGCAGATGAAGCTTCGCTCGCTCGCCCGCTGCTCACCGCCTGCTGCATGGCCCAGTTCCTAACGGGCCGCGGACCAGCACTGGTCTGCGTTCTAGGGGTTGGGGACCCCTGTGCTACACGACAGGGCTGAGTAGTTAGGACAGAGACTGTAAGGGATGACAACATAAAAATATTTACTCCCTAATCTTTAAAAGAAAAAGTTTGTGACCCCTGATTTATACTATTGAATTCTATGCAGCCATCAAAACAGAGAGAGAGAACTATATACTGACCTGGATGGCAGCCCACCATTTTCCACAACGAACAAAAAGTAAGTTGCAAAGCATTCAATATAGTATAAGCCTATTTTATTAAAGATGCATATACAGCTAGATAGAAAGATATTTACATATGTACCTAACAATCCTTACCAAACTTGGTGAGTGGAAAGGAATGGGGAAGAACGAGGAGGGCTCAGACATTTTACACTTTGTATTATTTTAAATTTTTCACAATGACCATTATTATTTTCATATAGATGCAAAACAAAAAGATAAACATAACATGAACACAGTGATGGCTTCGGCTGCAAACAAGTCAAATGAGTGAAAACTTGGAAATGACTGTGTGACAATCACGATATCTCAGGATTTAGAAGCACCCTGGTGTAAAAGCTCATTTGATGCTTGAATTGATTCTACAACAACCTAACTTGAGTTTGAATACCTCCAGCAGCAGGAAACTTGCTGTTACCCACAGCGACCCATTTCACCTCTGGATAATTCCAGTGATAATAAAATTCACCCTGATTTGTATTAAAATTTTACCTCACTGTAGCTTTTACTTGTTGATTCAAATTCTCCATTTTAGGCTTATAAGAAAAGTAATCTGTCCCTCATCTGAGAGCCCTGCATGTGAACACAAGTTACATGGCAAACTTGAGTCCTTTCTCCAAACTAAATATCCCTCTGTCCTTCAACCATTCAACATGTGGTGTTAAAAGAATGGAAAGAGCTTAAAAGTCATAAATCATGAAATAGAAAGGATAAGTATAAAATATATCCTTTTTGAAAACTTTTAGCAGTCATTGTTAGTTCAGCTGCTATGAGTTCAAGCTGGTATCTCTTTCTCAAAGAGAACTAAAATTTCAAGAGGGAACAGATATTGTGAGTAAAAGGGGCTAAGTGAGCATACACCTACCTAGAGGAAGTGATGTCAGTGGGAAAGGATTTGGGATTAGCAATGGAGGTGACCTCCAATTCAGGCAGAGGGAAGAGGAGAGATGCCGAATAGAAGAGTGAGAAGGCAGAAGACTTTGAGGAGGAAATAAATAAGGTGATTTCAAACAAATCTTCCCAAGGAAAACAGGTGAGCAGGTCATCTCCCATGAGAGAAGGAGGCCAGCAATGTGTGATGAATGGGGTGGAAGAAGGAACAAGAAAAAGTGAGGAGTACGTTGTTGAGCTGAAAACTCACGTATTACAGTGGCTGCCAAAGAAACAGAAGAAGGAATCAACAGGTGATAAATAGAATACTTAGGGCCTTCCCTGGTGGTCCAGTTGTTGAGACTTCGCCTTCCAATGCAGGGGGTGTGGGTTTGATCCCTGGTCGGGGAGCTAAGATCCCACATGCCTCGCGGCCAAAAAACCAAAATATAAAACAGAAGCAATATTGTAACAAATTCAATAAAGACCTTAAAACTGGTCCACATCAAAAAAAATCTTTAAAAACTATATATACTTTAAAAAAAACATAGAAAGAATACTTAGCTTTGGTGAGGGCTGAGGGTAGGAAAGAGCAGACAGGTCTCTAGATTTAGTGAGTTTTTCCAACAGCATTTAACAACTCAAGGTTAATGAGTTAACCCACTTCATCCTCTCCCCCATCCACTCTCCCACCGCCCCCCAAATGCAGGACCCAGAGTGATGCACTGTTTACTGCCAGCAGGAGATTGAGAGGCCCATTGCAGGAAGACAGCAGTGGCTCGTTGTCCTCAGTTACAAGGGAGTGTGCCTTTGTGTGTGTAGACCCTCAAGTTTCTGTCCCAGTAGAAACACTATATTCTATGGCCTTATTAAAGAATCTTAACACCTTTCAAAATTGCCCAAGCCATAATAAAAGCCCAGTACTCAACAATGGGAACTGCTTGACCTAATCAGTCAGAAATAATGGAAAATATATTGAAAGTGCTACCTTTTCATTCACTTAACATAATGCTTTTGAATTTCCCGTGGCATCCCAGTGGATTACTATGAATTACTTTGCAGGCACAAAATTCTGTTTGTTTTCTCTCCCACCCTAGACTATAATCTTTGAAAAATGTATTAATCAAGAGCAAAAGTGACTTGTTTCTCCACCCGCCTTCTCTGGAGGTGCATGTAACAGCATGTAGAAAGCCCAGCGTTTAAAGAGCTAGGACATTAGAAGGGCTCTTTCCACGTACAAATCAGCGGTTATCCTGTTCCTTTCTGGTTGATTCCTTGGTCTATTACCCATCCCCATCGTTGCCCTTCTAAAGTTCATCCAAGTTCACATCTCACTCTCCATCCCCCTTACTCTCTAGGCTATCTTCTTACCTGTGCTAGGACACCCCCAAACCCCCATCCCTGCACCCTTTTCAATAATCATGACCTCTCAGAGTGCTGGGCTCTGTAAAAGAAGACAGGGACTTGTCAGACTCAAGAGATTTTACAGATATGATGGTGCCCATAGATCCACAGGAACTATGCTAATGGCATCACCTGCCCAGCTATCAAAATAGACTTTCTCATCAAGGTTTATGTATCTTCTAATGGTGGCCTTCTCTTTCAAGTGTTTTCTTGAGAGGCCTCCTGCCATTTCCTCCCTAAGAACTCTTAACATTTTTTGACATGCGCCTCAACATCTTGCAACTTGGGTCCAAGAACAATAGACCAAAAATAACAAGTAAAGGAAACATGCGTTCTTTGCCTTTTCCCCAGCCAAGTCCTTACTCACTTATAGCATTAAGTGCCAAGTATAGGTACCTCCAGCTGGGGAGGAAGGAACCACAGGGAAACCAGGATGGAATAAGAGTGAGTTTGCTGTATGGAGAGTGTCAGATTCTTGGTTTTAATGTGGAGAAGAGTGAAGAGTAGCTTTTCAGGTACTCTGCCTTCAAGCTGGGTAATCACATTTCACACCAGTTTTATCTGAACATAGCCTTGTAAGTCCACTAAGCCTCTTCTTCTATTTTATTGAGAAAATCAAGGCCATGTAATTAAAGCATTCCAAATTTCCCTTTTATTTATCAGCTTTTTATAGGTAGGTTAGGGGCAAGTTCTCCAGGCACAGATAGACCTGAGTTTAAACTGAAGCTTTCTCTGACACTTAGTAGCTACTGGGCAAGTTCCTTGATCTTTCCATGTTTATAAAAAGCTTCCTCATTATAAAAAGCTAAAAATAATGCTGATTTTGCATGATTGTTCTGAAGTTTTGTTTAGATTGTGTATCAAAAGCACCTGGTCTTTTTTTTTAGTATGAGTTTAAAATGGTACATAAACTCCTGATTCTCAGTCTGTATTAAATAATGCGGGCCAAATTATGTGTTTAATAATTGTTATTATTATAATTTCTTTGTTTTCTTTGCTAGAAATATGGAAAACAATAAGAAAATTAGCAAATTACACTTGGTAGAAGCACTCTGTCACCATACTACATATCCAAAACAATTATAGCGTAACTAGATCTGACAAGAGATTATCCTATCTCTACCCAACTGAAGTTATCAAGAAGATTATCTGGAATACGGATTTATATGCACCCTCCTTGACAATGAAGGACACTCTAAGTGTATAATGAAATACTAGCTATAATTTTAGCGAGACCCTTAAAGGTGAAGCAATCAGAACACGAATAGCATGGTTTTTAGTGACAGAAAAATTGAAAATCAACTTGAAATCTTTTAAGTATAGTTTATCTTGTTCCTTTTAATATCTACTTTTATATTTTACACTGTGCAAAAGTTGTTAGTACAGGAATGCATGGCAGCAACATGGATGTACCTAGAGATTACCATACTAAGTGAAGTCAGACAAAGACAAATGTTACATGATATCACTTATATGGAATCTAAAAAGTAATATAAAGCCATCTGGGACTTCCCTGACAGTCCAGTGGTTAAGACTTTGCCTTCCAATGCAAGGGGTGCAGGTTCAAACCCTGGTTGGGGAGCTAAGATCCCACATGCCTCCTGGCCAAAAAACCAAAACATGAAACAGAAGCAATATTGTAACAAATTCAATAAAGACTTTGAAAAGGGCCCACATCAAAACATCTTACACACACACACACACAAAACAGAAACAGAAACAGAAACAGACTCACAGACATAGAAAACAAACCTAAGGTTACCAAATGGGAAAGGGAGGTGGGAGGATAAATTAGGAGTATGGGATTAACAGACACTACTATACATAAAATAGATAAACAACAAGGAGTTACTGTATAGCACAGGGAACTACCTACATTCAATATCCTATAATCACATTTAATGGAAAGTAATCTGAAACATATATACATATATTTAACTGAATCACTTTGCTGTACATCTGAAACTAACACAATATGGTAAATTAACTGTATTTCAATAAAAAACAATGCATGGATATAACTTGCAAATAAACAGATATGCATATGTTATGAGGACATGCTCATTGTTTTTTAATTATTATTATTTTATTTATTTATTTTTGGCTGCATTGTGTCTTCGTTGCTGCGCACAGGCTTTCTCTACTTGCGGCGAGCGGGGGCTACTCTTCGTTGCAGTGCGCAGGCTTGTCACCGTGGTGGCTTCTCTTGTTGTGGAGCACAGGCTCTAGGCACGCAGGCTTCAGAAGTTGTGGCACGCGGGCTCAGTAACTGTGGCTCGTGGGCTTAGTTGCTCCGCAGCATGTGGGATCTTCCCAGACCAGGGCTCGAACCCATGTCCCCTGCACTGGCAGGTGGATTCTTAACCACCGTGCCACCAGGGAAGTCCTCATTTTTCAACAATGGAGTGCACTATCAAAAGTTTAAAGAAGGTGATCTACACTGACCCCATGTGTTTACCCCACTCTTTGGGTTATGTCATACCCCTGCATAAAGACCTATCTTTCACAGCTCTCCATTTCCAAATGAACATGGTCTGAGATCTTTACATGCATGCAAGGCCTTTCCTAACTTGGTCCCCAGCCCTCTCCTATCTCTCCAGATCCAGGCAGGAAACAGACTGGCATAGAAAAAGAGAGATTAATAGACTATCTACAAAGATGTAGGTGAAGTATAGAGAAACTACAAGGGATAGTGACAGAGGCTCTGAAGTGATCATGCTTATGATGATCCAGGGACATACACCCCAATGTTAACTGCAGCACTATTTATAATAGCCAGGACATGGAAGTAACCTAAATGTCCATCGACAGAGGAATGGATAAAGAAGATATGGTGTAGATATACAGTGAGATATTACTTAGCCATAAGAAAGAACAAAATAATGCCATTTGCAGCAAAATGAATGGACTTAGAGATTGTCATACTGAGTGAAGTCAGACACAGAAAGACAAATATCATATGATATCACTTACATGTGGAATCTAAAAAAAGGGTACAAATAAACTTATCTACAAAACAGAAATAGAGTTACAGATGTAGAGAACAAACTTATGGTTACCAGGGGGTAAGGGTGGGGGGGAGGGATAAATTGAGAGATTGGGATTGACACAGACACACTACTATATATAAAACAGGTAACTAGGAAGGACTTACTGTATAGCACAGGGAACTCTACTCAGTACTCTGTAATAGCCTATATGGGAAAAGAATCTAAAAAAGAGTGGATATATGTATATGTATAACTGATTCACTTTGCTGTACACCTGAAACTAACACAACATTGTAAATCAACTATGCTCCAATAAAAATTTTTTTAAAAAGCGGGGGGGCTAGTGTGGTTAGTGGTTATGAAGCAAAAACGACTTGGGAAGGTGGGCACGGACTGCCTCACACCAGACTCTGCCAGCTGAGCTAAAGAGCTTGGGCAATGACGTGTCATTGAAGTTGAGTGGTGCCCTAATATTGACTACTTTTGTTTTGAGTCTTGGCTCCGTGTCTTTGCACATGCAGTTTCCCCTGCCTGAAAACTCACCCTCTCTCTTCTATTCGACAGTGATTCATCCTTTGACCCACTTTGTATGTCATTTCCTGTCTAAAGCCTTCCTCAGTCCCCTTAGGCTGTCTGAGTCACTTCCTCTTCTGTGCCCCCTTAGCAATTTGCAGGGCTCTCACTGCTTTGTCACTACTTGTTTACGGATCATCTCTCTCAAGACAGTGAGCTCTCTGAAGGCAAGACCATTCCGTGTTTATTTTCATCCTCACCGTACCCCACCTCTCACACCGCCCAGCCCTCTGAGGGCTGAAACTATATCTCACCGAGGTTTTTGTCCTCCCCCTCCTACCTCCCCATCCCACTCTCCCCCAATCCCCGGTTCACCTGACTCAGGGTGTGCCACGTTAATCACACTCAAGAATGTACACCAGGGCTTCCCTGGTGGCACAGTGGTTGAGAGTCCGTCTGCCAATGCAGAGGACACGGGTTCATGCCCCGGTCCGGGAAGATCCCACATGCCGCAGAGCGGCTGGGCCTGTGAGCCATGGCCGCTGAGCCTGCGCGTCCAGAGCCTGTGCTCCACAACGTGAGAGGCCACAGCAGTGAGAGGCCCCCGTACCACAAAAAAAAAAAAAAAAAAAAAAAAAAGAATGTACACCAAACGAATAAATTCACGGAAAATAGACCTTCCACCAACTCTGGTCTCAAACAAGCAAAGCCTGCCCAGAAGAGGCTACCAGTGCTTGGCAATGTCTAAAAGCTTCCTGATTATAGAAAATGAGATGGCTGCTGGAATCCACTAAAACAATTAGAAGAAGGTTTTTGTTTGTTTAACAGAGCAAAGATATTTAATAAATTATTCAAATTAAACAGCTAACAAATCATAGTTTGAAATAAATTAGTGACGTTGAATAAACAGGTCTGCCACAAATTTTTCAAGCTTGTTTCTTCCAAGAAGGCAAGGACAGTGTCTTTTTCAAAAGTTAACTTTTGTGTCCAAAAAGCCTAGCACAGAGTAAATCCATATTAAATAAGTACACGAAAAAACAAGAATTTGACATCAGACCTGCTCTGTCTAGACTATCTCCATATCAGTGGTGACTTTTAATCATGGTTAGTGTGTGGTTATCTACGGCTGCAAAACAAATTATTCCAAAATGTAGCTGCTTCAAACAACAAATACTTATCATATCCAGTTTCAAACAATTAGAAGTTTGATGTGTATCTGAGTTTAGAGGGTGCCTTAAATCCATATGATAGGTAATATTTATTAAGTGCCTACTATATGCCAGACTATTCTAGCAGCTGCATGTATTTACACATTTAATCTTCAGAACACTCTGAGGTGTTTACTCTTATTAACTTACTCTACAGAGGCAAAAAAATTCAGCACAATGAGGTTAACTAAGTCAACGAAGGTCATACAGGCAGTAAAAAGCAGGCCTGGAATTCAGACCCAGGAAGTCTAGCTCCAGAGCCCAAACTGTTAAATCTCTAAAAGAATGCTTTCAAAGATAGGAAAAATAACAATAATTTACTCTTTAATACAATGAAAGCTCCTCCCTCTCATCACTGTCTCATCACTGTCCTGTATAGGTTATTTCATCTCTCCAAGAGAGATGATTAGACTTGTATAGATCTATTGTCCCATATGTGCATGATAGCTGCCCATGTTTGATGGTGAAATCTGGGGCCATGGGTCTGGTCTTAGCAAATTAGCTCAAAGGAGTTCCACCCTATGGCCTTGACAGTATTTGAACCAATGAATCAACCTGTATCTTATTCAATGTATAAGCAAGCATGCAGTCATTAATTTAAAAATTATATCCAGGACCACTGATCATGCCTAAACTCCTAGCATGAAACATTGTCTCTTCTCTCAGACAAAAAAAAAAAAAAAAAAAGGGGGGGGGCTGGCAAACAATGTTTTTAGAAAGCAGGTTTCCTGTAAATAAGGTGAAGACTTCAGCTCTTAGAGGGTCTTTATTGTCTACCCCTCCCCCCTCCCCATGAAAGAAATAGGAAAATCTCTCTCTCTCTCACAGATATTTTGCACTAGAGGACGCACAATGCATATTTTTTCAATCAAATCTAACCAAAGAGTGGGATGAACAATGGGTCTTGAGTGAGGAGGACTGAGTTTACACCTTGAGCTAGCTGACTCATCACAGACACAGTTCTTCACCACTCAGAGCATAAGCTTCCTTATTATAAGAGAAAAGAATGGATGACAAATTCTCTAAGATGATATCTACCTCCAAAAATCGGTGATCCTTAGAAATACAATTCCATATAAAATTAACACTTCTTATTTTATTCAGGTGATAGATACCATTATGCTTTGTAACAGTCTGCCTATTAACTGCACATGATTAAAAATCTCACAAAACAGGACATGAGAATTTATCATTTATCAGAGGCCAGACACAATGTCAGCTCTGAGAAAGACAGCAGCATTCAAACAACCCAAGACCTGCAGAGAGTTTCTCATTACTCTATTCTGTCACACAGCAGGGGAGTACAATACAAGATGACAAGACAGATTCCACTTCCCTGCCCCACCACCCAACCAGTATTGGTCATGGACTGGGACCCCTGCTCACAGGGCATGTTCGGGAGCAACAGCCGCTGAGGAAGTCATATCCAATGTTCCCTACTACACGCTCATGGGCATGTGGAGTCAGATATGTTTTTCTTTAAGCTGTTATGAGAGCTGCAGTGATGGCGATGAAGTCTATTAAATAACATGGAACGAAGAAAATTATAAATAAAACCCTGTTGACAGGAGCAATAGGAAGGGATAGAGAGAAGCTCAGGGTCATCACTGACACTCCAAGTATGATGTAATAGAAAGATCATATTTACAGGGAGCTGGTCCACCCGGGAACTAATTGCACAGTTCTGGGTAAGTCATCTTATCCCCTGTTTATAAAATGAGGAGACTGCATTCGATTAGTGGTTTTCAAGCTGAGTCCTTAGAACAGTGGTGTCTCATGGAAAAACCAGGTGAGTGAGAAAAGCACAAACCCAAGTGGGTCATGCTCTCAACTCTCCACTCCATCTCCTACGCAATGAGTTTTGCTTTTAACTGTTTTATTTTTTTTAATTTTATTTTATTTATTCTTTTATACAGCAGGTTCTTATTAGTCATCAATTTTATACACATCAGTGTATACATGTCAACCCCAATAGCCCAATTCATCACACCACCACCCCCAACCCCCCACCACTTTCCCCCCTTGGTGTCCATACGCTTGTTCTCTACATCTGTGTCTCAACTTCTGCCCTGCCAACAGGTTCATCTGTACCATTTTTCTAGGTTCCACATATATGCGTTAATAGGCGACATTTGTTTTTCTCTTTCTGACTTACTTCACTCTGTATGACAGTCTCTAGATTCATCCACGTCTCTACAAATGACTCAATTTCGTTCCTTTTTATGGCTGAGTAATATTCCATTGGATATGTTTACAACATCTTCTTTATCCATTCGTCTGTCAGGCATTTAGGTTGCTTCCATGACCTGGCTATTGTAAATAGTGGTGCAATGAACATTGGGGTGCATGTGTCTTTTTGAATTATGGTTTTCTTAGGGTACATGACCAGTAGTGGGATTGCTGGATCATATGGTAATTCTATGTTTAGGTTTTTAGGAACCTCCATACTATTCTCCATAGTGGCTGTATCAATTTACATTCCCAGCAACAGTGCAAGATGGGCCCGTTTCCTCCACACCCTCTCCAGCATTTGTTGTTTGTAGATTTTCTGATGATGCCCATTCTAACTGGTGTGAGGTGATACCTCATTGTAGTTTTGATCTGCATTTCTCGAATAATTAGTGATGTTGAGCAGCTTTTCATGTGCTTCTTAATCATCTGTATGTCCTCTTTGGAGAAATGTATATTTACGTCTTCCACCCATTTTTTGACTGGGTTGTTTGTTTTTTTAATATTGAGTTGCATGAGATGTTTACAAATTTTGGAGAGTAATCCTTTGTCCATTGATTCATTTGCAAATATTTTTTCCCATCTAAAGGTTGTCTTTTCGTCTTGTTTGTAGTTTCCTTTGCTTTGCAAAAGCTTTTAAGTTTCATTAGGTCCCATTTGTTTACTTTTGTTTTTATTTCCATGACTCTAGAAGGTAGGTCAGAAAAGATCTTGCTGTGATTTATGTCAGAGTATTTTCCCTATGTTTTCCTCTAAGACTTTTATGGTGTCCGGTCTTACATTTAGGTCTCTAATCCATTTTGAGTTTTTGTGAATGGTGTTAGGGAGTGTTCTAATTTCATTCTTTTACTTGGAGCTGTCCAGTTTTCCCAGCACCATTTATTGAAGAGACTGTCTTTTCTCCATTGTATATCCTTGCCTCCTTTGTCATAGAGTAGTTGACCATAGGTGCGTGGGTTTATCTCTGGGCTTTCTATCTTGTTCAATTGATCCTATGTTTCTGTTTTTGTGCCAGTACCATATTGTCTTCATTACTGTAACTTTGTAGTACAGTCAGAAGTCAGGGAGTCTGATTCTTCCAGCTGTTTTTTTTCCCTCAACTGCTTTGGCTATTCGGGGTCTTTTGTGTCTCCATACAAATTTTAAGATTTTTTGTTCTAGTTCTGTAAAAAATGCCATTGGTAATTTGATAGGAATTGCATTGAATCTCTTCATTCTTTGTCTAGTATAGTCATTTTCACAATATTCATTCTTCCAATCCAAGAACATGGTATATCTCTCCATCTGTTTGTATCATTTTAATTTCTTTCAACAGTGTCTTATAGTTTTCTGCATACAGGTCTTGTCTCCTTAGGTACGTTTATTCCTGAGTACTTTATTCTTTTTCTTGCAATGGCAAATGGGAGTGTTTCCTTAATTTCTCTTTCAGATTTTTCATCATTAGCGTATAGGAATGCAAGAGATTTCTGTGCATTAATTTTGTATCCTGCAACTTTACCAAATTCATTGATTAGCTCTAGTATTTTTCTAGTGGCATCTTTAGGATTCTCTATGTATAGTATCATGTCATCTGCAAACAGTGACAGTTTTACTTCTTCTTTTCCAATTTGTACTCCTTCTATTTCTTTTTCTTCTCTGATTGCCGTGGCTAGGACTTCCAAAACTATGTCGAATGACAGTGGCGAGAGTGGACAGCCTTGTCTTTTTCCTGATCTTAGAGGAAATACTTTCAGTTTTTCACCAATGAGAATGATGTTTGCTGTGAGTTTGTCATATATGGCCTTTATTATGTTGAGGTAGGTTCCCTCTATGCCCACTTTCTGGAGAGTTTTTATCATAAATGGGTGTTGAATTTTGTCAAAAGCTTTTTCTGCATCTATTTAGATGATCATATGGTTTTTATTCTTCAATTTGTTAATATGGTGTATCACACTGATTGATTTGCGTATACTGAAGAATCCTTGCATCCCTGGGATAAATCCCACTTGATCATGGTGTATGATCCTTTTAATGTGTTGTTGAATTCTGCTTGCTGGTATTTTGTTGAGGATTTTTGCATCTATATTCGTTAGTGATATTGGTCTGCAATTTTCTTCTTCTGTAGTATCTTTGTCTGGTTTTGGTATCAGGGTGATGGTGGCCTCATAGAATGAGTTTGGGACTGTTCCTGCCTCTGCAATTCTTTGGAAGAGTTTGAGAAGGGTGGGTGTTAGCTCTTCTCTAAATGTTTGATAGAATTCACCTGTAAAGCCATCTGGTCTTGGACTTTTGTTTGTTGGAAGATTTTTAATCACAGTTTCAATTTCATTACTTGTGATTGGTCTGTTCATATTTTCTATTTCTTCCCGGTTCAGTCTTGGAACGTTATACCTTTCTAAGAATTTGCCCATTTCTACCAGGTTGTCCATTTTGTTGGCATAGAGTTGCCTGTAGTAGTCTCTTAGGATGCTTTGTATTTCTGTGGTGTCTGTTGTAACTTCTCCTTTTATATTTCTAATTTTGTTGATTTGAGTCTTCTCCCTCTTTTACTTGATGAGGCTGGCTAATGGTTTATCAATTTTGTTTATCTTCTCAAAGAACCAGCTTTTAGTTTTATTGATCTGTGGTATTGTTTTGTTTCTATTTCATTTATTTCCTCTCTGATCTTTATGATTTCTTTCCATCTGCTAACTTTGGGTTTTGTTTGTTCTTCTTTCTCTAGCTCCTTTAGGTGTAAGATTACATTGTTTATTTGAGATTTTTCTTGTTTCTTGAGGTAGGCTTGTAGAGCTATAAACTTCCCTCTTAGAACTGCTTTTGCTGCATCCCATAGGTTTTGGATCATTGTGTTTTCATTATCATTTGTCTCTGGGTATTTTCTGATTTCCTCTTTGACTTCTTCAGTGATCTCTTGGTTATTTAGTAACATATTGTTCAGCCTCCATGTGTTTGTGTTTTTTACGTTTTTTTCCCTGTAATTGATGTCTTACCTCATAGCGTTGCAGTTAGAAAAGATGCTTGATATGATTTCAGTTTTCTTACATTTCCTGAGGCTTGATTTGTGACCCAAGATGTGATCTATCCTGGAGAATGTTCCGTGCGCACTTGAGAAGAAAGTGTAATCTGCTGGCTTTGGATGGACTGTCCTATAAATATCAATTAAATCTATCTCGTCTATTTTGTCATTTAAAACTTCTGTTTCCTTATTAATTTTCTGTTTGCATGATCTGTCCTTTGGTTTAAGTGAGGTGTTAAAGTCTCCCACTATTATTGTTTTACTGTGGATTTCCTCTTTTAGAGCTGTTAGCAGTTGCCTTATATGTATTGAGGTGCTCCTATGTGGGTGCATGCAGATTTATAATTGCTATATCTTCTTCTTGGATTGGTCCCTTGATCCTTAGGTAGTGGTCTTCCTAGTCTCTTGTAACATTTTTTGTTTTAAAGTCTATTTTATCTGATATGAGTATTGCTACTCCAGCTTTCTTCTGATTTCCATATCCATGGAATATCTTTTTCCACCCCCTCACTTTCAGTCTGTATGTGTCCCTAGGTCTGAAGTGGGTCTCTTGTAGACAGTATATCTATGGGTCTTGTTTTTGTATCCATTCAGGAAGTGTGTGTCTCTTGGTTGGAGCATTTAATCTATTCACGTTTAAGGTAATTATCGATATGTATGTTCCTATGACCATTTTCTTAATTGTTTTGGGTTCGTTTTTGTAGGTCCTTTTCTTCTCTTGTGATTCCCTCTTAGAGAAGTTCCTTTAGCATTTGTTGTAGAGATGGTTTGGTGGAGCTGAACTGTCTTAGCTTTTCCCTGTCTGTAAAGCTTTTGATTTCTCCATCATATCTGAATGAGATCATGGCTGGGTAGAATAATCTCGGTTGTAGGTTCTTCCCTTTCATCACTTAAAGTATATCATGCCACTCCCTTCTGGCTTGTAGAGTTTCTGCTGAGAAATCAGCTGTTAACCTTATGGGAGTTCCCTTATATGTTATTTGTCATTTTTCCCTTGCTGCTTTCAATAATTTTTCTTTGTCTTTAATTTTTGCCAATTTGATTACTATGTGTCTCAGCATGCTTCTCCTTGGGTTTATCCTGTGTGGGACTCTCTGCACTTCCTGGAGTTGGGTGGCTATTTCCTTTCTCATGTTAGGAAATTTTTGACTATAATCTGTTCAAATATTTTCTCACATCCTTTCTCTCTCTCTTCTCCTTCTGGGACCCCTATAATGCCAATGTTGTTGCATTTAATATTGTCCCAGAGGTCTCTTAGGCTGTCTTCATTTCTTTTCATTCTTTTTTCTTTATTCTGTTCTGCAGCAGTGAATTCCACCATTCTGTCTTCCAGGTCACTTATTCGTTCTTCTGTCTCAGTTATTCTGCTATTGATTCCTTCTAGTGTAGTTTTCATTTTAGTTATTGTACTGTTCATCCTTGTTTGTTTGTTCTTTAATTCTTCTAGGTCTTTGTTAAACATTTCTTGCATCTTCTCGATCTTTGCCTCTATTTTTTTTCAGAGGTCCTGGATCATCTTCACTATCATTATTCTGAATTCTCTTTCTGGAAGGTTGCCTATCTCCACTTCATTTAGTTGTTTTTCTGGGGTTTTATCTTGTTCCTTCATCTGGTACATAGCCCTCTGCCTTTTCATCTTTTCTATCTTTCTGTGAATGTGGTTTTTGTTCCACAGGCTGCAGGACTATAGTTCTTGCTTCTGCTGTCTGCTCTCTGGAGGATGAGGCTATCCTAGACAGTATCCAGTTACAAAAGAGGTTGGATTCAAATTGGGTTTCTGACAGATAGAACAAAACAACGTCCTTAACTGTTTTATTTTAAAGTTGAACAAAAAAGTTTATTTTTTTAATGTTGTGCTATTATAAAGAATAAAGTGTTTGAAACCATGTAGACTAGATGACCTCAAACATCTCCAAGTCTTTCTATGAGTCTACCCAAATATTAACAAATGAACAGGCATTCACTTGCTCTCTCAATTCATTTTCACACCCACAGCAAACATCTCAGGGTAAATTAAAAGTAATTCTTTTGAATTTGACCTATTCTTTCTCTTGTTCAGCAGTGGATTTGGTAGCACCTTGACAAAAATATCTAAGTTATAAAAATCACCAGTGTCTTCTCTTCCACTAGAAAAGGAAGCTGTTCATGAATTTTGGCCATAAAACTGATGTGACTTGTTTTATCAACTTCCTCAAATCATTATTCCCCTTCTGCTTCATTATCATTATTATTCATGAAATCATGGCAGACTCCTTGGATAGTCATCTCTAATACCATACATCAACCTTCCTGTCTCCACAACCTTAGCAGAGGTTGGCAGCACCCTTCCCAATGTTCCATCAAAATGTTGCCACTCTCTGGTGAATCCAAACTAATCCTCAGTTTCCTTGGCAACCCAAAATACTTTACACGGTCACCAGAATCTTCTTTTGGGTAGGGAAGAAAAGGCCTCCATTTGCTGGGAAAAGTTCAGAAGTAGTGGACGGGGTGACAGAGCCAAATTAAATTAAAATGAGTGAAGAGAAAGCGAAACAGTCTTTGTGCATATAATAAAATGGGTGAAATTGAGAATGGTCCACCATATCACCAGGTGCAGCCATATAATTGGATTCCACAGCAATTAGCCCAGGCAGACCTGTGGAATTTGCCCAGTCTTTATCGTGCTGTTTTCTTACCCCTAATGGATCCCAGAGCAAAATTGCTTCAACGTCCCAGAGAGCATTTTCATTATTAACAGCCAGCTTTGGTTCCAGTATCATGGTCAAAGGAAGGAACAATTACAACATTGTACTCCGGCTCTTGGAATCCATTCCAAGTTTTAATCACACAGACAGTTCCCTTCAAAGTTTAGTGCTTGTTCCATTTTGCAGTTTTTGGAATGATGTATCTAGTGTCACACATGTTGAGACATTTATCCAATTCACTTTCTATACCTGAAAGATGCAGAGGGTCAGCAAATACTTGGCCTGCTTGCTGCCACAGTTCCCCTTGTATCCAAGTTACACACTAAAAAATCGATGACAGCAGACTTTTCACTCAATCCAGATGTAGCCTCCAAAAGAGTTCCCTGAGAATTCACTAAAAGTTAATCAGAGTTGACATTTAAGATGAAACTTACTCCTCACCCTGGACATACCCTTGGTATTTGTGTATATAACATTTATAATTTCAACCGTTCAGAAGCACTCTTCAAGATCATGATAGCTATATAACTTGGCTTAGTCATATACCTAAATCACTTCTGATGAAAAGATCCCTCAGCTCATGAATGAGTCTAACCCCTCCCAACATCTATACCTCAACACAACTTTTTATCTTTCTTTTCCTTGCTCTCAAAAGAAGCATTTTATGGGAATTCCCTGGCAATCCAGTGGTTAGGACTCCATGCTTTCACTGCCGAGGGCACAAAAACTCAAAAGAAGCATTTTATGAGAAAAAATATGGACTGTGCTATTATTTATTAATTTGAAGATTTCATATAGGCTCCTGTTTTTTAAAAATCCACTATTATAACTACTATTGTTAATATCCAGGCATACCACACCTACCCAATTCTAAACTCATTCGCCCTCAACCTTTACCATCTCAATCAGTGGCATGAATATTCAAAAGGTTGTTCAGAGCAGAAACCTGGAGGTCGAGTGTGAATGGCCCCCTTAACTCCCCATCCCCCAATCCATAAGAAAATCCTATCCATTCTATCTCCAAAAAGATCATGATCTGCCCCACTAATCCTCCATCTCCATTGCGGCCATCTTGGTCCAGGCCATTGTCATCTCTTCCCTAGACTGCTGGTCCTGACTCATCTCTTCGCCTGCCTCTTCTCACTCCACACTCTATTCTGTAGTCACAGAAATCATTTTGAAAAGTGAATTCAATCACAACATCACATCCGCCCACCAGCTCCTTCACCACCAAATACACATTCACGTGCACTGAAAATCCTTCAGTGTTTGCCCATCATATGCTCAAAGTGTTGGTCTGCAACAAGGTAAGAAATTTACGTCGGGACGGCAATGTAAAACTTCCCACTCCTTCATCGCTGAGAAAGCCTTTGCTACGTGAGTATACATAAGCATACCTAAAAGATGTTCTAGGTGACATAGTTGATTTATGTCTGCACAAAGTTGTCTGACATGGTTGATTATGTCTTTTTCTTGTCACAGACAGATAGCCAATAGTTTGCAGACCAGCAGCCCATGTGCAGACCACAAAGGGAGTATCACTGGCTTCACAATCCCAAATAATGAGGCTCTCAAACTTAATTTTGAGCCCCTCTTTTGCATCCCCCCTCTTCCAGCCACAATGGACTCCTTTTGGGTCCTAGACGTAACCATGCTGTCTTCCAGACAGAACCCTAACGGCCACCTGTCCTAGAGACTTTGAACTTGCTTTCCCTCAGTTGTCCCTCCCTTTTTACTCCAGTGATACATCCTCAGGTCCTCCTTCCCTGACGATGTATGTAGAGCTCCCTCTTTATTCTCCAATACCATTTGGTCTCTGGTTTAACACCACGTTTTCAATCTGCAAGTACGTATTTATGTATGTGTTTAGCTGCAGATTACCTGTCTCCCTTCCCAGACTGGAGGCTCCATGAAGGCACAGCCCCAACTGGTTTCTCTGGTTTTACTGCTCAGAGAACCACAGTTTTTGGCACAGCCTACCCCTCCAGTGTGTATGGTAGATGGAGGTTTAGAGAGTCCATGACCAGCTGTGCTGACACTCCAAGATGTTAACTGAGTTCTTCAAGGCTTCCTAGGATCATTTGCAAAATTTGAATAAGAACTGGATTCTCAGACCCAGGTTGCCCAAGGTCTAAAGCCACATCACCTCTTACTTCGTAGTTATAATGAGTCTTAGCCAGTTTAAGGTTAGGCAACTTATAAAGGAGAAACAACATTACTTCATGTGAGTAAACAATTCATTACCCTTACACAGAATTTTCTCAGCCTGAATCACTGCAATGTTTTCATGTGCATTTGCATTCCTGTCATTCTCCTTAGAGGCCCCATCACATAATAGCTAAAATTATAAACAGCCAAAAATTTAGATACCAAATGCTGGGACCCCTTCAGGGAACAAGACCACCCAGACCCGCCTTCACAGAGCTTATGGTTCAGAGGGAAAAACAGATGTCAACCAAGTAATAAAATAAACATAAAGAGTGGTAAGTGAGAAGAACACAGTCCTACAGCAATACATTGCAGGACACACTAACATTTTTTAGTGGTCATGGAAGATTGTCCCCTGAGGATGAATAAGAGGCAAATAACAGGGACAGAAGAGTGACTCAGATAGCCAGAGGCTGGTGGAAAGGCCAGGGAAGAAGAGCGAGCTTGGTAAATTCTGGGATCTAAAATGAGTCAAGAAGGGCTAGAATGTAAAATAAGGGGAAGACGAAGACAAGGAATGAAGCTGGGGGGACAGCCAGGGGCCAGATCTACTGCGACAAAGCAAGGAACCTGAACTTTGTCCTTTTACGCCCCACCTCCCATCCCCTAACTTCTTACCTATAAATCATTTACAATAATACTAGGCATGTAGCACTTGCCAAATATGTGTTAGGAACTACTAGAGGTTCATTAAAAAATAAACTGAGACAATATTAACATCAAGGGAAGAAAATTATAGAAGGAAATTAATCAGTACACTACATGGCTCAGCTCTGAAGAATATTTACATGTGTATATATGTGTGATATAATTATATTTGAAAGATCTGTAGACAGTCAACAGATAATATCTAAAATTGGAAATCAAGAAATATCTGTAGCTATTATTTAGAAATAGAAAGGTAATATCAAATATAAAATTGAAAGATTTCTTAGTAGTTACTTCCGAGGTAAGGGATTAGAAAAGGGATGGCGTGAGGTGGGACGGCGTAAAGTGGGGCTGGGCAGTGTCTTTATTTTATTATAATCCTTGTAAATATATTATTTTGTGATTTTTTGTGATTATGAGCCATGTATATGGGTTTTTTTGATAGAAGTATAAGTTACACACACACACACAGCCGTAGCAAATACTAAACAGAAGGGAATAGAGGGAGGCAGTTATGATGCCCCCTACTGGCCTTACTCCCCCATCCAGACTTGCCTGGGTTCCTAAACCACTCACGTCAGCGGCAGAAAAACAGCATCCTCTGCCCTTCTGTTTGTTGGAAGTGTCAAGAACAGGGCTGCCAGTGCTAGGGGGACCCCACAGTTATCTGCTTAGATCCCAGGTTGGCTCCATCTAATGGATCCAGAGCACAAACCAGGGTCCCAGTGAAGCAGATCCACTGGGAGTTCCAGAGCTCTCAGGATCTTCAGAAGAAGTCAGGACATGAGGGAACCATGAGCTCCAAGTACAGTGAAGCAAGATTCAGAGATAAAACACAGACTCTCTTTGATTTGGTTGACACATCCACTCATGGGAAGGACATACTGAAGTGTTACAGCAAAGTTCTTTAGGTGTTTCATATCTCATTTCTTCCTACGCCACTTGCTAGAAATCTGTGATACTTAACAAGGACAGAACTCAAACGATCTTTTTACTACCTATGAAGGGAAAAATAGTGAGATAAAGATTGTAATTGAAAATATCTATTGAAGAGAGGAAGCTGTTTTTAAGTATTTTCAAGGACTTTAGAAGGATCTCTTTTACTGACAATGTTAATTAAAAATCTTTTTTATTTATTAAAGCAATTCCCTTAATTTTCTCTACCAGACAAAATTTTATTAGACGTTCAGTGACTAGATATATTTGAAAGCAAAAAAAAGTATTAAAATGTTTTATAGATGAAAATTTTTACTTCTTCAGAGTAAGTTTTACATGTAATGAATCTTTTAAGTGAGTGTTATATATCCTACAACAATTTCCCCCAACTTAAAGTCAATGAAGATATTTATCTCTTTTGAATGTAGGGTTTTTTTTTGTTTTTTTTACTGAAAACTAGATATTTTCTCAAAACATATGCCAAATATTTCTTCATTATATCTTAAAAGAATAACTTCCATGTAAGTAAATGTTCATGTTAAATGTTATTAAGTACAAACAGCATAATAACTAAAAATAGCTCAAATCTTCTAGCTACATTTTGTCAACAGTCTTGTTCTAGCCAAGTTCCCTATTAATTGCACAATCTATATTTGGGGAAAGACAGAACTTAACTGCTTCCAAACGAAATTTCAAGCCTGCATACTGTTTCCTTCCTCTGGTTGGTTTGTTAAATGAATTAATCTTTTAAAAGGGAGAAGGCAGAAAGGGGGACTTCTTCAAATAACTCATTCAACATGTGCATTTCATCAAGGACTTTAATTATAAAGTTGCAATGCATAATTATTGTTGCAATCGTCTTTAGAGAGATTTCAGTTTTTTAGAGCATCACTTTCATCTTTTGCCTTACACTTTGTACAGACAAATAGCAAACAGCAAATGCCAACTTGAAGAAAAGATATTTAATGCTTAAGGACCTGAAAGCAAAGTCAAAAAAATTTCTAATACAGCTCAAGCAATGTTATATAAAAAAAATTTTATCAGCACATTCAATTGCCTCTTCCTAAAGTAAGAAAATACAAGCAACTCAGAACACTGAGTAAACTTTTTCTCAGTTGATGAATGTTACTTCATGGACTTTTCAATTACTCTTTCAAAAATCATCACATTTTTAATATTCAAAGCATAGTTTGTAGATACATGGGGAATATGAAGAAGTATAAGACACAGTTACTACTTCCAACCTGATTAAATCTTATTGGGAAAAATAATCTTACTGTAGGCACTTACAGTAGCTCAACTGAGCCAGACTTTTCCATTTATAAATCACCTATAAGTCAGAGGAATTTCAACACTGGTCATGTGAAATATTAAATGCCTAGAGAGAGAGAGAAGTATTGATAGTAATAGATTCACACTAGATCCTGATGTTTTACCCTTAAAAAGGCCTTTAAAATGAGATCCTTAAAAGATACATCCTACACAGGGATTTCTATAATAAAGAGCACTATGCTTTACATAAATTCTTACTTAACCCTCACAACACTTTGGGGGACATCCTCTAGTCATTCTCCCTTTACAGATGAAGAAATCAACACATAAAAGAGGTCAATAATTTTCCCAAGGTTATGTAGTCTACTGAGTGGAATTAAATCAGGGCAGTTTTGCTCCAGTGCATGTGCTTTTGACAAACATGTATAGAGTTTTTAATCCCACTTTGGTTTAAATGGGATTATTTATGCAAATAGAGGCACATATTTGCATGGAGAAAAAAGTGTGTGTGTGTGTTGTTACTGTTGTTGTCATTATAAATATCTTCCCTGGATGGTAAGACTTTGATTTTTCTTCTTGCTTATGTGAAATTATAATTTGTAATTATAATGTCTGTGTATCGCTCATGTAATAAAATACATACAAAATGTTATTTCAAAAATAAAATTAAATGGTAACAATCCAAGTTGATTTATTTAATGACTAAATGGAGATGATGGGTTCCATTCTCCTGCTATTAATAATAAAAATAGCTGTTTGAGGGCACTTATTTCTGGAAGAACGCGGTGCCAAGTCCTATATCTGCATTATCTCATTTAATCCACACAATTTTCTCACAATGTAGATGTTGTTATTTATTATTCTCCCTTTACAAAATGGTGAAAATGAGACATAGTTTGTGTAATCTGCCCTAGGCCACATCACTATAAGTGGCAAAACTATAATCTGAAGCCAGTCTCCCAAGCTTAAACTCCTAACCAGCAAGGCGGCAGTCTCCCCCGTGAAACAGGAGTTCTGGCTGCCAACAGAAGGCACATCTGGGCATGGCAGCTCTCTGGATTAGGAGACTGAGAGATGTGAAAGGAGAATTAATGTCAGTCTCAATTCAAGGCTAGACAGTTGGAGTCCCTCTCTCGACTCATGTCCTAAGTAGAAAAATGTAAAGCCGTTTTAGAGGTCTCTTTACGTAGGAATAGGATTCTTACTAACCTCTAGTATTTTGCAGGCAGGAAACCCCCCTTTTACAGTTAAAGGGTATGTTGTGATACATTTTGTTTAATTTTCATATAATAAAATACAGAGTGTGAAGTTTTAAAAAATATTTCCATGACTTAAATTGTTCTAAATCCCAAATTACAAATGTTTGCATTTCAACCTGAAACTGAATTTAATATATGTTTACAATAAGATCTTATGTTTGAAGCTGTCATTTAAATTACCTAAGCATCCAATAAGAGGATGTTAGATTCTAAACAATCAAAGGGAAGAGTTCGACAGGAGCAAATTCTTTATTATTATCCCAGAAGAGATAATTATGGAAGTTTAGATGTGTGATTGCATATGGGTTTAAAATAAATTATTATGACATTAATTTATCTTGAAATCTAAGAAATTACTCCTGAGACCTGTTCATCTACTTTTGACAATATATGTATAAAAGTTTTGATATTTTGAAATTAACTTTATGCTAACAGATTCTACAGATAATATTCTTCTTGGATATTGCTGTAAGGGCTCCTTAAATTGTAGGAGCAATGGCACACACGGTTATGGAATGAACATCAATATGTTTTGTTTTGTTTTGCTTACAGTGATGTTTAACTAAATATCTCCTGAAACTAACTGCTGGTAGGTGGCAAAAATCTGTGCAGGGCTCACCATCTAGTTCTTAAAACAGGATGGAAATGTGGCTTGAGACAATTCTTTCCATGTGAGTGTTTTGTGAATAATCTAATACATTTCCTCCTAAGAGAATCTGAAAATGTTTCAGAGCTTGCTTATGAAAAGAGATTCTCACTTTCTCTTGCAGAGACAATTTCATTAAGCTCCTTATTGCATGTTTTTATCCCCCAGTGGGTTATCAGGCTGGTTTCTTGCCCAGCACACAGGGAGAATTGTTCATTTCATCTATACTTCTTTAGTATTGAACAGCACTGTGATACATGTCAGGCCGTAACCATACACGCATGTTAAAAATAGTTACATACTGCCTATCACCACCATAACAGTACTGTCTGGTGGTCCCATTAAATTGTTACTAGGTCTTCCTGTGCCACAGAATCTATTGAGCTCTTTGATTGCCACTGGAAGGGTCTGAAAAGCCAAGTGACATTTTCCTCTCTTTTTCCTCTCCACAATCTCAATCATCTTTCCTACATTTAGCGGAGTTCTTAATCCCTTTCACTCCTCTAGGAGAAAAGGGAAAACATCTGTCACAGGCAGAAAAAGAAAATTTTTTTCTTGCCTTTTCATCTCCAGGCAGATGAATCAATAAAATATGAAGACAAAAGTGCTCCATCTTCTGGCCAAGTATGAGTGTTCACCAGCAGATATTCTCTGTTATAAAAGGAAGCATTTCATCTCGGAGACAAGATCCTGAAGACAGCTATTGATGAATCCTTCAACACCATCAAGAATAAAACATCCTTCTCTTCATCTCACAAACTTGAAATAGTTTTCTTCCAATCTTCTTCTCTTATTTTTTTCATTCACACCTACCAACCCAAGTCTGCTAATGGTGCAGGAGCTGGCTTGGCATCAGGCAAAGCTGTCTCCTCTCTGCCCCTTCATGTCCCTGCAGAAGGTACTTAACCTTTTGAATCCTCAGCACCCTCATCTGTAACATAAATATAATAATGCTTTCTATCTTCTACCTAACTGTGAGGACTAAATTAAATATAATCTGTAAAATACTTAACCCCCACATCAGGCACATAGAAAGCACCCAATAAATGTAAGCTACTCTGATTACAAGTATTGCTATTTTTTTTGCCATTTCAATTCAATTCAATATTTTTTTGCAATCTTAACTTTTTCAATCTTTACTGCTAAGCACAGTAGTAGGATTATTTTTCAATGTAGCTTTTGCCTTCAACAAATTAATAGTCTACCAGTAGTGACAAAAGACCTTTAATACAAAGCAGGATATGGTAGGTGACAAAGAGAGCTATAAAGTGTTCCAAGACAGTGCTTCTCAAACTGTAATGTGCATATCAACCACTTTGAGATCCTGTTAAAATGCATATTTTGATTCAGTAGGTCTGGGGTGGGGCCTGAGATTCTGCATTTCTTATAAGCACCCAGGTGATGCTGATGCTGCTGGTCTGAGGTCTACCCTTCGTGTAACAAAGTTCTAGGACACTCAGGTATGATACAGACAGGGTTTATATTTAGCTGATGTACATTGCATAACTGAACTGGTTTCTTAAAGGCTGTAGACGTTCTGGTTCATCATTACCCATGACAATCCTATTGTTAAAAACCTATGGTTAAGTATCACTCTAGATGTAAGTATTACAGTCGTCTGGTGCACAGCATAGATATTACATTTGATTTTAAAGCAAATGGGTCAAGAGTAAGTGGGGTTTAAGAATGGCCTTGAAAGATTAGCACAATTTTATTCATTTCCACTTGCTTGCCTAGTATGCTTCCCAAACACTGCAACTGCTGTTCGTTTGGACTATAAAGTGCCTTCTTATGACTCCCCTCTAAAATAGCATTCCTTTGAACCTTTGAGAACAGGCAACTCCTTTGGAAGAATGATATCTCAACAGTTGTTCCCATGTTTTCAAGCCTTCATTGCTGTTGTTTCTGGCTTTGAAATAAAATTAAACAATAAAAAAGTGCAGAGGCATCCTTTATCTTAGAAGCTAAACCCAGGCCCTTCAGAAGCTAAGGCCAGCCCATTGGTGTGTTCTGGTACCAGATACCAACTATTGAATTGGATATCAATTTTTAATTGGGCTTCCACATAAAAATCTAGATACCCAGCTTGAAAATTTGGGAAATCCAGCTGCCAAGGGCCCACATTTGCACTTGGAAGCAATCAGCTGGAGCATCAGAGCCAGACCATGTTTGGCTGAGGCCTACACGTCAAAGTCCCCACACTCCAGGCAAATCTCATTCTCTCTCACACTTGATCCACTTCACTCTCTCTTATAACTCGGCCTATGTAAGTATTCAAGTTTGTGATTCTATCTACCTAAACCCCAGGAGTCATCGTCCTTTGGGGAAAAAAAAAACTGTCTTAATGACATATAACTACTATACATGCTAGTTTTCAAAATACGAGGCAACTTTTTTCTAAGAAAATAAGTCTTACTATAATAATCAAACCATATTTAAAGCTAGTTTACTTTAGCATTCTTGGTTTCCAGTCTTTGTTTTCATTATTTCAGTATTTAGTCCCAGTAGTTCGTTTCTTCCCTTCCTTACTGTGGAACTGAAAGGGAATTTGGGTAAGGAGGAGAAAAAGGATAAACCAAGGAATCAATACCCCATTTCATGAGTAAGACATTTCTTAAGGCTATAATAGCAACTTTATGAACCAGTATTCACATAAAGTAAAGAAACCAGAGAAAAGTGTTTTTTTCCCAACCTATGATCTCTATGTCCAAAATTTTATTACCAACTCAGTAAAACCTGGGTAAATCACTTTGGTTTCTTATGCCTCATTTATGCCTCATGAGACAGAGAGAAATAAAGAAAACAGTTTTGAGTCACTTTGTAAGCACCTTCAGGTTACTGCTAATAGATACATATTTTTAAATTAAGGCCCTTATTTACTTCCTTAAAACATACTTTATTTTAGATTTTTTCCCTTCTATATTTAAAGATAGTCAAAACTACAAAACTACATTGATACCAAGAAAAAAGAGGCACTAATTGCCTTCTTTAAGATACAAAAAAATTTTCCAACTTTTTTAAAGTTCCATAAATAGACAACCATTCTCTAGCATAACTTTTTGACAATTTGAAAAACTAAGAGGCTTCTAGAGGAAGACAGGATCATGTCTCTAAACATAGCTTCAAAATGAATACACCCTGACCACACTATTTAACTGGAAAGCTGATGTGCTACAGGAATCTGGCTTGTTTTCAAGTTAGAAAGTAACATAATACCTTGGCCAATATCTGGCCCCCATTTCAAACATATAGATTCACAAATTTGCTCAATATGCGGCATGAGCACTGGGGTTTAGAGACCACAACCCTCTGAATATGAGGGGTTCTTCCCAGCTCACTGGCAGTGATCGTACCCCTCACATATCTGAAGGCCAGAGGGAGTGAATACTATGTCCCAAGGTGGTTGTAAAAATCAAGTAGAGAGATGGAATTATCTGAACACTGAAAAGAGTGCCACAAAGGCAAGACATCATTTGATGTGTACAACGTTTAAAATAGTGCATGGTACATTGTAAATTCTACACACGTCCTGTTCATTTAAAAAAAAAACAAAAATGTTCCTAAGATCCATGGTACTGAACTCTAGTATGAATTTCTTAGTAATTAGCTACACAGAATACTTCCGTGGTTGCCCTGCTCCCCACTCACTTTTTATCCCACTCTAATACTTCTGGAAATGGCTGAAATACAAACCAGATTTGGTCTTTCTAGCACTCTTACCAAAAGGTTATTCACAAAAGATGCTTAGTTAATAGGAAATAGCCTTTAGTATTAAATGCTACATAAGCTAATTAATGCATTAAATTAGAGGGGTACCATATGGAAGCTGAAATTCAGTATGCTATTCAAAATCTCAGTCATCGGGGGTCCTTAGGCTCACTAATCAGGGTGAAAAGGAGGGACCTTTATTTACTAGGTTAGCATCACAAGTGACTCTTATTTTAGTCCCTCTGATGCATCAACCTGCCTCTCCCCTACCTCCTTCCCAGCACACTCTCAGCTGTATGCTTGCCTCCTTGCACTTCTCTGACCTCCACCACTGAACATCTCCAGCCTTAGAAGATGGACTTCTGTCTCCATTGTCACTTCTCGCTCCCCATTTGATCGACAAGACACTCTTTCTCCACCTCTTGACCTGACTTAGGTCACACAACATCAATATATATTCATGATGTTATGGATAAACTGTCAGCTTCCTGTGTGCCACCAATGTCATGTACACTGCACACTGACTAGGTACCTACTGTATACGAGGCACTAGTGAATGTAAAGCTTAATAACTTTCTGTCTGCAAGCAGCTTACAATAACTAAGGCACTTATGTCATTTTCTCATGTATTAAAAAAGTACGTAATTTTTAAAGTATGATTATATCCTATAGGAGTACAAAAGGCAAAGTTATTGTATTCTCCTCACTGATCTTTCCCCCATCACTTTCTGGCCCCTTCCTCTCCTTTATTTTACCTATTACCTACCTCCTCTACTTACCTGATAAACTACATATCTACTTTTTCGGTTATTTATCAATAGCTATCTCCAACTCCCAGAATGTAAATTGCATGTGAGCAGGGACTCTATCCTTATTCACTGATGGGTCCCCAGACCTTAGAATACTACCTGGTCCAGAGAAGGCACTTGATAAATATTTGTTGAAAGCAGGCCTTCCAGAAGAAGTGGCATTTGCATTGAACTTTAACCAATAAGAAGGGTTTCAATAGTTGAGGAATGGGGGAAAGAATATTCTAGAAGGATGAATCAGCTCGGGCGGTACAGTATAACTGAGGTAATAAAGTGGCTCAAAGATGGAGAAATAAAAGGATTGGTGGAATTTAACCATTTTAAATTAACTTTATGAAAGAAAATAATTCTTGCATCAACAGTATTATATTTTAGATATTTCAATGACATTTATGGGCCAATCTAAGTATTTTTACTGTGATCCAGGTCCCAAATGGATAAACCACAAAGTAAAGATCAAAGTAAAGATGTATTTGTTAATATCATGGAGTACAGACTGAATCCAGAAAGTAGGGAAGCTGGGGAATCACTTAATGGTGATCTATTTTTTAATGTTTAAAGCTTTTTAAATAGTATTTGTTTAAATGGTTTATATCCAAGTCATTCCTCTGGAATTAACTTGCTTGCAAGGAACTTTTGTCTGCCACACCATTTCTAACTGCCCTGAATAGGCTGTGACTTTACGTCTCTATCTTGCTTCAAGTCAAAGATAAGTCTCTCCCATCATTACAGCTGATTGAATCAGCTCCGGGATGAATATCAAAAACTGGGATGTGGCCCAGGTGATGTGGGCCCAACCTTTGTTTTCTTCCAGCTTTCAGCCATGTCTTCCCAGTCCACTTCCTGGTATGAAATTTAAAACTTGGTGTGTCTCAAATGCCTCTGCAGGGAGGCTTCTATTGTCCTCACTGGGGGAGAGGGGAGGGGATTATGACTTGCATCACAGATGCCTCAAGTAGGGAGCTGTGCTGAGGAACAATTTATCCAAGCTCATCAGGTCTTAATTATTGAGAGTATAGAGCAAAGAATTTGAAATTCACAGCCAACAAGAAATGCCCACTTGGCCTCTAAAACTCTGAAACAATAAAAGCCCTTGGGGAAGACTGTGTTGCTCCTTAGTTGCCTTAGAAAACAGATTAATATGACAATTCCAGTAACTTGGAAATTGAGCTTACCAACCAGCCACCCCTAGAGGATGCCAACCCACAACACTGCCTGCAACCAACTGGGTGTTGTGGGTTAGACCAACACTGGGAACATTTTCAATTCTTATAAAGAGTCTAAGGACACCAAACAGAAAAAGTGGTAAAAAGGTCCAGTGGCTTTTTTTTCTATCATCCTCTTGAAATAAAAATGGATTTTTTAAAAATGCAAGCTAGAGAATAACCACTTCCATTCTTGCAACCCAGACAGGTTTGGGATGAAAGCAACTACTTCAGAAAAAGGATGAAACAGCAGCACACAAACCATGGAGGAGAGAAAGGGCTGGAAGATGAAAACTCTCTTAGTGTAGTCAAAACAAAAACTTGATCAAAGCACACACTTCCCAGTCTTGAAACATAGAATAAAGACTTTATTGTGGAGAACAAAAGACTCTGGAAGGAAGAATGAGAACAAAGGAATGGCCAAAAGAGAGAGGGGGAGAAGCAATGACATTCTTCCAAGACCAGGAATGAAATTCATCCTAGAAAGAAAGAGCACAAGAGAAAGGCAACTACAAAACAGAAATAGAAAATGACTGTGACATATTGGGCCAGGAAGCCAATATGACAATATTTTCTCATAAAATGATATTCTATTTCATCACCATATGCTTTAGGAAAATCCAGTATGTTCCTGACAGACTTCTAACATTTTTTCCCAAGATGGTTAAAGCTTTAGGGAATGTGTCAAAGATACTTAGCACCCACTGCATTTTTGAATATTACACGTCGGTAACTCTCCGGTTCATGAATTTTAATAATACCACTGTAATTCAGTTTGCCAATCACTCTCCCCAGCACTAGCTGATAAAAACATGCAACAGCAGATTCTGTTTTGGTTTTGTTCCAGTGTACTGTTGAATCTGCAAATGGAAATTATATATATGTATAAATATATATGTAAAAGTATATATATTATATATATATATTTATAACATTTTTTTAAAGAAAACGTATGCTAAGATGAGATACAAACATTATTTGAAAGAATTATTTCAAAACGCTGGTTGACTCACTGGCTATTGCAGAAAGAAGTGAACATTAAAGATTTAATCACTCAGTCATACATACACCGTTTCAAACTAAGTAACACAAATGAGAACTAAACAGGAGATTAAAACGAGGCATTTTGTGCTGTTTGCTCTGCACACTTCCACGTGGAGGACTTTCTAAGCTATTCCTCAGCCTTTTACTTTCATTCTACCTGTATTTGCATATCTCTAACCACCTGTGCATTTCTAGTGGGTTACTGCATCATCGCAAATGACATACCATCCCCGGAAAAGTGCCTGGCAAACTACAAGATATTATATAAATACTGAATGAGATGTTGTACCATTAATCATGATATATTAGTGTAACAGTGAAATAATCTATCAATATTTTGCCTTTTGTCTGGCTTCCCTTTCTTTATTCTGCTATTTTATTTCTGTCAAAGGCTAACATTATCCTTCCAGCCGCCTGAGCTTCAAATGCTATTATCCTTCATTCTTCCTTTCCCCACTTCACCTTCCCAAGGTTACCAAACTGTTAGTTCTCTATTAGTTCATTCACTAACATAGCCTTTTTCTCTTCCCTCTTCCCCAAACCAGATCCTCATCATCACATACCTAGACTCTGCTAAAAATCTCTTAAGAGCATCCTGCTTCCAGTTTGGGTCCCCTCTCATTCATGCCTTTTGTTGACACCTGGTAGAGCTTTCTAAAATTGCTAGTTTAATCTTGTCACTCCTCTGCACAAAAACAAAGGCAGCCACTCTTTACAGGATAAAGAACAAAATCCCCATTCCATAGCCCAGGGCCAAGGTAGGCAGCCCAGACTCTTTGCAGCTGCACCTCCCATTATTTCTCTAAACAAGCTCCTTGCTGCACGTAGATGCTCCACTCCCACAAATTGCATGATTGCCAGTGGCTGCTTGCCCTGCCTGAAGCACCCTTCTTCTCTTCCCACCTGTTTGAATCATAGTTCCCTGTTAGGCCCATAAAGCCTCCTGAGCCACCTTTGCCCACAGGTTCTCTCTATCTTGGCACTCATCTGGTGCTTGTTCAAAGTCTAATGTGTATCGCGTGGCTGCAGGACTGCCACACCAATGTAGAATCTGTAGCTGTGTCTTTTACTTTCCCCAAATAGATGTAAGCTTTGTGAGGGTAGGAACCCTCACATAACATTTACTGAGCACCTGCTGTGTGCAGAGCCCTGCTTGAGGTACCACAAAGATAGGAAGGTACCTTCGTCCATTCAGGCTGCTATAACAAACTACCACAGACTAGGTGGCTTATAAAAAATGGAAATTTATTTGTCTGGAAGCTGGAAGTCCTAGATCAGGGTACCAGCATGGCTGGGTTCTGATGAAGGCCTTCTTCCAGGCTGCAGACTGCAGAATTCTCAATTTGTTCTCATAAGATAGAAAGGCGGGAGGGATCTCTGGGGAGCCTCTTTTATAAGGGCACTAATCCCACTTGTGAGAGCTCTGCCCTCATGATCTAATAGCCTCCCAAACCCCCACCTGCAAATACCATCACCTTGGGGGTTAGAATTTCAACATATGAATTTTAGGGGACACATTCAGTCCACAGCAGGAGGGTTACACTTTTTTGGCATTTTACAAGAACAAATATGGTACCATGCATATCGTAGCTGTCCAATGCACATTTTGAGTGAACTGATTTCCATAATTTTTATATTTTAGAATTATTATTTTTAGAATTAATCTGTCAAAATTAAATCTCCTAAATGACTTCTTCATTTTACAGTAGGGAAACTATGGTGAAGAAAGATAAAATGTCTTCCTAATCCAATGTATTGGTAACAAAATAATATCTCAATGCACATTTTTGTTTTCAGTTCCGCTACTCCAACTGCGAAGTCCTTCTCATCGCTTCAAGAAAAACACTGTGACCAAGATTCAACTTTTCTTTCCATTGGTAATTAATGAATTGCTCTTCTGCCTGAGGTACTTTGTGGCTTCGGTCCCCTGGCCAAGAAGGCACTAAGTCTTGCTTTCTGATCTTTCATTTTTTCATATGATTCTCCTTATTTAGACCCAATCATAGGAAGCCCAAATCCTATGGAACTGGAGCCAAAGTCAAATAAATCAAAATAGATGCTTCTTACTCCTACTGTTCACAGTGCCAGATAGTTCACATTCACAGGTAATTCCTGAGTTTTCCTGATAACCACTGAAATTCCAAAAAATGTGCTTGATCACATGCCTCAGCTACTTTGCATTACACAAAAACAAACATATGTCCAGGAATATTTTATACTTATCATAAAGAGATTTTGGTGAAGGAGGGATTGATAAACCACATCATGTTATTTGGAGAATGAGAATATGCCAAATGATAAATCTTCACACTTGTTTAGTAGAAAGAAGACTCAACATTTTGAAAATCAAATAGTCCAAATAAAAGGTGATTTTAAAATACATACAATATTATCAAAATGTATAAAACAAAAAAATACACAATTAAAGCACTAACACTGATATATTAACAAAGTTTTTTTTCTAGGTATATTCATTCATTTACCATTCACTGAGCATACACTCTTGGAGAATTTACTAAGTGCGAGGTACTGTGTTAGGTATTGAGCTGTGAAACTTTTTTACCAGTTCTCCAAAATTCTTAACTGCATGTATTAATTCTATGATGAAAAATAAGATTTTTAATTGTAATAGAGTTGTGATGGTTAATTTTATGTGTCAAGTTGACTGGGTCACAAGGTGCCCAGATATTTGGTTAAACATTATTCTGGGTGTGTCTATGAGGGTGCTGTATGTATGTATGTATGTATGTATGTAATATGTAATGTATGTAGGGAGGTAGGTACCTATTTTTCAACATTAAACGTAAAACTTAAAGTTGATAATTGGGACTTCATTAAAATTAAGGAAGTATGTTTATTAAAGGTCATTACTGAGAAAGTGAAAATGCACTGAGACTTAAAGAAGATATCTGCAATGTATATATCTGGGAAAGTACTTATATCCAGGATATATAAAGTATACCTATAAATCTGCATGTAAAAGACAGACAACCTATAAAAAATGGGCAAAAGACTTGATACAAGTAAAATATTCAAATATAACTAAACATCTGAAAAGGTGCTAAATATTATTAGTCATTGTGAAAATGCAAATTAAAATCATAACCACTTACCATTGTGCATATCTTAAAACTTATAAAGCCTGACAATTCCAAGTGTTGGCAAGAATGTGAAGAACTGTAATTCTCATGCACTCTAGTGGTAGTTTAATGATGGTTGGTAAAACATTTTGGAAAACTGGCATTACCTACAAAGGCTGAGCATTAACATTACCTGTATTCCAGCAATTCTGTTCTCAAGGAAATGCCCAAGAAAAATGCATGCATTCACCAACAGACATGCACAGGAATGTTCATAGCAGCATAATATATATATAGCCAAAACTTGAAAATGACCCAAATGCTCATCAATAGATTTGAAAAATAAACTGTATTAATTAAAGAAATGAAAAGTAACAAATTACTGCTACTAGCAACAATATACATAAAATTACAAACATAATGATTGAAAAAAGCTAGATACAAAAGAGTAACTTCCATTTACACAAAGTTTCATCAGGCATAACTAATCTGTGGTGCTAGAAGTCACAACAGTGGTTTCCTTTGTGTGTAGGGATGGAATAGTGAGGCTTCTGGGGTGCTGCTTCTTTTTTGATTGAAGTGTTGGTTACACAGGTATTTTGGGGTGGTAAAATTTCACTGAGCTGTATACTCACGATTTGTGCATTTTTCAGTATGTACGTTATACAACTCCTTAAGAGAAAGTTTAGCAAATGGTACCACACAGCCTGCTGAACAGTTCTCATCATACAGCATTTAAGGTTCCTTAGAGACAAGGATCTGGCAAACATGTTCTTAATTCTCATTACTCACCAACAATAGTCACTGATTTCTTAGTGCTTTCACTAATGACTACCTTTGAGCCTGGATTGTATTTCTCCACCCATTTCTTCCTATCAAAGTTTCTATCTTCCCTTTAAGACTAAACAATTCCATCTTCTTTCTTGATTTCTTAAGGAAGCCTTTTGATCACATTCTACTGTATCACGTTCCACTGATCATGTTCACTGCATCTTCATAATTCTCAGTAAGTTTATGGCCACTTTTTTTCTTTTACTTATTTGTGGAATTCTGTCCTCTTATTTTAATTATTTTTATTTCTGTTTTCACTCTTTAAGGGGAAATATTGTATCTCAATCATTTTTTAATAGCATCCTATTCCATAGGTAGTCCCTGGGACCTGCATATACTATTTATACTTTTACACTTTCCAAATTTACACCTTCAGCCCAGTCCTCTCCCTGCAACTCCAGTCCTGTGTATCCATACGCCAACTCCTTATCGCCACTAAAATTTCTAACAGGCATCTTAAACATCACATTCCAGCCCCTAACTCCTAACCATTCCCCTCAAACCTGTGTCTTCCAGTCTCTGAATGAATGGCAACTCCATCAGTTTCTCTGGTCAAAAACCTTAGAGTCATCCTTAACTCACCTCTTTCACTCAACATCCTACATCTTATTCATCAGTAAATCCTGTCAATGGTACCCTCAAAAGAGAATCCAAGGCTGAACCCTTCTGCACTCCTCTACACTAGGACCCTGGTTCAAACCACCGTCACCTCTTGCCTGGAACAGTGCAATGGTCTCCTGCCTTTGATTTTTCTCCTTAGTCTGTTCACACCCTGGCCAGCATATCCTTTTAAAAATTTAAGTCAGATCACATCAGTCCTCCTGAAATGGCTTCCCGCATTCACAGGGCAAAAGTGCTATGCCACCAGACCCTTCTCTACCCAAAGCATCTCCTACTACTCCCCTCCCAGCTCCCTGCTGATGCCCTGCTGCCTGCCGTGCTGTTGCTCTGCTGCCCCAGGCGTACTCCTGACTCTGGAACTTCACGTTTGCCATCCCCTCAGCCAGGAATGTTCTTCCTTCTTTGAGTCAAGGAGCTCAGTCCCTCACCTCCTTCAAGTCCTTCCTCAAACACTACCCTCTTCATGAGGGTGTCCCTGGCCAGCCTACCTTAAATTGCAATCCCACTCTCTCCCACACTCCTTTTCCTCCTTCCTTGCCTTATTTTTCTCCACAGCATTCAACACTGTCTATATCCTATACATTCTATATGTTTACTTAGTTTTTCTTTCTATCACCTGCTTTCACCAACTAAAATGTGAGCAGCACAAGGACAGATACTTATATATATTGTGTTCATTGATGTATCCCTAGAATATAGAACAGTGCCTGACATGAAGTAGGTGCTTAATAAATATCTATTGGATTAATGAATAAACAGTAGGTGCTTGATATATCATCTAGGAATTAATGAATAAGTGAATAAATGAAATAGTTCACAGCGTTTCGTTTTCCAAAGATATAATGTGTCAGTTTTCATCTTCCCTTACAATTTATTTTGCCATACTGGATAGATATCTTTTTATGATACATGATCCATTAATCTGCCTTCTTAAATAGAAACTATAGATGCCATTTAACTCTTTCTTTCTGACTCTGGGTCACTGGTATAAACCTAAGTCCCTGCAAATGATATCTTCAGAGCTTATGAAAGCTTATGAAATTAGCTCTGCCTCCAGTAAGTTTTGTGCTGTTTTTGTCATTTATCTCTACCTTCACTCACTGCTTTCTTTATACATATTTGGATCAAACCTTTTCTAATTTGCAGGTTGAAAGTCAGGCTTATTAAGCTTATTAGAAATGAGTCTGTTGGCTCTGACAATGAAGGGATGTTCCTATGAGTTAAATTCTAATACTTCAGTACTCAAGTGGTACTCAGCATCCATTTTTGCTTCTCAGAAGTTGACCTGCTTACTTCCAAGTTTTACTATGCTGGCAACTGCAGTGACAAGATAAATGACTTCTAAACACTTGGGAAAATGAGCTACTAATGAAAATGTTGGGATACATGTATATATGTGAATATATATTCCTTGGTGTACATATATATGTGCAAAAATATGCATTGTGATAAAACATGAAGTTGACAATTTTCTTGCATATTGTATTACTGCAAATTATCAAATTTTAAAAACTTAACTGTATCATCACATATTTTGTAAGTGAGACTCCATGTTCCATGTGCTATAAGAAATATAAAATTCTTAATTACATTCCATTTTAAACATTATCTTTGACTATGGGTTTCTAGAATCTTGCATGTCTGTAATTTTGTTCTTTTCTCTGACAACTGAACCACAGTTGACATGCATAAAATCAATAAATGTCTAATTAAGGATAAACTGTCTCGGCTTCTGGCATCTCGATAATTTCCATCTTTTTCTAAATTGAATTAAATTTATGGGATCAAATTATTTATCATTAAAATCAGCTCTCTTACACTTTCGTTTTTCCATTGCATGCATTTTTCTAAATAAGTGCAAAAGTGTAATAAAATTTAAATTATTACATAAGCCACTGCTATGAAGATTAAGATAGAGGATGCTGCCAGAACTGAACTATCAGCTGAGAGGCAGCTCTACCAGGCTGAAAGCATCAATTTGTCATTCCAGATCCAAAGGTCCAAATTTGGCCTGGAAAAGACAATAAAAGGGGTAAAATGTATAATGGTCCCAAAGTGGTTTGTATGCAAGTAATAACCTTCTGTTGGCGAGTGCTTTGTTCTCAGTAAGCAATCACTATTATTGTTGTTGTTGTTATCATTCTCATTATAATTTTTGGTGTTATTACATAAACATACTCTATTTGTGTCATACACCTAAATAGACTGCAAGGGCCCCCAGTCTTCCAACAAACATTTGCGGAGCACTGATTCCATGCCAGGCACAGATCTTCTCACTTCCTTCCAGAAGGTCATCAGATGTCTAGCCCAGGGTACTTTTCTACTATCTATCATGCCCTGTATCATGGTGAAGCCACTGTGATGCAGATAAAAAGCTTCGATGCAGATCACAACAGTCACTGCTTACTCAAATTATCCATACTGCCCAAACAATTCACATTGATCATAGGCTCATATAACAGAATGATAAGGGGAATCCGAAAAAACATCCAGTTCAGCTCTTCACATTTGACTGATAAGGAAACCAAGGCCGAAGAATAAATAACATGACCAAGGTCACATAGGAAATAAGCTAGAGAGTTAAGACCACAAACTAGTCTTCATTCGTCTGTCCTACTGATAACTCAGTAACTATTAACCAGACATTTGAGGGGTGACACATGTGGCAATTTAGAGGAATGAATCCACAGCCAGAGACTCCTGGATTGGAATGTGTGCTCCAGGATACACACCAACTGTCACTTAAACTTTCAGAACCTCAATTCCTCTTCTGTAAAATGGGAATGATAATAATACCAACTCAGATTTAAATGAGATAATATAGGTGAAGGACTCTGAGTAGTACTAAACACAGTAAGTACTCAATGAGGGGAAGATGATATGTTTGCCTTCATTACATGTTATATAGATACGATGTAGAAACTACAGTAAATATTGTGTTAACTTCACAGTGCTGGAAATGTTGCTTTGCCAGTCCCAAAGCAGAACTGTGTAATAGAGTTTCACAGGCCACAAAGAACTGCCCTCAGTGGCTGCCTTTGGGGTTACTATTCCAAGTTTAGAAAATGTAAAGATAGAAAATTGCTGAACCCAGTGAAATGCCAGATGTTCAAAACAGAATGGCCTTCCAGTCAAGTCAATATCACTTCTGGATGGATACTGATCATTAAAACCTTTCTCAATAATATCCATAGATTACTAAATCTAAATATTCTTAACAGAGATAAATACCCTGGATTTCTGTGTATAATTCCATTCAGCCTTTACCAGTTATAACGCTTGGTGCTAGAGACATTTTTGTGTTATAACCACACAATTAGTACCCTTTTCTCCTGGTGACAGAGTCTACATTTCTGACACAGCCAGAGGAAACAAAGCAATTTTATTTTTAAACTACCATTGTTTTTAGTTCCTTTATCCCCCAAACCATAATGAGATACATACAGAGTATCCAATTTTAGATTTGGTGGGCTACCAGGATATTTTCTTTCAGGAGAAAAAATTGAGAGGAAATCACTGTACAAATAATCATGTCCCTCTGGACTGTGCTGGTAACCAGCGGGCAATATACTTTGTCACTCCCAAAGCTTTGTCATAGAAACCACCAGAATTGAGGTGGCTCCTATAGAAACCGCGCAGTCCTCGTGACCTTCCCAAATGGAAAAATCTGGTTTGAACAAGTTAGAAAGGCAAGAAGAATTGACTCAGGGTTCACAGGCTTCATAATCTAATCGAGTTCTTTTTTTTTTTTTGTACAGAAATTTAGCAAAAGAGATCAAATAAACATTCTGAGAATTTTAAAGAAAGAGAAATCTCTGGCAGTGATTCAGTTCTGCTAAGTCAGAGTCCAATTTTTCAGTAAAAAGGTGGTGAAGGTGCGGAACCCCAATTAAAGCTCAATTGTTAAGTCATTCCTGACCCTTGGCCATGAAAACAGCTGGTCCCACAACTTCCTGTTTTGTCTTGACTTGCATGTAACACTGATGCAATGTCTTATTATTTTGCAGAAATAGGGATTTTTAAAAATATATTACACATATACTTTAAAATTACATACATATAATGAAAAGATTAGAGGTTATGAATCCACTCTTTGTTGTCTTGCTTTAGGTAAAAATTAAGTGAAAATATATAAAAAGTAACAATCAGGGGAAGAGACCACTAGTAAACAGAAATAAGTGCAATTCTTCCCTTGCTGTTTGTTAAGCTAGAAGAGTGGGCCTCTCCTCTCCTTGGGCCTCTAGAATATACACACGCTCACACTCATACTAAAGTTTTTCAAATACACATATCTCCATGGATCTTTACGCCAGTTCTGAGAGGGAGGAAAAAACATGTAAGAGAGAACATTTATGGTACATGGGCTCAGCCATGCACAGCCCCAGGTGTTCTCTCATTCAGCTTCTCAGCTGCCCTTTGAAGGAGGCATCAGCAGCCCCTGCAGACATAAAAACTGACCGGCAGGGAGATGAAGTGATTCAGTCCAGGTGAGTGTGGAGTGAGTGCTGCAGCTGGGCTGTCGGACTGTTTTCACTACACACACCACCGGATTAGGACCTGCCAGATTCAGACATTCCCCCACTACCGCCCAAGCTCTGGGAAAAAAACACATTATTTGAAGTTTATTGTTTAATTGCAGTGAGATAGAAATTTCAGGAGACAAAAGGAGGAAACATGGGGAGGGGAGGGGAGAGGAGGGAAGAGTAGAAAAGAGGAGGGGAGAGTTGGGGAGAGGAGATCTGGGAACAGAACCTCTGACCTTCTAATGTTGCAGGTTTTGGAAAGCTGCCAAGCTGCTCAAGGAGCCATGGAGAAAATAAGTTCTCTCCCTTCAAAGAAATTTTTTTCCGGAAAAAAAAAGGGCCATGAACAGCTTTCTTTTCCCCAGAAGACTAGAGTGTTTTTCCCTCAGGTTAATGACCATCACATAACAGATCATATTTTCATTTTTGTTTTGGCCCCTGGCAAGCTTAGAATCACATTTACAGCTCAATTTTACTAACCCTATTGGACCTTATAGTCTAAATATTTATTGTATCTTTTTACCTGACCTTGCCTTTGTATATTTATACATTCTCAGGTACCAATTTTTAATTATTTTATGTTAGCTTGTAATTATATATACTTGTAGACAAACCCAATTACTATATAATCAATAGATAAATTACTTTATGCATTTGATCACTCTCTCTACTACCTGAGATAGTTGTTAGTATATATTAATTTTGTTTGACTAAGTAAATATGCTTAGTCCCACTGCAACTGTCCCACTAATAAATCTACAGTGAAGAGTACAAGGAAGAAGTATACAGTTGGTAGAAGCACCCATAACAGTGGACTTGAGCTAATCCAGCAATTGGCAAGAATCGCCCCAGACATGTGACATGTGAACTGAGACTTATAAGCATTAACTAAGAGAGGAGAGAAGTGGAGAAAGACTGCAATTGGGGAGCACTTCAAGCAGAGAAACAACACGTGCAAGGCTCTCAGGCACAAAGGAAGAGGCTTCCTTCCAAACTGTGAGAAGGCCAGTATGACTACAGCTTTGACAACGAGGGAAGGAAGTGGTATTGAGGTGGAGAGACAAGCCATGCCAAAGACTTTGGTCTTTGTCCAAAGAACAATGATGAGAATATTAAATGACTCACGCAAAGTCACCCAGTCAGTAAATAAAGATGTGTATAGCAAATATTAACAATGCAGCTTGCAGCCAATAATCAGCATTAAGGGGAAATCTGGAACAATCACAATCATTACGTTAATGCTTTCACATACAGATCATTATCAAAATTGCTGTTAAGTCAAAAACAAAATTTAACAAAAATCATGTTAAATAGTTATTACTAAATTTACGATTACGTACCCCAGTTCACATATGAGAAAACTGCTGCTCAGAGGAATTAAGTGATTTGCTTGAGATCACTACAGAAAAGTGGTAAAACTGGGACTAGAAATCTGCACTATTGAATCAAAATCTTGTGTTCTCTCCATGAAGTATGCCCCCTAGGATGCATAGCTGATCCTTTAAACACATGTTCAAGACTGGGTACCAGGGAGCAAACCGGAGGATGTAAACTTTTATATAAAACTGGCCTTGAGCTCCATTCTTGAAGCATATAAATGACAGTGCAGGAGAATATGTGACATAATTTTATAAATTATTCTAATAAATAAAAAGTCATTATCTAGATCATTCATGCAAATCTACGATCAATCTTGAATTCTTACAAAAGAAAGAAAACAAAACATCTTTCACTATTGAAAGGTAATTTGAAATTTGTTACACTTAAGATGTGAAGAAATCTAGGCGAACCTTAGCTTTCTGTGCTTTGATTTTAAAAAGCTATCACTCTCAGGTGGAATTGACTATTCTTATTCCTATCCCTAATGAGGGAAACAGGAAAGTTTGAAGGGGGTATAAAGAAATTGTTTCCTCTTTTCACATAAATAGTGTTCTTTGCCATTGAGTTGTTCTTGTCAAAAAAAAAAAAGTAGCTTCAAGCAATGTCAGGAAATGGAAATGGGGTTTTATCAAACGGTACTCTCGCCAATAAAGGAGAAGGAAATCTCATGAGAAAAAAGGAGGCAAAGAAGAGAGAGAAGTGTCCCCTGAAAGTCACTCAGCTGCAGAGGCTAAGGAATCTCAGCTTCTCAGCAGCAAGAGTTCTTGCATTGCCGTCAGGTGTGCTGCCACCAGCAGGACCCAGCCACCCTCCTATGAGTCGTCTTCCTTCCCTATTCAACCCACCAGCATTTGTTGAGCATCAGGGGATATGGACAGGACCCTGGAGGCAGTCTCTGTCTTCTTGACCATCAGAGTTCACTGAAGCTCTCTGTCATGTCATAATCTCTCTCCTCCAGGACTATACATTTTGTCCTCTACTCTGCCTCTTTTCCCTACCTCACACCTCTGCTTACTAATACCTTTGCCTGATCACTGCTTTGGTCCATTCACAACTTCTCTAGACCTCTAGGCCTTATGGCCTCAGTTATATGAGTTCTCTCCATAGTTGTTTTTGGTGTCGGCCCCTTCCTTCTAGAATACTCTACTATATTCCTCAGTCCGTATTCACAAGAAGAAACCTGACTGGCCTAGTGAACAACCCCTGTTCCAATTCTGACACAGCTGTTTCTACCAGGCCCCACCGCTGACTGCTCACCAGGCTATGGATTTGCTACCCTTGCTTCAGGCAATCAATGCTTTCCCAGCAAGCTGTAGCTGAGGGGAAAAAGCAGCATGGAGAGTAACATGGCACAGAATATGAGGGCAAGCTCTGACCTGACGTCTGGGTTCACATCCAGCTATGCCATTTACCAGCTGTGGGACTTTGGGCAAATTCCTTAAGGCATCCTCTATAAAAGGAGGGTGATTATAACATCTATCTCCTTGGGTTGTTCTGAGGATTAAATTAAATAACACATGAAAAAAACTTAGCACTATATTTAATGCCTAGGAAGGACTCCATAAGTGTCAGCTATTATAACTGTGTATATCTATGACTGATCCTCAGCAGATGGCCATGGGCAGGCCAACTGCCCTTGACTGGAAACTGTAGGCCCAGAGAAACTCATTGATGATGACCCGTTCAATCACAAGTGTGCAACTTCTTCAACCTCAGTTATGCCTGTCAAAGCTCACTAAGAGGTCTTTTTAAATGTTAGAGAGGATTTTGGGGTTTTTTCTGTCTAAATTATTTTCACATGACATGTTTAAATTTGCAAAATTAATATACAAGTACCTTCTGGAATAGGCTGTCAAAAGTGCCCTCCTTCATTTGAACATTCTATGAAATATTAATGCTTGAGCTTAGGGAAGTTTTTATGGTTGTTTAGGCATTTGTGTGTGTGTCTGTGTCTGTATCTATGTACGTTTTAATAAGAACTCCCTCATCATTATGTGACCCATTAAGACCTAGAGGAAAATCCGTGCCTGTGTGCGCCTCAGCCATGGAAGCGTGCACTCGGCTTCCTGAGGTACTCCCTTCCCTTCGCGAGTAGAGCTTGGGTACAGAATGTCACCATCCTTTGCCTCATTTCATCAAACAAGCCTTCTGACAGGTCTCCCATCCTCTAGCTTTCTCCCAGCTTTAGTCCATCTTCTCTAGGATGACCCAGCCGTGTGGCTGACAGGGTCTTGGTGCTCCAGCCAGATGTCAGGCCTGAGCCTCTGAGGTGGGAGAGACGAGTTCAGGGCATTGGTCCACCAGAGACCTCCCAGTCCCTTGTAATATCAACTGGCGAGAGCTCTCCCAGAGATCTCCATCTCAACGCTAAGACCCAGCTCCACTTAACGACTAGCAAGATTCAGTGCTGGACATCCCATGCCAAATAACTAGCAAGATAGAAACACAACACAACCCATTAACAAAGAGGCTGCCTAAAATCATAGTAAGTTCACAGACAACACAAAACACACCACTGGACAGGGTCCAGCCCACCAGAATGACAAAATCCAGCCTCATACATCAGGACACAGGAACCAGTCCCCTCTACAAGGAAGCCTACAAAACCCACTAATCCAACCTTACCCACTGGAGGCAGACACCAAAAACAACAGGGATTAGGAACCTACAGCCTGTGAAAAGGAGACCCCAAACACAGTAAGTTAAGCAAAATGAGAAGACAGAGAAACACACAGCAGATGAAGGAACAAAGTAAAAACCCACCAGACCAAACAAATGAAGAAGAAATAGGCAGTCTACCTGAAAAAGAAATCAGAGTAATGATAGTAAAAATGATCCAAAGTCTTGGAAACAGAATGGAGAAAATACAATAAACGTTTAACATGGACCAAGGAGAACTACAAAGCAAACATTGATGAACAGCACAATAAATGAAAATTCTCTAGAAAGAATCAATAGCAGAATAACTGAGGCAGAAGAAAGGATAAGTGACCTGGAAGATAAAATAGTGGAAATAACTACCACAGAACAGAATAAAGAATGAAGAGAATTGAGGACAGTCTCAGAGACCTCTGGGACACCATTAAATGCACCAACATTCAAATTATAGGGGTCCCAGAAGAAAAAGAAAGGGACTTAGAAAATATTTGAAGAGACTATAGTTGAAAACTTCCCGAATATGGGAAAGAGTCAATCAAGTCCAGGAAGCGCAGAGTCCCATACAGGATAAATCCAAGGAGAAACATGCCAAGACACATATTAATCAAACTATCAAAAATTAAATACAAAGAAAAAATAATAAAAGCAGCAAGGGGAAAGCAAAAAATAACATACAATGGAATCCACATAAAGTTAATAGCTGATCTTTCAGCAGAAACTCTGCAAGCCAGAAGGGAGTGGCAGGACATATTTAAAGTGATGAAAGGGAAAAACCTACAACCAAGATTAGTCTACCCAGCAACAATCTCATTCAGATTCAACGGAAAAATCAAAACCTTTGCAGACAAGCAAAAGTTAAGAGAATTCAGCACCACCAAACCAACTTTACAACAAATGCTAAAGGAACTTCTCTAGGCAGGAACACAAGAGAAGGAAAAGACCTACAATAACAAATCCAAAACAATTAAGAAAATGGTAATAGAAACATACATATCGATAATTACCTTAAATGTAAATAGATTAAATGCTCCAACCAAAAGACATACACTGGCTGAACAGATACAAAAACAAGACCTGTATATATGCTGCCAACAAGAGACCCACTTCAGATCTAGGGACACATACAGACTGAAAGTGCGGGGATGGAAAAAGATATTCCATGCAAATGGAAATCAAAAGAAAGCTGTAGTAGCAATTCTCATATCAGACAAAATAGACTTTAAAATAAAGACTATTAGAAGAGACAAAGAAGGACACTACATAATGATCAAGGGATCAATCCAAGAAGAAGATATAACAATTGTAAATATTTATGCACCCAACATAGGAGCACCTCAACACATAAGGCAAATGCTAACAGACATAAAAGGGGAAATTGACAGTAACACAATCATAGTAGGGAACTTTTACACCTCAATTTCACCAATGGACAAATCATCCGAAATGAAAATAAATGAGGAAACAAAAGCTTTAAATGATACATTAAGCAAAATGGACTTAATTGATATTTATAGGATGTTCCATCCAAAAGCAACAGAAAACACTTTCTTCTTAAGTGCGCATGGGACATTCTCCAGGATACATCATACACTGGGTCACAAATCAAGTCTTGGTAAATTTAAGAAAACTGAAATCATATCAAGTATCTTTTTGGAACAAAACACTGTAAGACTTGATATCAATTACAGGAAAAAAACTGTAAAAAATACAAACACATGGAGGGTAAACAATACACTACTAAAAAACCAGAGATCACTGAAGAATCTATTAAAGAGGAAATTTAAAACCACCTAGAAACAAATGACAAAGAAAACAGGATGACCCGAAACCTATGGGATGCAGCAAAAGCAGTTCTAAGAGGGAAGTTTATAGCAATACAATCCTACCTCAAGAAACAAGAAAAATCTCAAATAAACAACCTAACCTTAAACCTAAAGCAATTAGAGAAAGAAGAACAAAAAAACACCAAAGTTAGCAGAAGGAAAGAAATCATAAAGATCAGAGCAGAAATAAATGAAACACAAATAAAGAAAACAATAGCAAATATCAATAAAACTAAAAGTTGGTTCTTTAAGAAGATAAACAAAATTGATCAACCATTAGCCAGACTCATCAAGAAAAAAAGGGAAAAGACTCAAATCAATAGAATTAGAAATGAAAACAGAGAAGTAACAACTGACACTACAGAAACACAAAGGATCATGAGAGATCAGTACAAGAAACTATATGCCAATAAAATGGACAATCTGGAAGAAATGGACAAATTCTTAGAAAAGCACAACTTTCCAAGACTGAACCAGGTAGAAATAGAAAATACAAACAGAACAATCACAGAGCACTGAAATTGAAACTGTGATTTAAAATCTTCCAACAAACAAAAGCCCAGGACCAGATGGCTTCACAGGCGAATTCTATCAACCATTTAGAGAAGAGCTAACACCTATCCTTTTCAAACTCTTCCAAAATATAGCAGAGGGAGGAACAAGGCCAAACTCATTCTATGAGGCCACCATCACCCGGATACCAAAACCAGACAAAGATGCCACAAAAAAAAGGTAACTACAGGCCAATATCACTGATGAACATAGATGCAAAAATCCTCAACAAAATACTAGCAAACAGAATCCAACAGCACATTAAAGGGATAATACACCATGATCAAGTGGGGTTATCCCAGGAATGCAAAGGTTCTTCAGTACACGCACATCAGTCAATATGATAAACCATATTAACAAACTGAAGGATAAAAACCATATAATCATTTCAATACATGCAGAAAAAGCTTTCGATAAAAGTCAACACCCATTTATGATAAAAACCCTCCAGAAAGTAGGCATAGAGGGAACTTACCTCAGCATAATAAAGGCCATATATGACAAACCCACAGCCAACATTGTTCTCAGTGGTGAAAAACTGAAAGCATTTCCTCTAAGATCAGGAACAAGAGAAGGTTGCCCATTCTCATCACTATTGTTCAACATATTTTGGAAGTTTCAGCCACAGCAATCAGAGAAGAGAAAGAAATAAAAGGAATCCAAATCGGAAAAGAAGGAGTAAAACTGTCACTGTTTGCAGATGACATGATACTATACATAGAGAATCCTAAAGATGCCACCAGAAAACTACTAGAGCTAATCAATGAATTTGGTAAAGTAGCAGGATACAAAATTAATCCACAGAAATCTCTTGCATTCTTATACACGAATGATGAAAAATCTGAAAGAGAAATTAAGAAAACATGCCCATTTACCCCTGCAACAAAAAGAATAAAATACCCAGGAATAAACCTAACTAAGGAGACAAAAGACTTTTATGCAGAAACCTATAAGACACTGATGAAAGAAATTAGATGATACAAACAGATGGAGAAATATACCATGTTCTTGGATTGGAAGAATCAACACTGTGAAAATGACTATACTACTCAAAGCAATCTACAGATTCAATGCAATCCTTATCAAACTACAAATGGGATTTTTCACAGAGTTAGGACAAAAAATTTCACAACTTGTATGGAAACACAAAAGACCCCAAATAGCCAAAGCAATCTTGAGAAAGAAAAACAAAGCTGGAGGAATCAGACTCCCTGACTTCAGACTATACTACACAGCTACAGTAATCAAGACAGTATGGTACTGGCACAAAAACAGAAAGATAGATCAATGGAACAGGATAGAAATCCCAGAGATAAACCCATGTACTTATGGTCCCCTTATCTTTGATAAAGGAGGCAAGAATATACAATGGAGAAAAGACAGCCTCTTCAATAAGTGGTGCTGGGAAAACTGGAGAGTTGCATGTAAAACAATGAAATTAGAACATTCCCTAACACTATACACAAAAATAAACTAAAAATGTATTAAAGACCTAAATGTAAGCCAGACACTATAAAACTCTTAGAGGAAAATGTAGGCAGAACACCGTATGACATAAATCACAGCAAGATCCTTTAGACCCACCTCCTAGAGAAATGGAAATAAAAACAAAAATAAACAAACGGCAACTAATGAAACTTAAAAGCTTCTGCACAGCAAAGGAAAACACAAACAAGATGAAAAGACAACCCTCAGAATGGGAGAAAATATTTGCAAATGAAGCAATTGACAAAGGATTCATCTGCAAAATTGACAAGCAGCTTATGCAGCTCAATATCAAAAAACAAACAACCCAATCCTAAAATGGGCAGAACACCTAAACAGACATTTCTCCAAAGAAGATATACAGATTGCCAACAAACACATGAGAAAATGCTCAACTTCACTAATCATTAGAGAAATGCAAATCAAAACTACAATGTGGTATCACCTCACACCAGTCAGAATGGCCATCATCAAAAACTCTACAAACAATAAATGCTGGAGAGGGTGTGGAGAAAAGGGAACCCTCTTGCACTGTTGGTGGGAATGTAAATTGATACAGTCACTATGGAGCACAGTATGGAGGTTCCTTAAAAAGCTAAACATAGAACTACCATACGACACAGCAATCCCACTATCAGGCATATACCCTGAGAAAACCATAATTCAAAAAGAGTCATGTACCACAACGTTCACTGCAGCTCTATTTACAATAGCCAGGACATGGAAGTAACCTAAGTGTTCATCAATAGATGGATGGATAAAGAAGATGTGGCTCATACATACAATGGAAAATTACTCAACCATAAAAAGAAACCAAATTGAGTTATTTGTAGTGAGGTGGATGGACCTAGAGTCTGTCATACAGAGTGAAGTAAGTCAGAAAGAGAAAAACGAATATCGCATGCTAACACATATATATGGAATCTAAAAAAAAAAAAAAAAAGGCATCTTCTTCTTATGAAGAACCTATGGGCAGGAGAGGAATAAAGACGCAGATGTAGAGAATGGACCTGAGGACACAGGGAGCGGGAGGGGTAAGCTGGGACGAAGTGAGACAGTGGCAAGGACTAATACATACTACCAAATGTAAAACAGAAAGCTAGTGGGAAGCAGCCGCATAGCACCGGAAGATCAGCTCGGTGCTTTGTGACCACCTAGAGGGGTGGGATAGGGAGGGTGGGAGGGAGATGCAAGAGGGAGGAGATATGGGGATATATGTATATGTATAGCTGATTCACTTTGTTATAAAGCAGAATCTAACACACCATCGTAAAGCAATGATACTCCAATAAAGATGTTTAAAAAAAAGAATATATATGATATAGGCAAGTTATTTAACCTTTGCAAGACTGTTTTCCCACTTGTACAATGGGAACAGGAATATCTACTACCTCACTGGGCTGTTTCATGGGTCAAATAAAATAGAACATAACCTATCACAGTACCTGGCACATAGATGTTGAATAGAACCCAGTATGCTTTAGTTGTTATTGTTATTCCAAGAGAAATAAAATGTTTAAAATGTATGGCTGGTTCACTCTGCTGTACACCTGAAACTGGCACAGCATTGTAGACCAACTATACTCCAACAAAAATTTTTAAAAATCATATGGTGCTCTCCTCAAAAAATCATATGATATTCAATGATGAAAGTGTAACCCCCGAAGCTCAGTTTCTCCCATTTTTAAAGTAAAAATAGTACCTACAGCAAAGTAAGCATTAAATAGGAAAATACACGTAACAGTACTTTGTAAATTATATGGGTGTATTAGCCTTATTTAATATATTAGTTTTGGCACTGGTGTTATTAGTATCACAATACTTGAAGCAATCATAAGTGCTGTCATATACATACCCATGCAAAATCCACAACCAGTTCTCAATTTTCAGCCTCAGGATTAAAGATGACAAAGATACACTGTTTTGTTTCCTGAAGAGAAAAAAGCACACACACAAAAGAAAAGAATCATTAGGGAATGAAATAGTCTGTTACTGTAAATTTTTTAAAAGGGCAAATTCAGTTAAAATTTTCAACCTTGCAGTTTGCAATAATGAGTAATAGAGGGAAATAAGTCAAATATATTTATGCATATGCAGGCTGAGTAAGACAGCTGGATTTGGTCATTAGGATTCCAAATCCTGTTGGTTTCTCTACAGGAAAAATAAGAGATAATATGATAAAATAAAGATAAGACCATCAAGAAAAACATCATGCATCTAACCTCAACAGCCAGGTGCTTGGAAACAAGCACCAAAGCATCTGCATGGTAGAGGGCTGACCTATTTTGGAGGCTCAAGTAAGGAATTCTCAAACTTGAGCAAGCATCAGAATCATGTGGAGGGCTTGTTAAAACACAAATTGCTGGGCCCTACCACCTCAGAGTTTCTGAATTAATAGGCTGGATGGAGCCCAAGAATTTGCATTTCTGACAAGCTCCCAGATGATGTTGATGCTGCTGGTCTAGGGACCATACTTTGAAAACACCTAATCCACATAACTGATATTTCTGTAGAAATGCTCAACTCCCTGAGGATGGTTGGAAGGAGAACGTAATAGTGTTGGGGATTTTTTGTTTCATTTTTAACTTTACTGAGGAATAATTGACCAATATAATTGTGTATATTTAAAGTGTATAACATGACGATTTAATATACGTATACATTGTGGAATGATTAACAAGGTCAAGATAATTAACACATCCATCACTTCACATAAACTCCTTTTTTGTTGTTGTTGTGAGAATGCTAAGATCTACTCTCGGCAACTTTCAAGTACACAACACCTAATGTATTATTAACTATAGTCACCATGCTACACATTAAGGCTGCAGAACTCATTCTTCTTATAACTGAAAATGTGTTCCTTTTGACCTGTATCACCCCATTTCTCCTCCCTCCACCCCCAGCCCATGGCAACCAGTATTCTACTATTTCTAGGAAGGTGACTTTTTTACATTCCACATATAAGTGATATCATACACTATTTGTCTTTCTGTGTCTGGCTTATTTCACTGAGCAAAATGCCCTCCAGTTTCATCCATATTGTCACAAATGGCAGGATTTCCTTCTTTTTTATGGCCGGATAATATTTCATTGTATATATATGTTTCACATTTTTTTTTTAATCCATTCATCCATTGATGGACACTCAGGTATTTTCCATATCTTAGCTACTGTGAATAATGCTGCGATACACATGGATGTGCAGATCTCTCTCGAGATACTGATTTCAATTTCTTTAGAAATATATCCAGGAGTTGGATTGCTAGATCATCTGGTAGTTCACTTTTTAATTTTTTGAGGAACCACCATACTGTTTTCCATAATGGCTGTACCAATTTACATTTCCATCAACTGTGTAGGAGGGTTCCCTTTTTTCCATATCCTTGCCAACAACATTTGTTCTCTCTTATCTTTTTGATAATAGACATCCTAACGTCTATGAAGTGATATCTCATTAAGGGTTTGATTTGCATTTCCTTGATGATTAGTGATATTGAGCACTTTTTCACATACCTATTGGCCATTTGCATGTCTTCTTTGGAAAAATGTCTATTCAGATTCTTTGCCCATTTTTTAATTCCCAACACTATTGAAGAGACTATCCTATCCCCATCGTGCCTTCTTGTTGCCATTGTCAAAAATTAGTTGACCATATATGCATGTGTTTATGCCTGGGTACTCTATTCTGTTCCAATGGTCTATGTGCTTCTTTTTATGCCAGTACCATACTGTTTTCATTACTATAGCTTTGTAATATAGCTTGAAATCAAGAAGTGTGATGCCTCCAGCTTTGTTCATCTTTGTCAGGATTGCTTTGGCTATTCAGGGTCTTTTGTGGTTCCATACAAATTTAAGATAGTGCTTTCTATTTCTGTGAAAAGTGCCATTGGTGTCTTGATAGGAATTGCATTGAACATGTAGATCATTTGGGGTAATATGGACATTTTCTCAATATTAATACTTCAAATCTAAGAACATATGATAGATTTCCATTTATTTGTATATTTTTCAATCTCTTTCATCAATGTCTTATATTTTCAGTGGACAGGTCTCTCATCTCCTTGGTTAAATTTATTCTGAAGTATTTTATTGTTTTTGATGCTGTTGTAAATGAGATTATTTTCTTAGTATCTCTTTTAGACAGTCCTTTTTTAGTATATAGAAACACAACTGATTATGTTGATTTTGTATCCTGCAACTTTACTGAATTCATTTATTAGTTCTAATAGTTTTTTAGTGGAGTTTTTAGGATTTTCTATATATAAGGGTATGTCATCTGCAAACAGAGATACTTTTACTTCTTCCTTGTAATTTGGGTGCCTTTTAGTTCTTTCCTTTGCCTAATTGCTATGGCTAGGACTTCCAGTACTACGTTAAGTAGAAATGGTGAGAGTGAGCATTCCTGTTTTGTTCCTGATCTTAGAGGGAAGGTTTTTAACTTTTCACCACTGAGTATGATGTTAGCTGTGGGCCTGTCATATAGGACCTTTATTATATTGAGAAACAGTTCTTCTATACCTAATTTGCTGATAGCTGTTAATCATTAAAGGGTGTTAGATTTTGTCAAATGCTTTTCTGCACCTTTTGAAATGGGCATGCAATTTTTATCCTTCATTCTGTTAATGTGATGTGTCAGATTTATTGATTTGTATATGTTGTACCATCCTTGCATCCCAGGGATGAACTCCCATTGATCGTGGTGACTGATTCTTTTAATATGTTCTTGAATCCAGTTTGCTGGTATTTCGTTGAGAATTTCTGCATCTATGTTACTCAGGGATATTGGCCTGTTTTCTTTTCTTTTCTTATAGCGTCCTCGTCTGGCTTTAGTACCTCGAAAATGCTGGCCTCGTAAAATTAATTTGGAAATGTTCCTTCCTCTTCAAGTTTTTAGAATAGTTTGAGGATGATTGGAATTAATTCTTTAAATGTTTGACAGAATTCATCTTGAAGCCATATGTTCCCAGGCTTTTATTTGATGGGAGATTTTTGATTACTGAACATAAAAGTGCTTGATTTCAAATGGAAGCATCTCTGTAAAAGGTGAGGAATGGGAATTAAAGGGATTGAAATTATGGTCGAAAGTGCTGTTATTTGTGGCAACATCTGTTCTGTGAATCATTGGAAACCAGAGATTCCTCTGACTCTACTGGCTTGCTGGAGTCTGCAGTTCAAAGCATTAGTGGGTTCCCAACTGGTCCCCAAGAATGCAATTTAAGTGCAAAGGGAAGTCAATTTGGCCTGAGAAGACACCACATCCTTGCACTGCTGCAAGTACCCTAAAAGAATATAAAAGGATATAAGGAAGTCTTTCAGCAGGGATCTGCAAGGAGGAGCCTAGGTTTTTGTTCTCTTTATTGTTTGCTAAGCAATTTCAGATATTACCAGATTCCCAGCTGTGACTGAATTCCTGGCCCATGAAAATCGCTATTATTATGTAACTGTGCAAAGTTATCAATAATAATGATCAGCATTTATCTAAGGCTTACTATGTGTTGAGCACTTTACATGCATTACCTTATATAATCCTTATATCACCCTTTAAAGTAGGAGCTACTATAATTTTGAGGTTAAGCAACTGGCCCTAAATCATAAAGCCAGTAAAGAACAGAGCTGGGTGTGAAACAGAGCTCAACGCTCCTGACCCTGGTCTATATTCAGATAACCCTGGCACGTATGAAGAATGATCTGAGATACGCATCTATAAAACTTAACTGGTGCCTAAGAACCTTTAGAAATCAAACATATTTCTATATGCATATCTTCCCACTCCTCTTGAAAAACATGGTAATTTCTTGTTGCCACTATATTATGACAAACTACAAAGTGGTACAGAGAGAAGCAAACAGAATTCCTTTTGTTCTGTCAGCCTGGTAAATATTTTTTGTTATTAGCTCAACATGAATTCTCTTTGTTCATACACTGTGTATTGATTTCTACCCCAGCTACGTCATCCTCTTCCCTTCTTTAATATGAATCTTGGTCTTTCTCTTAGTTGCCATAAGTCTCTACGCTAAGGAAACAAACATTTGAAGAAAGAACATATTTTCCATGATTAAGCACCTAAACATATTTCATGACTTAGCCTTATTTAACATTCCCAACAATCTGCAAGGCAGACACTATCCTCCCACTTCATGCATGAGGAAACGAGTCCAAGGGTATTGGATATCGAGGTCAAAATCACCTAGAAAGAAACCTAGGAGCTCTGAGTCCTTGTCCTTCGACAACAAAGCCTGGCTCTCTGCCTTTCTCCTATTCTCCTTGCTCTTTCCACACTTCTGTACTTTTGAAATATAAATTCCATAAAAACTAAATAGGGAGGGGGAGTGGAGGGTCAGGATGCAAAATATTTTTTAAATAAAAATTTAAAAATAGCCTTTCCTGGTTTTTCGAGGTCTTGGTGGAGCATTTATTCCTGCTACCCCACTGTCACTAAGCTGAGGTCTCTGGGATCCTTGCCCTTAGGATCAGCTAGTGGGGAATTAATTCCATGTGTTTGCATGTAGAAAAGGATGAACTATGAAGGCCAGTCTTGCTGACAATGGCGTGTCTGTCTGACCTGGTTAATGCAGTTGGGAAGATGCACAACCCTTTCCCCCATGTTGGAACTGTGTAATGTTATACTGACACCTTGTGGTTTCTTCTTGTGTGCTCAGAAACAAAGCATGGGCTTGACAAAACCGGTCAGGTAAACCACAGGGGGCTTGGAGCAGGGGCTGAAGGCGAAACGGAGGTGTCTGGGAGATAATTTAGAAGGGATGTCCTAACTTATCAGGAAAAACATAATTCCATTTGTCACGAAATAATTTACTGGTCATGAGCACAGGACTTGAAGTCAGACAATCGTTTAAACTTACCAACTAAATGACTACTTTGGGCCTCAGTTTCCTTGTCTGTATAATGGGAATAGTAATAACTTCTCAGGACTATTGTAAGAATTAAACGAAACAATGCGTGCAAAGTACCTGGCCTTGAACCTGCCACATAATAAAACCTGCTATTATCGTGGGGCCAAGACAAAAACCGTGCTCTCGGGCTTCCCTGGTAGTGCACTGGTTAAGAATCCGCCTGCCATGGACATATAAACACTACCAAACGTAAAATAGATAGCTAGTGGGAAGCAGCCACATAGCACAGGGAGATCACCTTGGTGCTTTGTGATCACCTAGAGGGGTGGGATTGGGAGTGTGGGAGGGAGACGCAAGAGGGAGGAGATTGGGGATATATGTATATGTATAACTGATTCACTTTGTTATAAAGCAGAAACTAACACACCATTGTAAAGCAATTATACTCCAATAAAGATGTTAAAAAAATTGGGTTAAAAATCTCAATCTTTATCTTTTATTTGGAATAAAAAATGATTAGGAATCCTAAAAAAAAAAAAAAAGAATCCGCCTGTCAATGCAGGAGACACGGGTTCGAGCCCTGGTCCAAGAAGATCCCACATGCCACTGAGCAGCTAAGCCCACGCACCACAACTACTGAGCCTGAGCTCTAGAGCCCGCGAGCCACAACTACTGAAGCCCACACGCCTAGAGCCCAGGCTCCACATCAAGAGAAGCCACCACAATGAGAAGACTGAGCAACGCAACGAAGAGTACCCTCCGCTTGCCGCAACTAGAGAAAGCCCATGTGCAGCAACAAAGACCCAACTCATCCAAAATAAATAAATAAATTTAAAAAAAGAAAAAGAACCACGCTCTCCTCTCCAAAGTCACAAAGAGGTCCTCCCTTTCCACTTTGCTGCTCTCTGGTTCGAGGCTTAAACATTTCATCTTTTTCTACCCTAGGAACTTGGCTTTGGGGGCACCAAACAGAGCACATTTCCAATCACATCCTAACCCTCTAGCAGTTCTGTGACCTTTTGCCAAGTCATGTAAACTTCCTGAGCCTTAGTTTCCTCACCTGTAAAATAGGGTGAATAATAACCATGTCTCCAGATTACAGAAAAAATTGGAAACAGTATAGACAAAGCATCTGGCTGTCTTGCACACAGTCATTATTCCATGTGGTAGTCATTATTATTGCTGTGATTACATTTATTAATTCCAATTTTCCAATCCTTCAAGAAGCAACAAAACCTTTAAGCTCACCTTAACCATCAAAGATTCATTGGGCACTTGGAAGAGAAAGAGCCAATTCATCTAGCGTCTAATTATGCAGTTCCAATGTAACATTATTTCCCCATGATTTCATAATACACTTATTTTCTCAAGGCTAAAATGAAATTTTTCACATTTTGATGTTTCTGAAATTGAAGTATATTTTTTAATCAACATGTATGTTTCTGTTTCTTCTCTCCAGTCCCCGACTCCCTCCAAAAAAAAGATGTTATTAAATCAGGGTATATCTGATACTCGATGTCAGTTTAAGACTACGGAATATAGGCGGATTCTACTATTATCTACTGTTATCCTCCCCAGTATCCGAAACTCTAGATTTATAGTGACTCCCTGAACGTTCCTAGCCATAAGAACACGAATTCCCAAAACCACAGTCTTCGTATATGGAGCAGTCACTGGGAGGACCCATCCAAGGGTCCTATCCACCTGGCTACATAACACTCCCCTTCCCTTGTAACAACAGGATGAGATTGGAACTCTTGTATTTCCCATTTGTCCATATCCCAGAAACAAATGACAAGCCCTGAGCGCTCTAAATTCAAGTGGGAAAGATTCAGCTTTCTTTCCTGAATATGCGAACATTTAATTGCTCCCAGGATACCTGAGCTAGCAGCATGGATGCTGCGCACTGAAATTGCTCAACCTTGGGTCAGATAGGGAGCTGCATTTTCAAAGCCACTGAAATACAGCTGGGATCACTGCCTTGGGTTTCTAATGAATGCGGACTTGTTGCATAATTGAAAATGAGTCTTAACACACTTCATTCATTATTGTCAGAAGAAAGAAAAAAACAGAGAAAAAGTCCTGACGCCAACTTTTTAAAAGTCCCTCTGATCCATTTGCCTGCATAAAAACCAGCCCGTAAACCCCAGCCACTCCAAATCTTGGCAGTGCCTTCTCTGGTCCACCCCTTGGCACTGCGGATAAAATGATCTTTGAGGCTGCTTCTTTGGAAAGGTAACTTCAGTGCAGTGGAATAACTAATAGGGTGGAAGAATAACTAACCATTTTACTCTGACCTAAACAGGCTGTTTCAGCTACAGGGTGCAGCCGGTAGGTCAACCAATACCTTTGCTAATTCTTCCAAAGAAAAACAAAGTGAACATGGACACTGCAGGGCCCTAGAGAATGTGCTGGCAGCCAAGCTAAGCTAACGCCTGTAACTCTGATATCTGAAAAGCTGATAGCTGCTCACCCTTTCCTTTCTCCTCTCAGTGCATTTCTCCTGATGTTCATTCTTATGGTCAATTGCCCAGGACACCTGAGAAGGTGAGGCACCTATTAAGACACAGGTGGAAGTCACCAAATAAATTGCCCTTAGCTTCCATCTCAGGTAAACCTGAGCTAAATGGAAACTCTGACACCAACACACAGATTTTGTGCACAAGTCCCCTTCTCAAGATAAGCCATTAAAAGGCAATTACAGTGAGTGATCACAGTTGAGTTATGCCCAGGTGCCACTTCTGTTTTGTTGCAAAATAAAAGCTGAAGAGGGCTTGGCTTAAACTGAATAAAGATTCTTCTGAGATGCTACTGTGGGGATGCCTTCACATCAACTTCCAGATCTGTGAAACGAGATCTATCTCCATAACTAAAGTCAATCTCCACAGAACGAAAGCTTATGAACGAGCTGGTTTAAAAAATGGCCTGCATTCTGGGCTATTCAAAGACAGGAAGACCAAAAAGATCTTAAACCTAAACAAGTGAAGACACTCTGGCTGAGGAGTACTAAACTGGAAAGGAACAGCGCAAGGATCATGTTAGGCTCACGGAGATGAAAATAGTAAATGATTTATCTTCCAGGAACTAACCTCTCTTCCTGAAGAAGAGACTCTCACATCTTTCAGCTCCATTTCACTCCCTAATAGCATCAAGGAGTAAATCAACTTAAGACATTGTATATGTCACCTATTTCATTTATTCAACAAATACTTCTTGAGGGCCTACTGCAGGCCAAGCATTCTACAACAGCAAAGTAAACCTAATTCCAGTCTTCGCAGACTTTCGAGTCTCTTGGAGCTGACTGCCCCTCCAACTGTGTCAGGCAGCGCTAATGTACGCTGGAAGGAACACCGGACTCAGTCAAGAACACTGAGGTCAAGACTTGGCTCTGCCATTGACCTTACGTGTGACCATAAGCGTCTCCCCAAGCTCTAGGAAGTGAGGGATGTTTGTGAGCTGCCACCTAGTTTACTTTCTGCTTATGTTCCTCAGAGCTCTCAGCATCTTGAAGGCAAGAGGGAGGTTCATGGGACCAGGCTGGCCACAGACCTTCCATCTCCCTGCTTCAACTTCAGAAGTTCTGCTTGCTTCTGTTTTACTACATCAGAGTTCAGAGTAAGATCCCATTTGGAGGAAAAAGAAAAAAACTTCAACGGCTAAAATAATGTTTGGAAACTACTGCCCTAAATGAATTTAAAGTCCATTCCTGTCCTGTGGTTTGTTTTCCCAAACTTCATTGTTTCTGCCTCTTGCAGAACACATCAGTCTTTCATCTCTGGCAAATAAATTACAAGGGGAAAAGTCTCTGAGAAAAGTTCCTCTCCTGGTGAGATGGACTTCTCTCAGGAATATTATACTACCACAACTTCATATAGCTTCTCCATCTGTCTTCTTATTCCCAGATTTCCTCTTCTCATCCCACATATATAAGGTCATCAATATAAGGTCATCACTGGTATGAATATCTCATTTCCTCTCTACGTTACCGTACTTGACACATTTTTCCTGAATAAACCATTGTTTCCTATTTTAGCCACAATCATAGGCTACTTGTTCTCCGTGGAGAAGATTTTTGGTTTTGCATAGTTGTTTATATTCCACCTTGTTCTCAGAAAGGATCTAAGGTGGTTTACAGGAATGCATAAAATACAAGATTGCATTAAATCATTAAATGATATCAAAGTTATATGTGCACATATTTTTAAAAGAATAGTCCAGTGATCACTTTACCAGCACATATCCTAAAATTGGAACAATACAGAGAAGATTAGCATGGCCCCTGAACAAGGATGACACACAAATTCGTGAAGTGTTCCATATTTTTAGCTACATGTAAAAGAATGCAATTAGAACACTCCCTATCACCATACACAAAAATAAACTCAAAATGGATTAAAGACCTAAATGTAAGGCCAGACACTATAAAACTCTTAGAGAAAACATAGGCAGAACACTCTATGACATAAATCACAGCAAGATCCTTTTTGACCCAACTCCTAGAGAAATGGAAATAAAAACAAAAGTAAACAAATGGGACCTAATGAAACTTCAAAGCTTCTGCACAGCAAAGGAAAACACAAACAAGACAAAAAGACAACCCTCAGAATGGGAGAAAATATTTGCGAATGAAGCAATTGACAAAGGATTCATCTCCAAAATTGACAAGCAGCTCATGAAGCTCAATATCAAAAAAAAAAAAAAAAAAACTCAATCCCAAAATGGGCAGAACAGCTAAATAGACATTTCTCCAAAGAGAATATACAGATTGCCAACAAACACATGAAAGGATACTCAACATCACTAATCATCAGAGAAATGCAAATCAAAACTACAATGAGGTATCACCTCACACCAGTCAGAATGGCCATCATCAAAAAATCTACAAACAATAAATGCTGGAGAGGGTGTGGAGAAAAGGGAACCCTCTTGCACTGTTGGTGGGAATGTAAACTGATACAGCTACTACGGAGAACAGTATGGAGGTTCCTTAAAAAACTAAACATAGAACTACCATATGACCCAGCAATCCCACTACTGGGCATATACCCAGAGAAAACCATAATTCAAAAAGACCCATGCACCCCAATGTTCACTGCAGCAGTATTTACAATAGCCAGGTCATGGAAGCAACCTAAATGCCCATCAACAGACAAATGGATAAAGAAGATGTGATACGTATATACAATAGAATATTACTCAGCCATAAAAAGGAACGAAATTGGGTCATTTATAGTGACATGGATGGATCTAGAGACTGTCATACAGAGTGAAGTAAGTCAGAAAGAGAAAAACAAATATCGTATATTAACGCCTATATGTGGAACCTAGAAAAATGGTACAGATGAACCAGTTTGCAGGGCAGAAATTGAGACACAGATGCAGAGAACAAACGTATGGACACCAAGTGGGGAAAGTGGCGAGGGGTTGTTGGTGGTGGGATGAATTGGGAGATTGGGATTGACATATATACACTAATATGTATAAAACGGATAACTAATAAGAGTCTGCTGTATTGAAAAAATAAAATTCTTAAATTAAAAAAAAATTTTTTTTAAAGAAAAAAATAATCCAGTCAGAATTTTTTTTTAAGATTAGCCCCACTTTCCAGAGCCAACTGCTTTAAATCATTTAGCTATTTTCTTTTTAATCCTGATTGCTGCTTTTCATATTTCTTAACAATATGCTGACATTGATATTTTTTTCCAGTTTTATTGAGAAATAATTGACATAGAGCACTGTATAAATTTAAGGTGTGCAGCATGATGGTTTGACTTACATATATTGTGAAATAATTATCACAATAGGCTTGGTTAACATCCATCATCGCATATAAATACAATAAAAAGAAAGCTATTTCTTGATCTTTCCATTTTTATACCTCATCTATTGATTTCTCCTATTATCGATGAGGAGTTAACACTCACCGTCCCCATCCTTCCACTATTTTAGGTAAATCAATATACATTTTCTACTATGATGACTATGTAAATGTTTTCCCTGGAAAGGCCAAGCCGTTTGCTAAGCATGAAGCTTAAATGGGAACCGAAAGTGAAAAAACAAAGACTAAGAAATAAAAAGGAGCTAACAATAAGATCAAAATGCACTCTGTAAGAAAACATATAGGTGTTTCTCTCGTGCCATGAATAAACCACCACTTAAATCACTCTCAAACTATAATGTGCATAAAAATCCCCTGAGAGCTTGTTAAAATGCAGATTCTGATTCTGAAGTCCGGATGGGATCTTCGCATTTTTGACAAGCTCCCAGGGGATGCCAATACTGCCGGCACATGAACTTTCAACTGATGACTCAACTTTTAACTGATGACTTCCAACTCTTTCTCCAGAGAGCCCTGACTCTTCTCAACAATCTCATCCTATTCCATTTCTTACCCTAAAGTGTGAGGCAACGTGGCATTAACCATAACTACTTGCACAGTGGGGAGGAACAGGTGTCCTGTCTCTGTTTCACAGATGAGAAACTGTGGCAGGTAAGAGAGTCACACAGGGTTGAATGGCAGAATCCTCTAATGTAGAAAGTGTTGCTTTAATCTCTTCCTTTCTTCCTTAAGACTCAGGGGATGTTTAAGCACATCTAGCTTTAGTCTGATGACAGTCTGAGTTGATAGGATAAGCAAAGAACCAAGCACAACTCCTGATCCTTTCTCTTATCTCTGCTTCTTTTCATTTCTCAAAGGTGCTCTTTCTTTACCCACATCAAACTGGGCTACCAGCAATCTAGAGACACAGGTTGATGGAAAAGATGCCAAGGGGAGCCCTCCTCTGCTGTATTATGGCTGTCCTCCACTGCAGAAGAAACTTCCTTTGAATATTCCTAGGAAGTAGCACCTGTCTTTTTTTTTACGTGGTTAATGGCCAGTGGTATGCTGTAAATGTTTAACAATTGGCTGTCCAACACACCACTGTAAAGCAATTATACCCCAATAAAGATGTTAAAAAACAAACAAACAAAAAAAAAATTGGCTGTCCAATCCCCAAGGTGTATACTCCCACCCTGGCCAATTTCAAGCTAACAATGTGACTTTATTGAACATGGAATTAGAAAGAGATAAATACAATTGGCTCTCACCAGCTGGTACAAACTGGCTCCAGGACATCACAAGTGAAGTCTGTAAGTTTAATGCCAGACAATTAAAGCTGTATATTCAGTAAAGATTTATAGCTGTTTTATCAACCTCCTCATCACCTCCCTTTACTACCAAATTAAGCTGACCTGGCAAGGTCTTTAACAGTTGATAATTTTTCTTTATTACAAATTATTTGGCAGAAATGTTCCCACCACATAAATTAGGCCCTTGGTCTACAGATAGCTTCTATAAATAGCTTTCTTTGTCTCCTATTGAATTACTGCCTTGGACCAGAGAATCAGAATTCCCTTCCTGATGGTTCCCATGCATTTGGTAACCCTCTAGGAAGAGGAAAAAAATAATCTGCTACACATATGCTGAAATTAAAATTATTCAAAACCTTTTATTATGCTCTAGTTATGTATCTTAAGGAATTTTTTCAGACATTGTAAAGGTGTGTTTGAAATAAATGCATCCATTAATTGAACTTGCTATGTGAAGGAAATGAGATAAAATTTTTATATAGGAACAAAAATATCTTATGGCTCCTAATCCAGTGTTCCTCAAAACTTAGTAAGTGATCGATTTCTACTAGCTCAAGAATAGTTAGTTTGCACTTAAAATATAAACTTAGGTACACCTGAAACTAACACAACATTGTTAAATAAATAATAAAAATATAGTTTTTTATTCAATAATATATATATACATACATCTATATATATAAACTTTAGGAAATAAGTATTCTTTGACAGCTTTTAAGGGTTATAGAAGTTCAAATATATTTGCCTGGGAAGAAATAGAAGGTGCCTATAAGTGGGTTCTTCTTATGGAGCCATGTCCTTTGTAATGTGACTTTGCAACTTCTCACATTAAAAGGTAAGGTTTACTTCTCTACACCTTGAATGTGAGCTGCCCTTCTGACCTCTTTGGCCAGTTAGAATGTGACAAGGCAGTATGTTCAGTGCAAGCTGAGGCTCCAAGCAGCTGTGGAGTTCCCACGTACTGTGTAGGGAAACCTGGCACCATGTGAATAAACCTAGGTCAGCCTCCGGGGGATGAGAGACCACACAGGGCAAAGATGAACCATTCAGTGAGCCCCCTACCTCCACCCAGCCAGACTTCCTCTGACCCACACGGAATCACACCTGAGCCCAGCTCAAACTGTCAAACCACAGAACCCTGTGCTAAATAAAAGGCTGTTTATTTAAGCCACCAAGTTTTGCAGCGGTTCAGCAGCTAAAGGTAACTGTTACAGTCACCTACAGATTAAACTCAAAAGATGCACCAACCTTATGCAATATGTGGATCTTTCCTTTTTTTGGATGCTGATTGAAATGAAACCAATTGTAAAAGGATTCCTAAGATAACTGGAGAAATTTTAAATGAAATTAGATGTCACTGAGGAATCACTGCCAATTTTGTGAGATATAAAGAGGCACTGTGCTTAGGTTCGGGACACAAATATATATATTTATATATTTTAACATATAGTCATACATATATAAATGTATATATAATACACATACATATACAGACATACATGTACACATGCAGCCAGAAACATTTAGGCATGATATAATATTATGCTTGGAATTTGCTTTAACATACTATAGCAACGGAAAAAAAAGGGGAAGACAGGGAATAGAAAATGGGCAAAATATTATGGTGATAATATTTGAAGGCTGATAATGGCTACATGGCAGTTTGTCATGCTATTCTCTCTACTTTTGTGTATGCTTGAAAATTTCCAAAATAATTTTTTAAAATATTTCACATAGGAAGAAGTTCTTAAGATTATCTCTGGGATTTTTTTTCCAAGTACATGAAAAGAAAGCAATCACAAAATAGAAAGACTGTACAATCACTGGCCTGATTGCCTGCTCAAATAACCAGTAAATTTCACTGTGCCACTGTGGAAGCAGAGGGAATCAAGTAATGGAGGTGGAGATTAGATTAGCTAAATCATCATGGTAAAGTCAAACCCAAGAAATTAAATCAGTTTACAAATGTAAACCCCAAATGCACTCAATGAAAATTACAAAGTGAACAGATCAAGGACAAGGAACTTGGGGATTCTGATTTTAAGTCCAGTATTTTTCCACTGCCACACTGCCACTCCTTTGTTTTAATTGTATTCAAGTGGCCAAATGTTAGCAGGGCCCTCTGGTTGCAAGTGACAGAAATGTAGCCTAAATTAGCTTAAGCAATGAAAGGTTAATTTCTACATGGATTAGTTAAGGTATTAATCACTAGTTGCTTAAAAAGTTAAACCCCCAAATCTCAGTGTCATAACATAATGAACATCTATTTTTTGCTCATGCCACTGTTCCATGGTGGTATCTTAGTCAGATGGCCACAGGATCCACCCTTCTCCAAGACTTCAGCCTCCTACCCAATGGATAAGAAAAGGAAATGAAAGATTCCTCGTGGGATGTGTTAATGGTTTAAGCCTAGAAATAGGTTGTGTGTGTCAGCACATTTGGTGAGAATTCAAGCCCGTATCCAAGTATAAGGGAAGCTGGGAACTGTAGTCTAGCTGTGTGCACCAGAGGAGGAGGAAATGAGTATTGATAAACACACTGCAATTTCTGCACAATTAGACTTTATGCCAGGGAAGGCAGAAGTGGTATATCAGGCACCAATGGGTCCAAGGTTCCACCCTAATGTGAGATCTCTTCCACACGCTCTCACTTGTCTCCACCATATTCCATCTCAGCACTGCCTTATTCTGTCTGCTGGCTCTTTTCTGTCTACTGCAGGATGTTCAGGCACCATACTGTTTGGAAATGCAGTTAGTGTATATGATGTAGATACTGACTTTTCCTATATATCCCAATATTCAGTTTCAACCATTCACTGAAACATCATGGTTGCAAAAATTGCAAAGGGGGTATGTATGCTAAATACTGACATTTAGCAAAAGCTGGAATAACATAGTCCCTCTGTCTTACCACTCAGTTTTGTGGGCAGGAAGGACATACAAAGAAACAGAAAACAACAGGACAAGGTAGAGTGTGCTATGCTTAAATTATGAGCAAAGTGCTTTAAGAATCCAGAGGAAAGTGGATATATGGCCCCAGAGTTGGAAGAACTTGGCAGAGAAGCGATTTCACTTTCCTCTGCTGAAGGAGGGATTTCAGGAAGAAGAATCACTACACTTGAAAGTACAGGTCTGAGAGAGTGCATGCATTTGAAGGAGAAAATCAATATGGTCGGAACATAAAGATCATGGGGTGAGTGGGCACTAATAAGACATAAGGAAGTCTAGATACACAAGGTCTTAACTGTCAAGCCCAAGATTTTGCATTTGCTTTCACAGATATTCTCTCCTTGACCAAATTCTAGGCAGCTCCTCTAAGGCCTCTTCTTGACTAGGCTTCAACTCTGGCCTACAAAAGACTTGAACAAACACTAACTAATTTCTAACAACTCAAGGCTGCATCCCTAGGATGACCCTAGTTCCCCTTAAAACGTCTGCCTGAGGAAATTCAAGGCTGCCAGAAGAATTTACTGTTTGTTCTAGCCGCAGGTGAAGATAAGGCCCCTGTCTCCAAGCCTCTGTGGGAAGGTAGGGGCCTAACTTTAATAAGTGCCGGTTAGTAAACCCAGATGGGTTTCACATGGACCAATTCCCACTTCTCACTTCTTATAACTTTTCACTTCCCTGTCTCTACTGAGCCCCTGTTCACCACCTCCCTATTCCCTCATTCTTCCTTTAAAATGTTCAGTCTCCTCTCTACAAATTGAGTTCAGTTCATGCTGGACTCTTTTCCTTATGGCAATAGTACATTACTGATTAAAATCTGCCCTTTCCAATTTAACTGGTATCCAGCTTTGTTTATCTTTGACAGTTTCCATATAGGTAATGGAGGCTTTTGAATCAGAAAATAACCAAATGTGAGGCTGTTTGCCTGTTTTGGTTTTTGTCATTGTTGTTCTTATTGTTTTATGCCTAGGGGTAAATCATCTGATGGGGTGTAGCAGATGATCTGGAGCAAGGTGATACCAGACACCAGAAGGCCAGAGAGGAAGCTGATGGGAATAGAGCAGGCAGGAGACTGTGAGGCTTGAGCTGAGCCCTTGGCGGTGAAGAAAGAAGGGAAATCTTCACCTTGAATTAGAATTTGCAAGATTTGGCTACTGACTGGATGAAGGTAGTGAGAGACACAGAGGAGCAGGAAAACTTCTGAAGTTTCCAGATGAGAATGTGGATGGATGACGCCATTGATTTGTTGCTTCAAAAAGAAATATAATTCATTTGAACCATATTTTCACAGGTTTAAGGTACAGGAAGAAAATTACCAGAGGAAAGTTCTCTGGGAAGAGATTTGGGTATCAGAGGTTTTCAAAGCAATTATAGAACACAAGGCTTGAATTAAAATAGCAGAAGTTACATCATATAAAGTTTGATTAATAAATAGTACATTTGGTGTTTCCAAGTGAAAACCAGGGTCATAAACCAAAGTCAACAACTTTGATCTTGCTAAATCTTCTGAGTTTGAAGAGCTGAACACACACACACACACACACACACACACACACACAGAGTGTTGTACTCTTGAAAATGTCCATTTCCTTTTTGCATTTAAAATTCAGATTAGGGCTTCCCTGGTGGCGCAGTGGTTGAGAGTCCACCTGCCGATGCAGGGGACACGGGTTCGTGCCCCGGTCTGGGGGGATCCCACATGCCGCGGAGCGGCTGGGCCCATGAGCCATGGCCGCTGAGTCTGTGCGTCCGGAGCCTGTGCTCCACAACGGGAGAGGCCACAACAGTGAGAGGCCCGCGTACCGCAAAAAATAAATAAATAAATAAAATAAAATTCAGATTAAAAATTAGGGGAGTTGGTCCAGAAAATTATGCTACTCCCTGCAGTAGTTTCAGTTTGTAAATGGTTAGCTGTAAACAAGTCACAAGGCTAAACATTTCAATAGAGAATTTCTAAATGACATTACCCGGAATAATGCACAAGAACTGGCCAGTGGTGTTTTAAGAGACTCATAGCAAGGTTTTAGAAAAATAAGAGCAGAGATTGAATCTCTACTACAAATGTTAGGAATTAGAATTGAGAAAAGTATCCAATGACACCTTCATCCTTAAAAACCTTTGGAAAAAGGACATAAAATGTCTGATGTTCCCCCAGAGCCAACTTAATATAGCAGAATAGAATAAAGAAAAGAGAGTTGGAGAGACACTAGAATACTTCTTTAAGATTATCCAGAAAAAAGTAATTATGTCCTCATTTGTTCTGAATAGATAACAATTTATAAGCTTTTAATAAGAACAGGATACTTACACCATTAACAGATTTCACTTAGTTACTAATGCCAAGTATTAAATGCTGAAAATATAGCAGCAAAATCCCCATCCTGGGGAGCTCCCCATCCCCTGTGTGGCCAACACTGCATCCTTCACAGAAGATGATGAGGGGAGAAGCAAATGTTTTTCCTGCCAGCTTTGAAAAGTTATCGTACACCACAGGCAAAACCCAAGGACAGAGTTGCTCAGGGGAACTGCAGGGCAGCAATGAGAGGCAAGGGGGTCCCAGGAAAGCATTGGATCTGCCCTCCTAGGACAAAGATGGATGAACCCGCCTCTGCCACCCACTGTCTACAGGACACAGAGCAAGTCTTTGAAACCCTCTGCACCTCTGAATGGAGAATCATTAAAGTTTGTCTTTATTAGCTCTTTAGTTTTATATCCATATGTGAGGACAAAATGAGATAATCAATGGAAAAGCATTTTATAAAATAGAAAGAACAACATAGAAGCAGAATGGATTCGTCAGTTGATGTCCTAGTACTATGTATGATATTACAAAGCTTGGAGACAGGTTGAGGGTGTGACGTTGAAGCAACTTAATGTCTGCCACCTGAGTCTTTTGTAAGCTCCAGAATTACACAGGTTATACCTCTCTATGTGGTGTGCTTATCCACTTACAAGGTAAATATCACCAGGAGATTATTTTAGGATTTCTCTCTTTTCTTCCCCAAATGGGTTCCTTTCAAGTAATGCTGGTTCAAGGTCTCCATCATACAAACATATAGGCCTGTGGCTGTAACCTAGTGAATTAAGGGAAGAGTTAAGAGAATCAGTATTTTCAGTATCCCCTCTACTGAGAAGGAAAGGCATGTAGTGAAAAGAGCAGGGCATTTGGATTCAGGCCTGGTTTAAATTCGTATTACCCACTTGCTAACTGTGCTCCCTTACAACAGTGACATCTCTCTGGGCTTCAGTTTCCCCATCTGTAAAATGGGGGGCAGAGGGGAACAGTATTGCCTTGCCAAACTGTCATGAGTACTCAAGGCAAGGTGTAAAAATACTCCTCCCATCACCTAATAGCAGACATACTGCTCCTGAGCCTGCAGAGATTTCTAGTTTGGACAATAATGTCAGTTTTCTCTTCCAATGTGGGAAATTCTTAATAGCTTCCTTGTTATGTTGACCAATTGGTATATTTTGTATACATTTTATTCATATTGCACATGAGAACTGAGAATAAACAAAATATATCTTATGCAGCCCTTGAAATTAGCATATTATGTAAGTTTTGATCATCTAGCTCTGTTAGCAGTAGAAAATCAAAAAAAGAACTCATGAAACTTTATTGAGAATAATCTAGAAGATAAATATGTTTGACAACTCACAGAACATGAGGAATCACTATACTTTTATTAATTGAAGCATAATATCTATATAAAATGACATTCAATTCCCTCCCCTTCCATCTAAATTTGCATACATAATATCCTACATAACTAACGGGATTTTAATAATATTTTTTAAGTTGTCACCTTTACAGTTGCAAAAAATGCTTCTTCATTTGTTTTTCGTAAGAGAACGTGAAAAGTGCATACGGGAAGTGGATTCAACATAGATTTGTTATACCAAACAAGTTTTGTCTCAATCCTAGCTAGGAGACAAAATCGTTGGAACAATACAGGCATTTGCAAAACCTGTTTAGTTTCTGTTGACCAGGCACTTGCAGGGGTGCTAACAGACTGCAGCAGGTACCGGCAGAGCACCTGTATTTGTGGGTCTTGAGTAATGCCATTTGCTTGGGATTTTAGTGATCAAAGGTGTGATCCTGAAACACTTCACTGCTCTACAACAACTCATCAAACCTGACCAAAATGACAATCAGGGGACAATAACAATAAGACAGCATAACTGTCCATCCCGCCTGGCCTATGAATGTCTCAGATCACTGTCTTCCTCCTGTCCCCTTTCCAGCCCCTCCCTTCTCACAGAGGGTGACTCCATATGCAGGTCTAAGCACGATATTTACTGATTTCCACCTCTTTTTTTCTTGTGAAAGCCGTATCTCCAATCCTCTACCTTCCATCCCTAGCTCTCTATTTTCTCTCTCCCCTGAACAGACTTGAACCCGGTAACCATCTGCTTGCCAGAAACTCCTAGACTGGTAAGTTTTGCTCTCCTAATGATGTGGAATTTTGTGTCACAGGCCCTCCTAGTTGAAGGAAGGTCACTGTCTCATCACATCTGTCCACTCCCAGGCTGACCTTCTGTTTACATTTGATGCAGAAGCAAGAATGCAACTGTAGGGCTTCCCTGGTGGCGCAATGGTTGAGAGTCTGCCTGCCGATGCAGGGGATACGGGTTCGTGCCCCAGTCCGGGAAGATCCCACATGCTGCGGAGCGGCTGGGCCCGTGAGCCATGGCCGCTGAGCCTGCGCGTCCGGAGCCTGTGCTCCACCACGGGAGAGGCCACAACAGTGAGAGGCCCGCATACCGCAAAAAAAAAAAAAAAAAGAATGCAACTGTAGTGACAAAGCTGGAGGGAGGGCTGGTTTGGAGCTGCTGGACTTGAGCACATTCTCCAAAACGATGCCTTTTCAAAAAATTTTAACCAAATATGTTGACATAATGATTGCTAAATTGTATTAAATATCCTCACAAGAAGGAATGTAAAAAGAGTGCCACAGATAGTTGGTAGTTAACCTTCCATCTAAAAGTTTGGGTGGGAGGGGAGCTCTTTGGGTGTTGCTTCTCTGTCAGTCATGGATCATCCGCAGAGGCCCCTCCCACACACACCCCATCTTCCCTCCCAGGCCCGACCCTCAAGGCTGAGAGACCGTGTATTTTCTGTGTATTTCTTCCCCAGCCATAAGAACATAACTCTGCTTGTGTTTGATATTGGAATGATTTTTTTTGACTAAAAAACATTCTCAGGGGGTGGGGGGCAGGAGTGGTGAAGGGAGAGGGAATTGAAGGAAGGTGTTCAAAAAGTACAAACTTCCACTTATAAGGAAGAATGTAATGTACAACATGATGACTACAGTTAACACTGCTGTAGGGTAGGAAAGTCATTAAGAGAGTAGATCCTAAGACTTCTCATCATAAGGAGAAAAATTGTTTTTGCTTTTTCTTTTTATTGTATCTATGTGAGATAATTGATGCTAACTAAACTGACTGCGGTAATCATTTCACAATATATGTAAGTTTCACAATATATGTAAGTGAAACCATTATGCTTTACACCTTAAACTCATAAGTGAGGTATGTCAATTATATTTCAATAAAACTGGGGGAAAATTCTGAAAATAATAAAGGACAACAACAATCCAATGTACTTACACACAGTTTTCATACTGGCCAAAGTTCTTTTACTGCCAATACCTTGTGCAGTAGGTATGGGAGATAATATGTCTGCTGTATTGATGAGGAAACTGAGGTACACTGTGATGAATAAATTTATCGTAGGTCACACCATCGTTAGAATCCCATCCCTGGACTTCAATTCTAGGTCTCTCGCAAATACAAGAAGTTGGTTCCCAACTTATGCCGGAATTAACATAAGTTAATGGGTCTTAAATTATGAAAGATATTAAAAGATTCTAAAATAAACCAGACTAAAAGTGAGTGAATATTTTAGTACTTTTCTATTATTATTTTCATTATTATTAATGACCCCCTAGTGGTATATTTTAGGATACTGATGGGCCTTGACCTTGGATGCCACACCACCATGCAATTATTAAGTGTCAGAAGAATTGATAGCTTTTAGAAAGTAACAGCAAGGCTGAAATTAACTCCCAGCCAGTATGCTGTTGACAGCAGCTGATGGATGAGAGTGAGTTCAGGAAAGATATGGTTGCAAAGGAGATCACGAGTTCCTGCCCCTGAATCTCCCAAATCAACTTAACTTGGCTCAGATGAGCATCTGTGTTTTCCCCGCTATCACTCTGAATTCTGTTGGTAGAAGGAAGTGGAGGCCTTTCCTTTTCCTTCCATTGACCACCAAGCTGGAGGATACCGATCTGTGGATTCCCTTGTTAAATGGAAAGCAATCCTTTGACCGCAGAAGAGATTTTATAGCCAGTTGGAGCTTCAGAAGGCTCTGCTGTTTTCTAGTTTTGTCAACATGATCTGAGTGTAGGTTAGAAACACAGTAGTTCAGCTAATAAAATAATAATTTGGAAAGGGAAAATATAGGCCAGGAAAAACACGTCCTTTAACACATAGGGATTTTTTTAAAGACAAGAAGAAAAGTAGTTCCTGGAAGAGTGACTTTTCTGTATCAACATTAGCTCTGACCTTTGGCTTGAGTGCCATATTCCTCTGAGGGCTCTTTTAAATGGAATCACTACCACCCTTGGGTGATTCTGAGTCTGAGTCCTTGGGTAGAAATCAGGAACTCTGGTCTCTGAGTGCTTGGGTTGGCACTCCCTTCCCATCTGCGGTGGCAGTTCTTAGCTGGATCTAACCTCTTTTATAAAAGACAAAGACCCCAGAGAGATTTCAGGAGAATTTGCAGATCAGTCTTGCAAAGGGCACTGGCCAGGACACCAGAGAGCCTGAATACATTTAGCCAGAAAACCTCAACCACATAATCATGAAGATGATTATGACCTTGTTGGTAGACCACACATTTCTTCTTCTTTGGAGACACCCTCTGAAAACTGTGAAGGTGTGCAGAACTTGTAAAGTCTGACTCACCAATACTTTTCCTCCACAGGAGCCGGGGGAGAGAGGGGAAGAGAGAGGGAGGGGAAGAGAGAGGGAAGGGAAGCGGGGGGAAGAGGGAGGAGGCAAGAGAGAAGAAGAGCAACAAAGCTTTCAGATTAGCAGAGTCACCCATTGGCAACTCTGTAAGAAAGTCATCTTGTAGTTTAGTGACCTGGCCTCTATTTCTTTTTTACTGAGATACAATTGACAGAGAGCATTATATTGGTTCCAGGGGTCATGGCTTCTTGATGAAGTACTAGATGTGATTGCCAGCCACTAAAAGAGAAAGCAGTGCTGCAAGCCAGACACAAAATAAGAATTAAAAGATGAAAATCAATGCAATTCAAGGGCTGCTGCTCCCCTAAGTGCCCTGACCCTGTTTTCCATGGGGGAATCGTTATCATCTCCACTCTCAACAGCTCCTCCTTGTGCACTGCGGTCAGAATCAGACTCGAGAGGAACTTCCAAGTCCTAAGGAGGAAGCCTGGGTCCATCCAGAGAGAGTTTGGGGAATGTAAGAAAGAAACTGAGAGGACTTCCCTGATGGCGCAGTGGTTGAGAGTCTGCCTGCCGATGCAAGGGACACGGGTTCGTGCCCCGGTCCGGGAAGATCCCACATGCTGCGGAGCGGCTGGGCCCGTGAGGCCACAATGGTGAAAGGTCTGCATACCGCAAAAAAAAAAAACAAAAAAAAAAAAAAGGAAGAACACAGCACTCAAGGCTCTGGCTCCAGCCTACCATCCCAACATGCTCTCTCTCTCTCCTTCCTTACCCTCCACTCCAGCCAAGCTCAGGAACCTATGCCCCACCTCTCCCCACCCCTTTTGTCTTTGTCTTCACCTGTAATATCCTCCCCTCCCAACTACTACCAGTCTCCCAAAATCCAAATCTTATCTAATTTTCAAGATTCATCTTAAAGGCCACCTCTTCTGAGAAGCCATTCGTACTATCAACATGGCAGGTCCTGGATTCAAGCAGCCTGGGTTAAGACCATAGCTCTTCCATTTACAAGAAGCATGCCAGGTAAGAAGACATCTTACCTCCGTCTTGGATTCCTCATTTGTAAAATCTCTTAGAGTTGCTCTGAGGAGTATCTGAGTAAATACCGAAAAGTGCTTAGAGCAGAATACTGACGAGTGTGGGTTATCAGGATTACCTTCCAAATTAGCTGCTCTTGCCTACATACATCCAAAGCCCTGCTTCCCACCCCTCCCAACCCTGCCCCCAGGCAGAGCCTCGAGGCATACAGGATCTTAGTTCCCCTGACCAGGGATTGAACCTGTGCCCCTTGTAGTGGAAGCGCAGCGTCTTAACCACTGGACCGCCAGGGAAGTCCCAAAGACCTGCTTTTTTATAAAGCTTCCATAGGACCCTCATCATAATTGACTTTGTACTTTGTACTCCAATGTTTCCCAGGATGAAAAAATAATAAGAGCCTTAATAAGAGTAAACAAAACTAACAGAAACAGTACTTCACTGGTCCACGCCACCAGATATGAAGTCCCTCTAGGCAAGTCATATCACTCCCAAATTGTAGTCAGAATTTCAGAGGAAGGGTCCCCTCATCCACTTTACAGTCTTGGAGGGAGAGGGCAGTAGGTGAATAACCCCTCAGTGACACGCACACCATGAGTGCTGGGAAAGACCCACATGGTTGAGACCAGGGGTTTGAGAAAGTGACCACAGAGCAGAAGGAAGGGGAGGAGGGGGACGATGAGATAAGTCAATACGCACAGGACTCTTATTTGAGAACCAGGAGCTAGAAGATTTAATGATCAAGTACTAAAACCCCCTTTGACCACCTGCCCAGCTTTCCAGCCTCAGCATCAGGCAAGCTCACTCCCACACATCTGCCCTGGGAGGTGGGGGACTCTGCGGGAAGGCCCCCAGGCTTGCAGTAACACCATGTGCCTGCAGGAGTCAGACGTGCTGCATACACACCAAACAGAACCAGAGAAAAGCACCGGGGATAATTTAATCCCCAAATCTGGCCCGCATCGCCCCGCAAAGGTGCAAGAGGTCTCCAGAGCAACAAAGGAAGATGCAGCGGGGGATGTTCTCACCTTTGTTTTTGCCTTCATGTATGTATATCTGAGGCAGTTTGCACAGCTGACTAAACACTAATAATGATCACTGAGGGGGGCTGGGGGAGCTGAGAAGTGACACCACTCCTGCCTGTGTGAAATTAATTTTAAAATACAGATAGTTAAGATCAAACTCACAGTTTTACGACTGATAACAGCTGGATGGGAGAATGTTACCACATTAGGTTTCCTGAATATCCCCCTCCATAAAAAAGAACTTACCCCCCAAAACTGTATGGCTCCCCTCTGACAGGGCAGAATCTGCCTAGATAAGCTTTCAGTACAGTGAAGAGCAAATGAAAAAGTCCTTCCTCTGCAGAAAGGCCAACAAACGGGAGCTGAGTGTGCTCCTTTCTTCTCCCCAGTCTCAGTCAGGATGCCATGCCTCCTTTTCCAGGAGGGAGGTAGTGCAGGGACAGAGAGAAGCTGGAAGCCTTCTTCCCGCTCTTTCTATTTCTGGGAATTGGAGTAAAAATCCCAGCCCTTCTACCAAAACATGAAGGGTTGAGGAATACATTTCCCACAGATGTCATCATCATTATTATAACCACAGCCATAAGGACTAACTCCTCCCACAGACGATGCCCAGTCCCACCAACCCTGGTAGGGCAGCACTAATGTCACCCCCACTTTACAGGTGAGAAAAGGGGGACTTTGTGAGGTTCACTGACTTAATAAGCCAGCATTCAAATTCAACTCTGACCCTGAAAACCATTTCAACCACTTTGCTGTGCTGCCTTAAAATGGTGCAAGTAAACCCAAAGGTCTGATCTCTGTAAGAATTAGTTTTAAAAGAAATACTTTTTGGTCTGCAATTATAGGCTCTAAGATAGTTATCTACAGGTTAGTGCTTCTGATTCCCAGGGACCAGGAAAGCCTTTCAGTGGCTTGGCCCTGTGTTAGGAGATGTCTCCAAGATGTCTGGCGGTTTTCTAGCTGCTACCACTGGGAGTGGAATGCTCCACTGCCTGATGCCACGCTGGGCCAGCTGCCCCCAACCCCGCCGATGCGACCTTCAGAGCTGGAAAAAGAACCAAGGGCTGGAGACGTTACCTGCAGTAGTAATAAGTCCTGTGCTCTCTACATTTGGGAAGTCTCAGAGGCCAATACGATAAGGAGCCCACAAAGCAGGAGCCACTGATGGTTCCTGGCTCCTGTTCCCTCCTTGGGCTCTCTTGCTATGTGATTTTGAGGGACCAATTCCCTATTCCATCACATTAAGTAAGAGGTACAGTAGGTAGCCTCTGAGGTGTCCCCAAGGATCCCCACCTCCTGGTTTTCATGCCTGGTGTAATTCCCTCCTCTGGAGTGTGGGCTGGACCTAGTAACTCACTTCTAAGAATAGAATACAGCAAAAGTGATGAGATGCCATACCCAAGATTAGGTCACGAAAAGACTGTGCCTTCTGTCTTGGACACACACCCTCTCCTGGCTCGCTGGCTCTAGATGAAGTCAGCTGCCATGTTGTGAGCTGCTCCATGGAAAGGTCTGCTTAACAGGAAGTGACGTCTTCAGCCAGCAGCCCAGTAAGGAACTGAGGCCATCAACAGCCACGTAAGTGAGCATGGAAGCAGATGCTCTTCCAATGGAGCTTTGAGATGACGCAGCCCTGCCAACCCCTTGATTGCAACCTTGTGAGAGGTCTGAGTCAGAGGCTCCCAGCTAAGCCACCCCTGAGTTTTGGAACCACAGAAACCATGAGATAATAAACATTTGTTGTTTTAACTCACAAACTTATAGGATGATTTGTTCTGCAGCAACAGAGAGTGAATACAATAAGAGAAAAGTCCATGGTTGAGCACCAAATGGTGACCTCAAATTCTTCTGGCAGATTCTCCTTTTAATGTTCTTGTCCCTGTAATTATCTGTGAAGGAATACTGGAATTTTGTGGGTCCCTGATATGATGGTGAGCAAGGTTTTCTGAGCTGAGCACTTGAGATTTTCTTTTTTTTTTTTAATTTTTGAATTTTCTTTTATTTTTAAAGAGCAGATTCTTATTAGTCATCAATTTAATACACATCAGTGTATACATATCAATCCCAATCGCCCAATTAACACACCACCACCCGCACCCCACAACCGCTTTCCCCCTTTGGTGTCCACACGTTTGTTTTCTACATCTGTGTCTCAATTTCTGCCCTGCAAACCGGTTCATCTGTACCATTTTACTAGGTTCCACATATATGCGTTAATACACAATATTTGTGTTTCTCTTTCTGACTTACATCACTCTGTATGACAGTCCCTAGATTCATCCACGTCTCAACAAATGACCCAAATTCATTCCTTTTTATGGCTGAGTAATACTCCATTGTATATATGTACCAAAACTGCTTTATCCATTCGTCTGTCAATGGGCATTTAGGTTGCTTCCATGTCCTGGCTATTGTAAACAGTGGTGCAATAAACATTGGGGTGCATGTGTCTTTTTGAATTATGGTTGTCTCTGGGTATACGCCCAGTAGTGGCATGTCTGGATCATATGGTAATTCTATTTTTAGTTCTTTAAGGAACCTCCATACTGTTCTCCATAGAGGCTGTATCAATTTCCATTCCCACCAACAGTGCAAGAGGGATCCCTTTTCTCCACACCCTCTCCAGCATTTGTTGTTTGTAGATTTTCTGATGATGCCCATTCTAATTGGTGTGAGGTGATACCTCATTGTGGTTTTGATTTGCATTTCTCTAATAATTAGTGATGTTGAGCAGCTTTTCATGTGCTTCTTGGCCATCTGTATGTCTTCTTTGGAGAAATGTCTATTTAGGTCTTCTGCCCATTTTTGGACTGGTTGTTTTCTTAATATTGAGCTGCATGACTCGTTTATATATTTTGGAGATTAATCTTTTGTCCATTGATTCATTTGCAAATATTTTCTCCCATTCTGAGGGCTGTCTTTTCGTCTTGTTTATGGTTTCCTTTGCTGTGTAAAAGCTTTGAAGTTTCATTAGGTCCCATTTGTTTATTTTTGTTTTTATTTCCATTATTCTAGGAGGTGGATCAAAAAAGATCTTGCTGTGATTTATGTCAAAGAGTGTTCTTCCTATGTTTTCCTCTAAGAGTTTTATGGTGTCCGGTCTTACATTTATGTCTCGAATCCATTTTGAGTTTATTTTTGTGTATGGTGTTAGGGAGCATTCTAATTTCATTCTTTTACATGTAGCTGTCCAGTTTTCCCAGCACCACTTATTGAAGAGGCTGTCTTTTCTCCATTGTATATCCTTGTCTCTTATGTCATAGATTAGTTGACCATAGGTGCGAGGGTTTATCTCTGGACTTTCTATCTTGTTCCATTGATCTATGTTTCTGTTTTTGTGCCAGTACCATATTGTCTTGATTACTGTACCTTTGCAATATAGGCTGAAGTCAGGGAGTCTGATTCCTCCAGCTCCGTTTTTTTCCCTCAACACTGCTTTGGCTATTCGGGGTCTTTTGTGTCTCCATACAAATTTTAAGATTTTTTTGTTCTAGTTACATTAAAAATGCCATTGGTAATTTGATAGGGATAGCATTCAATCTGTAGATTGCTTTGGGTAGTATAGTCATTTTCACAATATTGATTCTTCCAATCCAAGAACATGCTATATCTCTCCATCTGTTGGTATCATCTTTAATTTCTTTCAACAGTGTCTTATAGTTTTCTGCATACAGGTCTTTTGTCTCCCTAGGTAGGTTTATTCCAAGGTATTTTATTCTTTTAGTTGCAATGGTAAATGGGAGTGTTTCCCTAATTTCTCTTATAGATTTTTCATCATTAGTGTATAGGAATGGAAGAAATTTCTGTGCATTAATTTTGTATCCTGCAACTTTACCAAATTCATTGATTAGCTCTAGTAGTTTTCTGGTGGCATCTTTAGGATTCTCTATGTATAGTATCATGTCATCTGCAAACAGTGACAGTTTTATTTCCTCTTTTCCAATTGGTATTCTTTTTATTTCTTTTTCTTCTCTGATTGCCGTGGCTAGGACTTCCAAAACTATGTTCAATAATAGTGGTAAGAGTGGACACCCTTGCCTTGTTCCTGATCGTAGAGGAAATGTTTTCAGTTTTTCACCATTGAGAATGATGTTTGCTGTGGGTTTGTCATGTATGGCCTTTATTATGTTGAAGTAGGTTCCCTCTATGCCCACTTTCTGGAGAGTTTTTATCATAAACAGGAGTTGAATTTTGTCAAAAGCTTTTTCTGCATCTATTGAGATGATCATATGTTTTTTATCCTTCAATTTGTTAATATGGTGTATCACATTGATTGATTTGCAAATATTGAAGAATCCTTGCATCCCTGCAATAAATCCCACTTGATCATGGTGTATGAACCTTTTACTGTGTTGTTGGATTCTGTTTGCTAGTATTTTGTTGAGGATTTTTGCATTTGTATTCATCAGTGATATTGTTCTGTAATTTTCTTTTTCTGTAGTATCTTTGCCTGGTTTTGGTATCAGAGTGATGGTGGCCTCATAGAGTGAGTTTGGGAGTGTTCCTTCCTCCACAATTTTTTGAAAGAGTTTGAGAAGGATGGGTGTTAGCTCTTCTCTAAATGTTTGATAGAATTCACCTGTGAAGCCATCTGGTCCTGGACTTTTGTTTGTTGGAAGATTTTTAATCACAGTTTCAATTTCATTACTTGTGATTGGTCTGTTCATATTTTCTACTTCTTCCTGGTTCAGTCTTGGAAGGTTATACCTTTCTAAGAATTTGTCCATTTCTTCCAGGTTGTCAATTTTATTGGCATACAGTTGCTTGTAGTAGTTTCTTAGGATGCTTTGTACTTCTGTGGTGTCTGTTGTAACTTCGCCTTTTTCATTTCTAATTTTATTGATTTGAGTCCTCTGTCTCTTTTTCTTGATTAGTGTGGTTAATGGTTTATCCATTTTATCTTCTCAAAGAACCAGCTTTTAGTTTTACTGATCTTTGCTATTGTTTTCTTTGTGTCTATTTCATTTATTTCTGCTCTGATCTTTATGATTTCTTTCCTTCTGCTAATTTTGGGGTTTGTTTGTTCTTTCTGTAGCTCCTTTACGTGTAAGGTTAGATTGTTTATTTGAGATTTTTCTTGTTTCTTGAGGTAGGCTTGTAGAGCTATAAACTTGCCTCTTAGAACTGCTTTTGCTGCCTCCCACAGGTTTAGGATCGTCGTGTTTTCATTGTCATTTGTCTCTAGGTATTTCCTGATTTCCTCTTTGATTTCTTCAGTGATCTCTTGGTTATTTAGTAACGTACTGTTTAGCCTCCATGTGTTTGTATTTTTTATGATTCTTTCCCTGTAATTCATTTCTAATCTCATAGCATTGTGGTCAGAAAAGATGCCTGATATGATTTCAATTTTCTTAAATTTACTGAGGCTTCATTTGTGACCCAAGATGTGATCTATCCTGGAGAACGTTCCGTGCACACTTGCGAAGAAAGTGTAATCCGCTGTTTTTGGATGGAATGTCCTATAAATATCAATTAAATCTATCTGGTCTATTGTGTCATTTAAAGCTTCTGTTTCCTTATTTATTTTCATTTTGGATGATCTATCCATTGGCGTAAGTAAGGTGTTACAGTCCCCTACTATTATTGTGTAACTGTCGATTTCCTCTTTTATAGCTGTTAGCAGTTGCCTTATGTATTGAGGTGCTCCTATAATGGATGCATATATATTTATAATTGTTAAATCTTCTTATTTTTTTTTTTGCAGTACATGGGCCTCGCACTGCTGTGGCCTCTCGTGTTATAGAGCACAAGCTCCAGATGTGCAGGCTCAGCAGCCATGGCTCACGGGCCCAGCTGCTCTGCGGCATGTGGGATCCTCCCGGACCGGGGCATGAACCAGCGTCCCCTGCATCGGCAGGCGGACTCTCAACCACTGCGCCACCAGGGAAGCCCTATATCTTCTTTGATTGATCCCTTGATCATTATGTAGTGGCCTTCCTTGTCTCTTGTAATGTTCTTTATTTTAAAGTCTGTTTTATCTGATGTGAGTATTGCTACTCCAGCTTTCTTCTGATTTCCATTTTCATGGAATATCTTTTTCCATCCCCTCACTTTCAGTCTGTATGTGTCCCTAGGTCTGAAGTGGGTCTCTTGTAGACAGCATATAGATGGGTCTTGTTTCTGTATCCATTCAGCGAGCCTGTGTTTTGGTTGGAGCATTTAATCCATTCACGTTTAAGGTAATTATCGATTCATATGTTCCTATGACCATTTTCTTAATTGTTTTGGGTTTGTTTTTGTAGGTCCTTTTCTTCTCTTGTGTTTCCCATTTAGAGAAGTTCCTTTAGTATTTGTTGTAGAGATGGTTCAGTGGTGCTGAATTCTCTTAGCTTTCACTTGTCTGTAAAGCTTTTGATTTCTCCATCATATCTGAATAAGATCCTGGCCGGGTAGAGTAATCTTGGTTGTAGGTTCTTCCCTTTCATCGCTTAAAGTATATCATGCCACTCCCTTCTAGCTTGTAGAGTTTCTGCTAAGAAATCAGCTGTTAACCTTATGGGAGTTCCCTTGTATGTTATTTGTCATTTTTCCCTTGCTGCTTTCAATAATTTTTCTTTTTCTTTAACTTTGATTGATTACTATGTGTCTCCCTAGGTAGTTTGATTACTATGTGTCTCGGTGTGTTTCTCCTTGGGTTTATCCTGCGTGGGACTCTCTGCGCTTCCTGGACTTCGGTGGCTATTTCCTTTCCCATGTTAAGGAAGTTTTCAATTATAATCTCTTCAAATATTTTCTCGGGTCCTTTCTCTCTCTCTTCTCCTTCTGAGACCCCTATAATGCAAATGTTGTTGCATTTAATGTTGTCCCAGAGGTCTCTTAGGCTGTCTTCATTTCTTTTCATTCTTTTTTCTTTATTCTGTTATGTGGCAGTGAATTCCACCATTCTGTCTTCCACATCACTTATCCATTCTTCTGCCTCAGTTATTCTGCTATTGATTCCTTATAGTGTAGGTTTCATTTCAGTTATTGTATTGTTCATCTCTGTCTGTTTGTTCTTTAATTCTTCTAAGTCTTTGTTAAACATTTCTTGCATCTTCCCAATCTTTGCCTCCATTCTTTTTCCGAGGTCCTGGATCATCTTCACTATCATTATTCTGAATTCTTTTTCTAGAAGGTTGCCTATCTCTACTTCATTTAGTTGTTTTTCTGGGGTTTTATCTTGTTCCTTCATCTGGTACATAGCCCTCTGCCTTTTCATCTTGTCTTTCTGTGAATGTAGTTTTTGTTCCACAGGCTGCAGGACTGTAGTTCTTCTTGCTTCTGCTGGCTGCCCTCTGGTGGATGAGGCTACCTATGAGGCTTGTGCAAGTTTCCTGATGGGAGGGACTGGTGGTGGATGGAGCTGACTGTTGCTCTGGTGGGCAGAGCTCAGTAAAACTTTAATCTGTTTGACTGATGATGGGTGGGGCTGGGTACCCTCCCTGTTGGTTGTTTGGCCTGAGGCAACCCAACACTGCAGCCTACCTGGGCTCTTTGGTGGGGCTAATGGCAGACGCTGGGAGGGCTCATGCCAAGGAGTACTTCTCAGAACTTCTGCTGCCAGTGTCCTTGTCCCCACGATGAGTTACAGCCACCCCCTGCCTCTGCAGGAGACCCTCCAACACTAGCAGGTAGGTCTGGATCAGTTCCCCCTGGGGTCACTGCTCCCTCCCCTGGGTCCCAATGCACACACTACTTTGTGTGTGCCCTCCAAGCGTGGAGTCTCTGTTTCCCCCAGTCCTTCCAAAGTCCTGCAATCCAATTCCACTAGGCTTCAAAGTCTGATTCTCTATGAATTCCTCCTCCCGTTGCCGGACCCCCAGGTTGGGAAGCCTGACATGGGGCTCAGAACCTTCACTCCAGTGGGTGGACTTCTGTGGTATAAGTGTTCTCCAGTCTGTGAGTCACCCACCCAGCAGTTATGGGATTTGATGTTACTGTGATTGCGCCCCTCCTACCGTCTCCTTGTGGCTTCTCCTTTGTCTTTGGATGTGGGGTATCTTTTTTGGTGAGTTCCAGTGTCTTCCTGTCGATGACTGTCCAGCCGCTAGTTGTGATTCTGGTGTTCTCACAAGAGGGAGTGAGAACACGTCCTTCTACTCCTCCATCTTGGTTACCATTCGAGATTTTTAAATATAAAAAGTTCTCCTTTCACTGCCCTTAATGCCCAGCATCTGCCTCTTTAAGAAGAGCAAATTAATGTCTTATACCATCATCTGCACATCTGAGGACCTCTATTAAATTATCTTTTGTGTGTGTGTGTTTCTGTTCTTCTTTAAACCTGTAAATCTATACAGAAACGTATATGTGATATATTTTCCTTATATATTGACACAAACTGTCAGCTCAATGATATGAATAAACAAACAGAATTTCATTAAAATGTGCTGTATACTTAATAAAGATGTGTCTTTATTCACAGACTACAGAATTATTGTGCTAAATGGTAAGTGCTCTAGCAGAAGAGGAATGAAAACTGGCTTTGCTTTACTAAATAGCAATGGAGCCAATTTGGAGCACATGTAATAATTTATTTCCTGACAGAATATGAAAGTAGAAATCACTGAGTTATTTTATCATTAGTTAATCATTAAGAGTTATTTTCAGCATCTGTCACTTCCACATTATAATCGCTTCTCTATGGATTTTATTTTCTTCACATAAAAAATACTGTTTGCAGATAAATATTCCCTCTCTCCCATTTATTCAAACTCAACTCTCAAATTCTGAAAAGCTCATGACTACATTTGGCACTGGAAAAGAGAGAATAAGAAGCCTCTGTAAATTAACCCCACTATAAAAAGGCAATTAAGGGCTTCCCTGGTGGCACACTGGTTGAGAGTACGCCTGCCAACACAGGGGACACGGGTTTGTCCGGGAAGATCCCACATGCCGTGGAGCGGCTGGGCCTGTGAGCCATGGCCTCTGAGCCTGCGCGTCCGGAGCCTGCACTCCGCAACAGGGGAGGCCACAACGGTGAGAGGCCCGCGTACCGCAAAAAAAAAAAAAAAAAGGCAATTAACCGGTCTTCAATGGTGGGTCAGAGGGATGACCACCAGTATGAATATAGTACATTCCTGTTCACACACAAACAAACACACACACACTCAATCCCTTCTCCAAAAGGGACTATATTTTTCTCAATTAATATATGAACAGTGATAAGGATCTGGATCTCAGGGCATGCTTGATTACTATGGTGATGCTTAAGACCTCCTGAAATGCAAATGATTTTCCAAAGCTGGACAAACTGTAACCAAGAGTAGCACATTAACTTCCTCAGAGGAGAAAGCAGGTATAATACCCAGATTCATAAGGAAAATGAAGCAGTGACTTTCATGCTTTAGGGATCACATCTGCACATTCCAGAAACAAGCAGTGTGTACGAAACTGTGGCCAGATTGACCCTTTCCTCACAATGCTTCCACATGGTGCAATTTCAGTCTAATTAGAGCCATCTATGCAAATGAGATGGAAAAACAGACAGCCAGGTTACGATTAACAAGGAGGCAACGCAGTGCAGAGGCACGTTGTGCTTGCTTATGCACAGCTGCTGAATGAGGGCACTGGGACCAGGTGATCTATGAGGGTTTGTCACCTCGGCAATTCCTCTGTTGCACACCAAGAACAATAAAATAGGGCCTCCCTGGTGGCGCAGTGGTTGGGGGTCCGCCTGCCCATGAAGGGGACATGGGTTCATGCCCCGGTCCGGGAAGATCCCACATGCCGTAGAGCAGCTGGGCCCATGAGCCATGGCCGCTAAGCCTGCGCGTCCAGAGCCTGTGCTCCGCAACGGGAGAGGCCATAGCACTGAGAGGCCCGCGTACAGCAAAAAAAAAAAAGAAAAAAGAACAACAAAATAGCAAAGCCTGGCCATCTCCAAGAGGACTTCGTAACCCCACAGAACGGGAACCCCTCACCATTAGGCTGGCCTTGTCCACTTCGCTGCAGGCTCAAAGGGCTTACTAAAACCTAGGACCCAGCCCCTACATTCAAAGCACATGAACTGGGGGTCAAGAAGCTCACGAAGTCAGAGGTTGCGTGTTATAAGGGCCTACTTGGATTGTCCCAAAGTCTCCACAGAAGTTCCTGATTTTGTCCTGATCCTCTGCAACACTCCTTGGATCAGAATGGAATCTCTGGACAAGCCTAGGATAATATTATCATCACGTTGATGCGCTTGAATCCTATCACTCCACATCCAGCCCCATTGGAAAGTTGTGGATAAAGCCCCAGAGCCCAGAGCCACATGCAAAAGAGCAAAATGGTTAAAGGGCTCTAGAGTCAGAGGACCTGGGTTCAAATCCGAATCCACTCTTTGCTGTGTGGCCTTGGGCAAGTAACTTAACTTTTCTAGGCTTTGGTTACCCCCAGTAAAATGGGGACACCAAGAGTACTTATTTCACAGGGTTTATATAGAATTAAGATAATGCTTCTGCAACACTTAGTAACAAGTCCAGGACAAAATAAGTGCTCAACACATGTTTGCTAAGGAAAACAGAGACCCACCTGGAAATTATCTCTGCTCTCTGACAACAGATATTGCTTTGATTGAAGAGAGAAGAAATACCCAGGCATTACAAGGTTCCTAAAAAGAAGTCTGTCTGCTCTGGAATCAGGCATGTCAAGGATTGTTCTGAATGCAAGAACAATGGCAGATTATAGTTGACAGTTGATAGTTGACAGCCTCTAAGACTGACTCCCAAACAAGAAAAGAACAAAGACCCCAACCTGTAGACTCTGGGCACCAGACCAGGCAGGGAAGGCATACATCCTTGGAGAAAGGAGAACCAGAGCAGTACCAGGGACACAGGATGGTGACTGGAGCTTTGAGTTTGATACCACAGTGTCATTGAACTTCTCTCTCCTCCCAGTTTAGCCTGACTTTGTATCAAGCATTAACTGTGGGTAAAATGCAAAGAGCATAACTTTAAAAGCACAGGATGAAATTAAGAGTGTGCTGACCAGGTTTGGAAGCTTAAGAAAAAACATTTCAATACTTTTTAAATGAAAGCCCTTATCTCTGCCATCATGGGACAACCACTGGATAGAAAGCAGTCAGGACCAAGCTAATACAACCAAGTCATCCAGGGTGATGTCAAGAGGGATGACAGCATGCCCCCACGATTAGGGAAAAAACAGCAGGGAGGCTGCAGTGGAGGAGATGGGACAGACTGAGGAGGGAAAGCTCTGCAAGTAGAAGGTCAAAGTAATACTTGAGTGAACAGCTAAATTTGATGTTCACAACAAGCTATGAGTTAGAGCTGGTATTTTTCCATCTTGCAGACGTGAAATCAGGGATTCACGGGGGAAAAATGCCTAAAGTTACATCACTAGAAAATAGAAAACCTGGAAATCAAATCTAGATCTTTTGAGTCCATGCCTCTTTCTGTCATTTGCAAGTGCTCAGCAGATGGAATCTAATATACCTACAATGTGTCTACAATGATGCAATGGTATCGTCTTCATTATTTTTACTATTATCACTAATATTACATCATAAGATCTTTTAGATGAACGAAATAGGTATGAACTCTGTCTTCCAGGAGCATGTCATTTAGTAAATAAGGTAAGTACACAAATAACTCTCTCCTGGAACCTAAATGAGGTTGGCTTGAGCCACCTTCCAAGGTTTAACTCTGCACCGAAGATTTCTGTCACTTTCAGTGGGTCATTGATGTGGTCATGCCTGGCTCCAGGTTCTTGCTTTGCCTCCTAAGCTGGCTCAGTTTAGTACCACTGCAACAGAGACATGAAACTCAGCCCTCTCTGATATTTTCACACAAATGTACATGACCACACACCAAAAAGATTTCTGGTTAGGGCTTCCCTGGTGGTGCAGTGGTTGAGAGTCCGCCTGCCGATGCAGGGGACACGGGTTCGTGCCCCGGTCCGGGAAGATCCCACATGCCGCGGAACGGCTGGGCCCGTGAGCCATGGCCGCTGAGCCTGCGCATCCGGAGCCTGTGCTCCGCAACGGAAGAGGCCGCAACAGTGAGAGGCCCGTGTACGGCAAAAAAAAAAAAAGAAAAAAAAAGATTTCTGGTTATAGTTTAATTTACCGTGGGTTTACAAAGGAGAGGTTAACACCTTGTGGTGCATTCCACCTGAAACCAAATTGTAGGTTCAGGTTAGACATTAGATTTCTCTGTTAATATACCTTTAGCTAACCAAGCATCTAGGAACTTCAACTAGCCACTTCACCCCCGAGTAAACCCAACCACAGTACAGGTCTGTTTGGCTTCTAACTGCACACAAAACCCCTCTCACTTCTCTGTCCTCTCTCTCCTTCCATTTTTCTTCTCAAAAGCTCAAAGACGTTCATCTCATTGTCTCCTTCAAAAGAGTATACCCATCACCTTTGTTCTCCTGGCTCCCGCTGAAACCATCACCATTTTCTTCCTACATGTACCTTATCTATATACCAGTGTGTTTACCTCCCTAAGGGTTATTTCAGTGCCAGCTGTTAAAGTAATCCACTAAATACCTTGCTACAGCTGTATTATTACAAGGTTGTTGTGATAAGCCCAAGAAGATAAAATAGAGTTTTTAGATAGAAAGAACAGGATTACTTCCAGTTACAGATACTGATGAAAATCTTAAGTGAGGAGGTTGGATTTTAAAAGGGCATTCCAGGCAAAGGGGACAGCATAGGCAAAGAAGAGGTACAGGTATATGTCAGGGGAAAATGCTTGTTTCAGGACCCAGAACTAAAGGGATAGAAATGAGAAAAAAGATTGGGAAAGCACACTGGAGCCAGAATGTGGAGGCTGGAAGAGATCTTGGATCCATTCTATAGGAAACGAGACGCTATCTTTGAGCAGGAAATTATTTTACAACCTCAGTGTAGAGACAAGAAATATAGAAGATCATTTATCAGCACATAAATAACTCTCCACACTAGCAACAAATATGTATTCAGAACAAAAGGAGACCGCAGAGTTCAGGTTCAACATTTCTCCAGTCCATTTCCTTGACCCTTTAGGAAGCTCCTTAACTGTGATGTGACCAGGAGGTGTGAAGCAGGGGGAAGAGGATGGCTCTCTTGTGTCTGCTGTGTTGTCTGTCAATAATTTTGATTATCTACTAATTAAGATTTTGCAGTTGATAGTTTTCCTCTGTTTTAAAATAGAATAGGGGATCTCACCCCTGTGACACTCCCAACTGTGAATAGACTTTGACCAAGAACAGCCAGTTGTGAAGGTGTCTTAGGAAGAATATTTAGGGAGGGAGGGCAGTCTGGCTATTTGTACACAGACCAGTTGGGACATATTTGGGATTAAACCTGGTTCTGCTATTTACTAGCCATGTGACCTCGAGCAAGTCAATTAAACTCTCTGGTAGGGCCAAACAAAATAAACTTGCAGCCCAGATTAAGTGTGTGAGCCTCTGGCAAACAGATTCAAAGAGATTATGTATGGAAAGTAGCTGGTGCATATTAAATGATCAATAAATAAAAGCTATCATCATCACCATCATCATTTTATTCTTCTTACTCCAGGATGCTGGGGAGTTGTGCTAAAATGCAGTGTCTGGCTCTCTCCGACTGTGCTCTCCTGGGCACCAGGGTCCTTACATAAACCACCTTAGCGTGCTGCCTCATCCTGGCCTTGTCAATGAAGAGATATGGCTGACCCCACCTCTGCTGAACTTTCCCTGGCAGCGTGACCCTTCTGTCCAGCCACCACTTCATGCCCACCTCCTTCCTCTACACACCCTATTCATACTCAACTGCAAATTTTAGTGAAAAGGCCTCTGCCTCCTCTCTGCTTAGCCAAACCCAATTCTGCTGCAAACATGAACAGGGCCAGGTACTGGAAGGAAGAGTTAAATAAATGGGACCCAGGCCTATCCTCAAGGGGCCTGCAAATTGGCAATGACAGTGTCTTATTCATCTTTTGGCCTCTAAATCCTGACACAAAGTAAGAACCCTATGATTGTTGTTATTATTGTTGCTGGCTGTTTTTGTCATTGTTTTTGTTATTATTTAAATGCTTGTTAAATGTAACTAGTAAATTAGTATGTTAACTTCAGTACAACTTTACCTCCAATATGGAACTTTTATAACACTGGAGCATAATAAAAAGGGTAAAGCAGATAAGCAAAGTATAAACTAAACATGGCTTTAAATAGACTTTTACTGGTATATTTTAGAGGCACTATTTGATTAGGAAGTACTGTAGCTAATGAGCCGAATATTAGAATCAGTACAGTAAGCTTATTGGAGCCAAATATTAGAGATAATGTAAGAAGTGGGGGAACCAGATCAAATTTTTAAAACAGTCAAATAAATCCATAAAATAAAAAATATTAAATAAATAAATCCATAAAATAGAGATAATTTATAACTGCACCTTCTTTTTGCTCCTCACACACCAAAAGGTACTGTTTCTCACTATTTCTTTAGCTCAGTACAGGTGCTGTGGACTTACACAAGACTGGATACTGAGACAATTCTCCAGTTCTGATTAGAATGATCTCTCTGTGTTGCTAAGACCTTCGCATGATATAAAATTCTTTTAAAAAGGGTCAAAGACAAAGCCACCAGAAAAAAAGTTACCATTAAGTTCTTTGATGTCACAGATAATGGTTATAAGGTCCTTGGATGTCTTGTCTTGACCTGAAATGTCAAGGTAAAAATGAGGATTCCTGAAATGTTAATCTATGAAGGAACAAGTCACAAAATATAAATGGTGGTGTCATCCTCCTGGCATTACTCTGAGTGGCTTCATAACAAGGGCTTGGTCAGTAATGATCTTTGGAAAGAACGCTGAACCCAGATTTTAATATCAGCATCACACTAGAAGCTAAATTATCTTGGGCAAATCATTTACTCTCTGGGCTTTGTTTCTGTGCCTGAAAAATGAAGGGATTCACCCTGGTGACTCTGTACCTTCCTCCCAGTTTTTGATTCTCTGCTGCCTGTGGAGCCTAAGAAGTTCATTCCCCTGAGAAGCTTGCTCCAGGAGGAACAGATATTGTCACCATTTGTATTTTCTGTGACTTTCCCTTTGTTCTCTGCTAGCTGGAAATTTCTGAGACTGATTTTGCTGCAGGCAAAACCATGCGAAAGGAAGGAAGCACTCACAGGAGTTTTGACCAAGGACACCTAGAAGCTAAAAAAACTAAAATGTGAGAAAGTATATATAATGAGCCCAGGATAACACAGCCATGGACCTTCTAATGAGGCAATTGTGTCTGAAAAACATTTAAGTAAAAACACACTTAGAACCAAGGAAAACATGCAGGAACAATGCATGAAGGATGCTTCCATGTCCCTCATCTCTGGGTGACACTAATATCAGGAAAGATATAGCTACAACTAAAACTTAAAAAAACTTAGCAAATCTAGCCTTACTCTATGAAAACCCTGAATTAAAACTGCTTTTAAATCTTTCCTACAAACTAAAAAATACATTGGTTCTGCTGATGAGAAACTATGAAGAAGTCAAATTAGTGCTTAAATATTGGGACTTAAACACTTTAAAATTTAACCACATATTGAATAGCAAGAGTTCATTTGAAATAATACCAGAAATAAATTATATGAAGGATTTTTCCTGATAAATGTCAAGACATTATTCACATGTTCTTCACAGTATGGCTTTAAATGAGAGTTTAACATGGTAGTTTATGGACATACGTACATCTGCTTTTCAGTGCAGATAAATTTGTTTTGTATAACAAGGCACCATTATTATGCCTTCTGATTTATAACATCCCATGTCCTTTTTTTGATAAATGTTTATCATATAATGATTAAGAAGAAAAGAAGTCAGATAAAGCTGGTTTGAATTACAGCTCTGCCACTTATTAGCTGAGAACTGAGTGACTTTGGACAACGTACTTTACCTCTTGGAGCTTCAGTTTCTACATCTGTAAAACAAGGATGTAATGATGCCCTCCTCATGGAGTTTTTGAGAAAGGGCTTAGACCCTAAAATATAGGACATGCTCAATTGTTTTTATCTTGTAGATGTGTAACTTTCATGTACATGGTCCTGGGAGATTAAAAAATAAGTGCCAAAAGGTTGTTTGCATGTCCATTTGTTTGTGAGTTCCAAATGACTTAGAGGTGTTTAAGCATGTTGGCTCTGTATGAATTCAGAGTAGAGGTGGTTAGGGGAAGCTGCTATGAACTACTGGGGCCAAGACATCCCTTTCATCCAGGTAGGTAGGAGATAGTAATAGCAGCAAGCCATCATTCCAGCTGCAACACTAGGAAAAAATGAAAAGACCTTCCTGTGTGAACTGAGACTGTTAGCTCTTTTCTTCCCTGAGGACATTAGCTCAATCTGGTATGAGCCGAGGACTAGTTTAACATAGGCAAAGGGACACTGTTAGTGGCGAGAAAAGTCAGCCCAGCTTTTGATAGTCACATGAGTTGGCATAACAGATGAAATCCAAAACAGCCCCAAATACGTGATCATTTTTCCCATAAGGCATTTGCCAAGTGCAGAGGCAGCAGGAGGCAGAGGTGGGGGAGAAATACTGAATGAAATCCCCATACCACAATTCTTAGGCAACAAAATTCCACTAGAGAGTGTGCTCTGTAACAAGCATACCATAGATCTCATCCTTGAGACATCTGAAAACAGAAGACAGAATTTAACCAAAGCTGCTACCCCACCCTAACTAACATAGATAAAATCTGATTAGATTGGGGTGATTAACACAACAATCTAGCTGCCAGAGGAAAAGACAAATACTCCTTGTCAAAAATAATACTGCTTCTTTTATATACAATGCATGTGTGACACCCCAACAAACATTACAAGGTATGTGAACGGGCATGAAAAAAGTGGCTAGTAACCAAGAGAAAAAAGAGACAATAGAATCAGGCTTGCATATGACCCAGATATTAGAGTTAGGAGACAAAAACTTTAAAATAACATAATAAATCTAATAAACGTGTTCATGAAAATGGAAGAAAGATGAGGAAAACATAACACAGAATTACACCTATTAAAAAAATAAAAAATGGAAATTCTACAACTGAACAAATACCTGAAATTAAGTACTCATGAGTGGGTCTGACGACAGACCAGAAGTTGAAGACAGTGTTAGTGAAATCAAAGATAGGTCAATTAAAATTTTCTAAAATGGAGAGAGACCTTCAACATGGTGGAGGGGTAAGATGTGGACATCACCCTCCTCCCCACAAATACATCAGAAATACATCTACATGTGGAACAACTGCTACAGAACACCTACTGGAACGCTGGCAGAAGACCTCAGACCTCCCAAAAGGCAAGAAACTCCCCACGTACCTGGGTAGGGCAAAAGAAAAGAGAAATAACAGAGACAAAAGAATAGGGATGGGACCTGCACCTCTGGGAGGGAGCTGTGAAGGAGCAAAAGTTTCCACACACTAGGAAGCCCCTTCACTGCTGGAGACAGGGGGCTGGGCGGTGGGGAAGCTTCAGACCCATGGAGGAGATGGCAGCAACAGGGGTGCAGAGGGCAAAGCGGAGAGATTCCCGCACAGAGGATCGGTGCCGACCAGCACTCATCAGCCCGAGATGCTTGTCTGCTTACCCACCAGGGCAGGTGGGGCTGGGAGCTGAGGCTCAGGCTTCGGAGGTCAGATCCAGGGAAAGGACTTGGGTTGGCTGTGTGAACACAGCATGAAGGGGGCTAGTGTGCCATAGCTAGCCGGGAGGGAGTCCGGGAAAAAGTCTGGAGCTGCCTAAGAGGCAAGAGACGATTGTTTCTGGGTGCGCGACGAGAGGGGATGCAGAGCACCACGTAATCAAACTCCAGAGACGGGCGAGAGCCGCAGCCCTCAGCGCGGACACCAGAGACAGGCAGGAAACGCTAAGGCTGCTGCTGAAGCCACCAAGAAACCTGTGTGCATGCACAGGTCACCATCCACATCTCCCCTCCAGGGAGGCTGTGCAACCTGCCACTGCCAGGGTCCTGTAATCCAGAGACAACTTCCCCGGGAGAACACATGGCGCACCTCATGCTGTTGCAATATCACGCTGGCCTCTGCAGCCGCAGGCTCGCCCTACACTCTGTACCCCTCCCTCCCCCCCCCACGAGTGAGCCAGAGTCCCCTAATCAGCTGCTACTTTAACCCTGTCCTCTCTGAGCGAAGAACAGACGGCCTCAGGTGACCTACACACAGAGGTGGGGCCAAATATAAAGCTGAACCCCAGGAGCTGTGCGAACAAAGAAGAGAAAGGGAAATCTCTCCCAGCAGCCTCAGGAGCAGCAAATTAAATCTCCACAATCAACTTGATGTACCACGCATATGTGCAATACCTGAAGAGACAACGAATCATCCCAAAATTGAGGCGGTGGACTTTGGGAGCAGCGATATACATATTTTTTTCCTTTTACTCTTTTTGTGAGTGTGTACGTTATGCTTCTTTGTGTGATTTTGCCCGCATAACTTCACTTTAACCATATGTCCTGGGGTGCTGTCTGTCCATTTTGTTTGCTTTGTTTTCTTTTTTTTAGTATAGTTTTTAGCACTTGTTATCATTGGTGGATTTTTTTTTTTTTTGGTTTGGTTGCTCTATTCTTTTTTTTCTTTTCTTTTTTTATACTTTAAATTGTTTTAAAATTTTTTTAATAATTATTTTTTATTTTAATACCTTTATTTTATTTTACTTTTCTTTCTTTCTTGTTTTCTCCCTTTTCTTCTGAGCCACGTGGATGACAGGGTCTTGGTGCTCCAACCGGGTGTCAGGCCAGTGTCTCTGAGGTGGGAGAGCTGAGTTTAGGACATTGGTCCACCAGACACCTCCCAGCTCAACATAATATCAAACGGCAAAAGCTCTCCCAGAGATCTCCACCTCAACGTTAAGACCCAGCTCCATTCAACGACCAGCAACCTACAGTGCTGGACACCCTACGCAAAACAACTAGCAAGACAGGAACACAACCCCACCAATTAGCAGAGAGGCTGCCTAAAATAATAAGGTCACAGACACTCCAAACCACACCACTGGATGTGGTCCTGCCCACCAGAAAGACAAGATCCAGCCTCATCAACCAGAACACAGGCACCAGTCCCCTCCACCAGGAAGCCTACACAACCCACTGAACCAACCTTAGCCACTGGGGGCAGACACCAAAAACAACGGGAACTACGAACCTGCAGCCTGAGAAAAGGAGACCCCAAACACAGTAAGTTAAGCAAAATGAGAAGACAGAGAGATACGCAACAAATGAAGGCGCAAAGTAAAAACCCACCAGACCAAACAAATGAAGAGGAAATACGCAGCCTACCTGAAAAAGAACTCAGAGTAATGATAGCAAAGATGATCCAAAATCTTGGAAATAGAATGGAGAAAATACAAGATACATTTAACAAGGACCTAGAAGAACTAAAGAGCAAACAAACAATCATAAAAAACACAATAAATGAAATTAAAAATTCTCTAGAAGGAATCAATAGCAGAATAACTGAGGCAGAAGAACGGATAAGTGACCTGGAAGATAAAATATGGGAAATAGCTACTGCAGAGCAGAATAAAGAAAAAAGAATGAAAAGAACTGAGGACAGTCTCAGAGACCTCTGGGACAACATTAAATGTACCAACATTCGAATTATAGGGGTCCCATAAGAAGAAGAGAAAAAGAAAGGGACTGAAAAAATTTGAAGAGATCATATAGATGACAACTTCCCTCATATGGGAAAGGAAATAGTCAATCAGGTCCAGGAAGTGCAGAGAGTCCCATACAGGATAAACCCAAGGAGAAACACGCCAAGACACATATTAATCAAACTATCAAAATTAAATACAAAGAAAAAATATTAAAAGCAGCAAGGGAAAAGCAAAAAAATAACATACAAGGGAATCCCTAAACTGTGAACAGCTGATCTTTCAGCAGAAACTCTGCAAGCCAGAAGAGAGTGGCAGGACATATTTAAAGTGATGACAGGAAAAACCTACAACCAAGATTACTCTACCCAGCAAGGATCTCATTCAGATTCGACAGAGAAATTAAAACCTTTATAGACAAGCAAAAACTAAAAGAATTCAGCACCACCAAACCACATTTAAAACAAATGCTAAAGGAACTTCCCTAGGAAGGAAACACAAGAGAAGGAAAAGACCTACAATAACAAACCCAAAACAATTAAGAAAATGGTGATAGGAACATACATATCAATGGTTACCTTAAATGTAAATGGATTAAATTCTCCAACCAAAAGACACAGACTGGCTGAAGGGATATAAAAACAAGACCCATATATATGCTGTCTACAAGAGACCCACTTCAGACCTAGGGACACATACAGACTGAAAGTGAGGGAATGGAAAAAGATATTCCATGAAAATGGAAATCAAAAGAAAGCTGGAGTAGCGATTCTCATATCAGACAAAATAGACTTTAAAATAAACAGTATTACAAGAGACAAAGAAGGACACTACATAATGATCAAGGGATCAATCCAAGAAGAAGATACAACAATTGTAAATATTTATGCACCCAACATAGGAGCACCTCAATACATAAGGCAAATGCTAAATAAAAGCCATAAAAGGGGAAATCGACAGCAACACAATCATAGTAGCGGACTTTAACACCCCACTTTCACCAATGTACAGATCATCCACAATTAAAATAAAAAAGGAAACACAAGCTTTAAATGATACATTAAACAAGATGGACTTAATTGATATTTATAGGACATTCCATCCAAAAACAACAGAATACACTTTCTTCTCAAGTGCTCATGGAACATTCTCCAAGTTAGATCATATCTTGGGTCACAAATCAAGCCTTGGTAAATTTAAGAAAATTGAAAGTGAATCAGGTTATCTTTTCCAACCACAATGCTATGACATTAGATATCAATAACAAGAAAACATCTATAAAAAATACAAACACATGGAGGCTAAACAATACAGTACTAAATAACAAAGATATCACTGAAGAAATAAAAAAGGAAATCAAAAAATACCTAGAAACAAATAACAATGAAAATACGATGACCCAAAACTTATGGGATGCAGCAAAAGCAGTTCTAAGTGGCAAGTTTATAGGAATACAAGCCTACCTCAAGAAACAAGAAACATCTCAAATAAACAACCTATCCTTACACCTAAAGCAATTAGAGAATGAAGGACAAAAAAAATCCCGAAGGCAGCAGAAGGAAGAAAATCATAAAGATTAGATCAGAAACAAATGAAAAGGAAATGAAGGAAACTATAGCAAAGATCAATAAAACTAAAAGCTGGTTCTTTGAGAAGATAAACAAAATTGATAAACCATTCACCAGACTCATCAAGAAACAAAGGGAGAAGACTCAAATCGATAGAATTAGAAATGAAAAAGTAGAAGTAACAACTGACACTGGAGAAATACAAAGGATCATGAGAGACTACTACAAGCAACTATATGCCAATAAAAGGCACAACCTGGAAGAAATGGACAAATTTTTAGAAAAGCACAACCTTCCGAGATTGAACCAGGAAGAAACAGAAAATAGGAATGGACCAATCACAAGCACTGAAATGGAGACTGTGATTACAAATCTTCCAACCAACAAAAGCCCAGGACAGATGGCATCACAGGTGAATTCTATCAAACATTTAGAGAAGAGCTAACACCTATCCTTCTCAAACTCTTCCAAAATATAGCAGAGGGAGGAACACTCCCAAACTCATTCTACAAGAACACCATCACCGTGATACCAAAACCAGACAAAAATGTGACAAAGAAAGAAAACTACAGGCCAATATCATTGATGAATATAGATGTACAAATCCTCAACAAAATACTAGCAAACAGAATCCAGCAACACATTAAAAGGATCATACACCATGACAAGTGGGATTTATCCCAGGAATGCAAGGATTCTTCAATATACGCAAATTCATCAATGTGATACACCATATTCACAAACTGAAGGATAAAAACTATATGATCATCTCAATACATGCAGAAAAAGCTTTCAACAAAATTCAACAACAATTTATGATAAAAACCCTGCAGAAAGTAGGCATAGAGGGAACTTACCTCAACATGATAAAGGCCATATATGACAAACCCACAGCCAACATCGTTCTCCATGGTGAAAAACTGAAACCATTTCCACTAAGATCAGGAAAAAGACAAGGTTGCCCACTCTCACCACTATTATTCAACATAGTTTTGGAAGTTTTAGCCACAGCAATCAGAGAAGAAAAAGAAATAAAAGGAATCCAAATTGGAAAAGAAGAAGTAAAGCTGTCACTGTTTGCAGATGACATGATACTGTACATAGAGAATCCTAAAGACCCTACCAGAAAACTACTAGAGCTAATCAATGAATTTGGTAAAGTAGCAGGATACAAAATTAATGCACAGAAATCTCTTGCATTCCTATACATTAATGATGAGAAATCTGAAAGAGAAATTAAGGAAACACTCCCATTTACCACTGCAACAAAAAGAATAAAATACCTAGGAATAAACCTACCTAAGGAGACAAAAGACCTGTATGCAGAAAACTGTAAGACACTGATGAAAGAAATTAAAGATGATACAAACAGATGGAGAGATATACCATGTTCTTGGATTGAAGAATCAACACTGTGAAAATGACTATACTACCCAAAGCAATCTACAGATTCAATGCCATCCCTATCAAACTACCAATGGAATTTTTCACAGAAGTAGAGCAAAAAATTTCACAACTTGTATGGAAACACAAAAGACCCCAAATAGCCAAAGCAATCTTAAGAAAGAAAAATGGAGCTGAAGGAATCAGACTCCCTGACTTCAGACTATACTACAAAGCTATAGTAATCAAGACAGTATGGTACTGGAACAAAAAGAGAAAAATTAATCAATGGAACAGGATAGGAAGCCCAGAGATAAACCCATGCACATACGGTCACCTTATTTTTGATAAAGAAGGCAAGAATATACAATGGAGAAGAGACAGCCTCTTCAATAAGTGGTGCTGGGAAAACTAGAGGGCTACATGTAAAAGAATGAAATTAGAACACTCCCTAATACCATACACAAAACTAAATTCAAAATAGATTAAAGACCTAAACGTAAGGCCAGACACTATAAAACTCTTAGAGGAAACCATAGGCAGAACACTCTATGACATAAATCACAGCAAGATCCTTTTTGACCCACCTTCTAGAGGAATGGAAATAAAAACAAAAATAAACAAGTGGGACCTAATGAAACTTAAAAGCTTTTGCACAGCAAAGGAAACCAAAACAACACAAAAAGACAACCCTCAGAACAGGAGAAAATATTTGGAAATGAAGCAACCGACAAAGGATTAATCTCCAAAATTTACAAGCAGCTCATGCAGCTCAATATCAAAAAAACAAACAACCCAATCCAAAAATGAGCAGAAGACCTAAATAGACATTTCTCCATAGAAGATATACAGATTGCCAACAAACACATGAAAGAACGCTCAACATCACTAATTATAGAGAAATGCAAATCAAAACTACAATGAGGTATCACCTCACACCAGTCAGAATGGCCATCATCAAAAACTCTACAAACAATAAATGCTGGAGAGGGTGTGGAGAAAAGGGAACCCTCTTGCACTGTTGCTGGGAATGTAAATTGATACAGCCACTATGGAGAACAGTATGGAGGTTCCTTAAAAAACTAAACATAGAACTACCATACGACCCAGCAATCCCACTACTGGGCGTATGCCCTGAGAAAACCATAATTCAAAAAGAGTGAACCACAATGAACCACAATGTTCACTGCGGCACTATTTACAATAGCCAGGACATGGAAGTAACCTAAGTGTCCATCAACATATGAACAGATGAAGAAGATGTGGCACATATATACAGTGGAATACTACTCAGCCATAAAAGGAAACGAAATTGAGTTATTTGTAGTGAGGTGGATGGACCTAGAGTCTGTCATACAGAGTGAAGTAAGTCAGAAAGAGAAAATCAAATACCATATGCTAACACATATATACTGAATCTAAAAAAAAATTTTTTTTTAAATGGTTCTGAACAACCTAGGGCCAGGACAGGAATAAAGACTCAGACGTAGAGAATGGACTTGAGGACACGGGGAGGGGGAAGGGTAAGGTGGGACGAAGTGAGAGAGTGGCATGGACTTACATACACTAACAAATGTAAAATGGATAGCTGGTGGGAAGCAGCCGCATAGCACAGGGAGATCAGCTTGGTGCTTTGTGTCCACCTAGAGGGGTGGGATAGGGAAGGTGGGAGGGAGACACAAGAGGGAGGAGATATGGGGATATATGTATATCTATAGCTGATTCACTTTGTTATAAAGCAGAAACTAACACACCATTGTAAAGCAATTATACTCCAATAAAGATGTTAAAAAAATTTTTTTTTTCTATCATGGGACTTCCCTGGTGATCCAGTGGTTAAGAGGCTGCACTTACACTGCAGGGGGCGTGGGTTTGATCCCTGATTGGAGAACTGAGATCTTGCATGTTACATGCTCTGTGGCAAAAAAAAAAAAAATTCCAAAATGAAGCCCTAAAGTTAAAAAGTGGGGGAGGAGATGGAAATAACAATATAACAGACATGTGGGACATAATCAAAACATACGTAATTGGAGTCTGAGAAGGATGGGTGAGAGAGAGAGAAAATGGAACAAAGCAATACTGGCAACAGATGATCACAGAATTTCCTGATTCTTCTCCTTTGTTAATGTTGTTAATTACATGAAATATATTAATTATTAATGTTAAAAAAACCTTGTATTCTTAGAATAAATAAGCCCCATTGCAGTGCATCAGCAGCTCCCCAGTCACCTTAGCCCAGCCCCTTCTCCTGACTACTCTTTCCCTTCTTAGTGACATCAACACACTGGGGTCGCCATCTTTTGCCTGTGCCCCAATCTGGAGGCCCTGATCTTCCAATGGGGACTTCCTCTGTGCTATTACCACTGGTCTTAAGAACCTGAGGACCAGGAGATGAGCCACACCCACAGGTATCCTTTGTATAGAAGTTTCTTGTTATTGTTACTGCTCTAGGACCTGGCCTTTTGAATACCTACAAAGCAGCCCGTCATTTTTTTTGGAGAGCCCTAAAGTTTTACAAGTTTTTATTTATTTAGGGCTAAAATTTGTGTCTAAATCACAATCTAATTCTGGGATGAAGTCATTTATAATAAGTCTACTACTATAAATTACTCACAACAACTCTTTAAGCACAGGAAGATAGTTCTCATATGCCCTCAGCTAAATTTATACAAGTTAAATCTCTCTGTTTCTCTTGACTATATCTTACTTCTGTATCAATTGGGACTCTTTTGGTTACCTGTGATAGAAACCCAGCTAACACTGGCTTTAAAAGGGAGAATATATTACCTAGCTGGGAAATGTAAGGGATTAAATGTAAGGGATTAAAACTGGCTTCAGGGATCCATAAGTTTTATTTTCCTTGAGTGACTTGATTTGGGGAAGGTCTCTCACATGAAAGCAACTATGGTCATGAGGAAATCCCAGTTGACATCATCTTCAAGGCATGTGACTGAAGAGCAGGGAGCACCTGCTTCTTTGAACTACAGCACAAGTCTTGATTGACCTGGACTGTAACAGCTGTCAACTCCTAACCAATCACACGCAGCCAGGGTGATAAAGTTTTTGGACTGACCAAGTTTCGTTCTGTGTTGAGGGGAAGGCAGAAGGAAAAACAGCCCCACTCCAGCCAAAGGAAAAAAGATCCAACCACCAGGAGGAGGAAGAGAAGAAAATCACTCTTGGCTGGCAATGTCCTGCTACAAATTGGGAGACAGTGATATCAATAGAGGCATGATTACATTAAAATATGCAAAGTGGCAGGTAAACTTGTGAAATACCGATATCTAGATACAGAAATAGAGACAGAGACAGAGACACATCTGCCCCCAGTTCCTGACACAGAACTCCTAAAACTCTTATAATTTCCTAAGCACCAGGGGTGCTCAGAGCATCTTTTGTTCTAATATTTGGTCCTTGACCCCAGTTCCTGACACAGAACTCCTAAATCTCTTGGAACTTCCTGAGTGACAAGAGTGTCATTTCTTCTAATGAGGTGGCTCTTGGTCATGACCTAGTCACCTTCCCAAAGGTCTCACCTCCTAATACCATCACCACTGGAAGTTAGGATTCAACATAGGAAAGGGGGGTGGGGGGGCACATCAGACCACAGCAAGACTTAACTTTACCTGTAATATCTTCCCACAGGGCAACATATTTCTATATTAATTATGTGCATCCAAAATATATAAATCTAAATATATGTATGAGCATGTATACACACACTTTAACAAGTCTATAAGAAAACAGCCAAAATATTAGCATTTAGAAAGTGAGCACATGAGAAACTTTTTTCTTTTTTGTATGATTTTTAAACATCTTTAATATCTAAAATTAAAGAAAAACTTAAATCACTTTCAGTGTATATCCCAGTCATATACCATCTTCTTGGATTTCTTTCATCACTCTCATCAGTGAATGGGTTGTCTTGTGTAATTTTGATTCATCTGTCTATTTCACTGGCCGCACTATCTATCACTGTGGCATCCGCAAATGTGATAAACAGGACTTCTATTCCATCATACAAACATTGATAAAAACGTTGATCAACACAGACCAAAAGCAGGAACTTGTGGCCCCCCTCTATAGCCTGTCATCCACATGAGCCCTTTTGGGGTACAACTGATCCCCATTAACCTACCTGAACTCCAATTTAGCCCACACTTCCCCATCTTGCCCAGAAAGAAAGCAGGAGTATCTTTGTCACAAACAGCATTAAAGTATACTCTACATATTTTTAAAATTCTCCTTATCTATGAAAAGCAGAAAATAAGAATAGAAAGCATTGATTTGTTTTCAGTCAGGCCCTATGGACTCCTGAAACCTTTCCTGAGTTAATTTGTTTGACCCTGGGAGATGCTGAGTCCTTAACCACCCACAAAGGGCACTCCTAGGGTTAAACAAAATGCATAGCCACCGAATACAGCAACCTCTGACAAAGAAATAAAACCGATTAATTGGGAGTGACTATTTAACTTTCTAATATGATATAATCAGCCTTGTGCACTGATTATTCCCCAATAAATGCACTCACTAGGCTATTCCACACACACATGAGTTCCAGGTTACACAGTCCCGTGGACGATATACCTGAGAAGTATTTCTGCATGCAAAGACAATAAAATCAGGTAAAGCGCTTTTTTGGTCATAAAAGTTTAAAGATGACTCTGAGGAACGGGACAAAAGGCAGAGGAGGGGTTTGTCACCGGCAAAGCCCATTAAAAATTGCTGGGAGATAAAAATAGAATCTGGGCAATAAAATAAAGTCTAACCTTTAAAAAAAAAAAGAACCTCTTTATATAATAGGTGGTACAGGAAGTAGCATATATTTCATTTTGAAAAAGCTTTACATCCATATATAATGTGACAGTAATATGACCCATCTCACAGAGTTCCTTTGCTTGAGAACAATTTCACAAATGTCATTTGAGAAAATTACATCCATCTTCCTTCCATTTAGAAATAATTCCGGCTTATGTAACAAACCATGTTTTCTCTCTTTCCTCACTCTACTGTTCTCAGGAACATTTTTCAGAAGAGCAGAAGGTTTATGCTTCTCTGTTTCTAGGGCTCCTGCTGCTTCTGCTTATTCACCACCTGAAGTCTTAACTCTCTGTAACACCACAACTGGCTACTGTGGAGATAATTTTGACATAATCATGCTAGAATTATGACTTGAGAACAGAGATCACAGGGAAATGGATGAAGTCTTACAATGGGTCATAACTCACAGAGAAGAACCAGAAGCAGAAAAATTTTCATCCAAATTATCTGTTCTAGCTTTACTACAGTTAAAAATAAAATCCACAGGCTTGCTTCCCCCCCTTCCCCGCCACCCCACTGGGCTTTTAAAACTCATTTCCAGGCTTGTTATTGTAGTCATTAACTTCTTCACAGCTAGAATTCTGACAAGGGAGGCAAACTCAGTCACTTGAAAAATATCATCACTAAAAACTGGTTGAGTTTAACTGGATGAAACATGCTGGGAAAATCAGCAGCAGCTTAGAACTTCAGCACTATTCAGAAATGAATTTCACACCGAAATCTCATCTCCATACTTTCCAAGGTAGGCGACTTGCTGGTTTAGTCAACATGAGAACAAATTCATTCAGGTAAGTCTGAGCATTACTGTGAGCCCCTGTCGAATATCAGAGTAAAATTCAAAGCAGCCCATGCTAAAATTAAACTGAAGAAATACATTCCACAGTGCCTCTGTTGGGTCTTGGCAAACACAGATGGGCTGCCACAGAGCCAGGGCAGCCTAAGGAATTGTGAAACCTTAGCGGTGCCTTCCTCCTGGGTTTCTATGATGATCAGTTGCTTGGTTTATTTCCACTTTTCCACACTGGCCTCTCTCTCTCAGAAACACTAAAACCATTCTTCAGGCCAAACTGATGTCAAAGACAAAAAGATACGGTGCGAAAGGTTGGGGACATATCTTAGCCACAACCCGATTCTAAAAAAACTAAATTACTATTGAAATGACTGTGGTGGACACAGCATAATGTGACCCCCAAGTCACAATGAGTACCCCCCTCCCTGATAGTGTAGATGGGACTTGTGATTTGCTTCTAACCTGTAGAATATGGCAAAGGTGATGGAATGTCACTCCTGTGATTATGCTACAATACATCTACAAGACTCCATCTTACCAGACTAGATGGAAAGGCTGTCCTGCTAGCCTTGAAAGCAAACTGCCTATGGAGAGAAGCATGTGGCAGGGAAAAGTAGGTGGGCCCTAGGACCTAGAGCCTCAGTCCTTCAACCACAGGGAACTGAATTCTTCCAACCACATGAAATTTGAAGAAGACCCTGAATTCCGGAAAGGAATGCAGCTCAGCCAACACCTTGACTGTAGCTTTGTGAGACAGTGAGCAGAAGATTCAGATAAGCTGTGCCCAGTCTCCTAATCCAGTTACTTGAGATAATCAGTGTCCATTGTTTTGAGCCGCTAAATTTATGGTAATTCATTATGCAGTAATAGAAAACTAATACAGTGACCAACAAAATAATCATATTGGAAAACATCTGCATAACCACTGGAAATCAAGGACTGGTGTCACCTACCTATCAGAAATCTACAGGAATTTATTCTCCAGATATAGTCTAAGAGGTCCTGGATCAAAGAAAGATGATGAAGCCTGCCCTCTTCCTGAGAACAATGTTTCTAGATGGTAGGGAGAAGAACTAATAGACCCCCAATGACACCACTATACTACTGAGGATCCATTTGTATGCAAGTAAAGAAAGCATGACTCAAAGTGGCTTAACAATAAAGGAAACTTAATGACTTGGGAAAAGGTAAATGCAGAAGAATGTCTTTCTGGAGTCCAATGAGGACTATTTCAGCTACTCAATGATGTCACTAAAGCCCAGTTTTGTTTTGTTTTTTTTTTCTAATTCCACTCTCCCAGCCTTGGTGTCAGATATATCCTAAGACTGGCTCCTTCACCCCTATGGTCTCAAGACAGCTGCCAACATTTCCAGTGCCACGTCCACATCCATCAGGAAAGAGAGTCTTTGTCCCTGTATTCTCAGCAAAATTCCTGAGAGGCACATTGATTGGACTGGCTTAGTTTACATGCCATCTTCTAAACAATCCTTGCAGCCAGGGAGTTGGAAGCCATGTGTTCCACCCTTCAAGCTGGGCATGGAAGATCATGATGGAAACACATAAAACCTAAATGGAAGTCACAACTCTTTGGAAAGGGGAAGAGGTCATGGATCCAGTGAGGCTACTAACAAATGTTTACTGAAACCCCAACCTAAAGAGGAGAGTTTGGTGCCATCCTAAGACTCAGAAAAGAGGGCATTGAGAACTCACTGGTAAGCCCAGCCCTTGGGATCCTCTCGCCTCAGCCGATAGATAACAGCTTCTGTGTTGGAAGGCCTCAGACTTCGTTCTTGCAAAAAGTCTCAGCAGGGCTTCACTTGGTGGCGCAGTGGTTGAGAGTCCGCCTGCCGATGCAGGGGACACGGGTTTGTGCCCCGGTCCGGGAAGATCCCACAGGCCGCGGAGCGGCTGGGCCCGTGAGCCATGGCCACCGAGCCTGCGCATCCAGAGCCTGTGCTCCGGAATGGGAGAGGCCACAACAGTGAGAGGCCTGCGTACCGCAAAACAACAACAACAACAACAAAATAAACAAAAGTCTCAGCAAGCAGAAGACTGAGCACGCTGGGGAGCTGCTCTGCCCTGCATTTGTGCAATGGCACAAAGAGCTGGTTGTGACTGCAGCTGTGGCTCTAGATACTTCTCCATGCCTTTTAGTCTCAAAAGTCACTGAGCAAGCAATCTGATGATTTAATTGTATTTTTCTCATTTCTTCTTTCAAACAAATGCTACTTGAGATATCTTGTCATAAACCCACACATTGTCAGAACCCAGTCCAATGCTTTCTTGGACACCAAGCAAGTAAATATATCCCTCTACAAGAATAGCAAAGAGAATAACTACAGAACTCAGTAAAATAGTCTACACATCATAAGAATAATGTAAAAGATTCTAAGATGACTAAGTAGAGCTACCTTTCTTCGAAATAGAGTTATTTCAAAAAACAGAAAAATTACAAATTATCTGATTCAGGATTTTTTTTATTTTAATTTTTAGACAAGTGTATAGCTGAGTGTCTCATATACCTCAGTTTATGACACACTAAATAATTCATATTTCAACATGATTCAAGAACCTAGAGTCTGTCATCATGAAAAAGGAAACATTTACAATAAAAAAGAATTGCAGTGGAATAGTCTTCTTTATCTTAAAAGTAAAATGGATGTTAAAGTCATTATAGAAGCAGTTAAATGCAGTTTGCACTCCACAGAAAATGGAACAAACAAAATAGTAAATGATGTCAAGAAATTATCCCCAACTACAAGGGAGAAGGTAAAAGCAATGAAAATAATGTAGAGAGAAGATGAGATAATAGCAGATGTCCCCTAAAGAAAGAGAACTACCGAAAGAGAGAGAATTGTCAAATAACAGAAAAAAATTCTTATTTGGGAAAAGTATTTTAAGTAACTGAGAGTACACACCAGATCCTAGGCAAAACTGAACCCACTTTGACATATGCTGATTGAACATTTCTAACTTCAAGTATTAAAAAATCAATTTTTAAAAGAAAAAATATAGAAACAAATTTAATAAGTTAAACAATATGTACAACATCACATGGAAAAATCTTTAAAGTACCCCACTAAAGAGCAAATATTCTATTGGCTTCCTATCTCAAATACCGCTGGCTGAAAATCTTATAAAAATGTCTACAGACTTTTAGAAGAAAATATTGTGGCGCAAGAATTCTATATCCAGCATTCATATGCTACAGCAGATATGAAACGGCTCAGAATATGCACTGCCCAGAAAACTTTCTTGAATAAACAACTCAAAGATATTGAGATGTATCTGGAGGCATTGAAATTAATCATTTTAAACATGGTTGCACTGGACTTTTATAACCCTAAAACCTAAAAAATAGCTAAAGTAAAAATCACACCTCTTTTCAAACACTAGGAAAACAATTTTTTTTTAGAAATTTTTCAATTCGAAGACCTGTATTGGCCAGCAAGTCATGTAAACAAGTAAGCAAACCAGGATATAATCTGTTTGCACAGGCACACTCTTATTTTTATTCAAGCAAAGCGTGTGTAAACAGAAAACTGCACACAGTGAATGACACAAAGACAACACACCCAAGTGCCAGCACATAGGTCAGGAGATTGAACATATAAGCCATCCCAGAAGTCACACTCCTAACTCAAAGTCACTGTCATTGCCCAAAGATAAAAATTCCAATTCTAACTTCTAATACTACAGATTAACTTGGCCCATTCTTGTTGTTCTTATAAATAGAAACATACAGTCTGGCTTCTTTCACTGAACATCACGTTTGGGACTAGAGAAATTGTTCTTTCACTTTCAGAGTTTAATATATCAATGTATTTGTTGATGATGGACATTCTATTGAAACGGACACTGGGGTTGTTTCTGCTTTGGGGTCATTCTTTGTGGTTCTGTTATAAGAAATAAAACTTTACAAGCACAAAGATAAATGAGAGCCAGCATCAGCCCGTGTCAGGAAGACTGGGAGAAGCAGAGAGTATGGTGAACTGGTCACTGTTTGTCCTACCTGAAACAGGGAGCCTGTCCTCAAATCTAGTCCTTTTATATAGATATGGAATTGTGGGAATATGAATATAGTGTTGCCGGAATGGTTAATTTTTCTAAAATCCTTGCAATCCAAAATTTTCTATAAAATCTCCTAATTTTTAATGTCAGATTTTTTTTTAAGCTGGAAGGCCACACAGACATAGAAAACAAACTTATGGTTACCAAGGGGGAAAGGTGGGGGAGGGATAAACTGGCAGATTGGGATTGACATATACACACTACTATTTATAAAACAGATAACTAATAAGAACCTACTGTATACCACAGGGAACTCTATTCAATACTCTGTAATGACCTATATGGGAATAGAATCTAGAAAAGAGTGAATATATGTATACGTATAACTGACTTACTTTGCTGTGCAGCAGAAACTAACACAATATTGTAAATCAACTCTACTCCAATTTTTAAAAATTAATAAAAAAAAAAAAGCTGGAAGACCAGTCAGAATTCCACAGCTTACAGCCTCAGATCTAGGTGTTCATGATACAAAAAGAGCTTGTCAGGCTTTAGACTTTGTAAGGGGCACATCCCAAGTGGTTTTCTCCCCAATGAAGTCTTACCACGATCAAGTAAGGAGGAGGCAAAAACATAAGAAAAGCTGCCCCCTCCGAAGTAGTGGAAAGAACATCTGTGTGTCACACTTGGAGATAAAGGGCAGCCACCTTTGTTTCAAGGAGTTGCCCTAGGTTCTGAAGGAGAAGCTGACCCCCAGCATCGGCTTTCCATCATGGTATCCCTTCCCCATCCAATGCTTCCCTGTCCCTTTTACTCTTTAGAGGTTGCATTATTTTTTTTCCTGATAATCCTTTGTGACCTTTCTGTATACTCTTTTTTTTTTTTCTCTTTTTTTTTCTTTTTTTTCTTTTTTTTTTTCTCTTTTTTTTTTTCTGTATACTCTTAATTTTCTTCTTTAAGATACAACCTGAGGTTGGAAATTTTGGGATGGGTGTCAAATATCCCATTATCATTATCCCCCAGGAGAGACAGTTTTACAATCTCGTGTGCGTGAGGGGACTTGCAGATGAAGTACGACCTTTGTTTCCACAAACCAAAAGCTAAAATACTTTATTCATTTTTCTTTCTAACTAAAGTGAAACAGTTCATTTCTAGACAGCTTTGGCAGGAGCTCAGACTTTCATGCTGGCTCCATGCTGGCAAAATAGAGAAATGCCCTGATACTGCGTTTTGGGTTTGGCAGTGAGTGACAATGGCGGTAAAGGGAGAAGGTCGAGTCATTTTTCAAAGTTCTAAGTAAATGATGTTCTAATAAGACCAACATGAGAGGATTAAAGACAAATGCAAGGGTTATCACAAAGCCAACATCTACAAATTAGACCTTTTTCCCCCCTAAGGCAGCAGCTCTCAAATTTTTAACACGTGTAAGAATCAGGGACGGCTTGTTAAAACGTAGACTGTGGGCCCCACCCCCAGAGATTCTGATGCAGGAGGTGGGAAGGGGCAAGAATTCACCTTTCAAACAAGTTTGCAAGTGGTGCTGATGCTTTTGACCCAGGGACCCCACTTTGAGAACCACTGACCTAAAAAAACCTTCACAGTAAGTATCTGTAATGATTCTAAACAATGACAACTTCAGTAAATTAGACTGAATTATAATTCGTTTGAATTTGTTTTTGTAAAGAGTCTGCAGAAATATCTTTTAAGACTGCATACATTCTTGGGAATGTATGCCATATCTCTACCTAGACACCAAATAAAGGTTCTCTGGGGTACTGCTCTAATGAGAATGCTGGTAGATACAAATCCCTTTCCATCTGCCTTTTAACTACTTGAAAATTAATGCTCACAAATGTGTTCCCAAGTGCAATGATCATTTCCTCTATTATTTAATGCTTATCAAAACATTCCACTAAGTAAATAGATCCAAATGAAATGTTTTAGGATGTAAGCAAAGTAAGGCTGAAAGGAATGACTTCTCAGAACTTCGGAGAAAATAAACAGATAAGAAACCTAGAACTGTCTCACTGAACTATCAGTGATAATCACTGAGCACCTGAAGGGAAGTAAAAAGCCACATCTGCCTCATTTCTGTATTGGATCAGTCACTGTTCAGTAGCAACAAATCACCTGACTTTTTCTTAGGCGGTCTTAGATTCTGAACTCGCTTCCCCTTAGGCTTTTTCATAAACAAATAACTAGAAAAGTCTCTAAGGAGGGGAGAGGCCAGTTCCTCATTTCAGCTCCCATCAAGTGTGCCTGTGCTCGGCCAGGAGGGTTTATTGTTACAGGTGTGGAACTTGTTCTTCCGAACCCTTGCCTGGCAGCTCTCTGTGTGGTTCTGCTGATTCCCTTGTCAGGACCCACCTGGACAATGTCACCTTCAGAAGCAGACCATCTTGCAGGTATTAGAGGCCGTTCAGCTGCTATCTGGGTTTCCCTCTTGCACTTTTCATTTGGTCAGACCCTGTTGCTACCAGCTTCTCTTGGTCCTGTCTTGCTGGTCTCGGTCAGGTCTAAGTAGAATGGGTGAATCATTAATGTGTGTGGTTTAATTTCGAGTACACTGAGATTGCTTCCCCTAACAGCGTGGGTGGTGGCTGCTGGCTTCTTAAAGCTTGGGAGGTCAAAGCCTGGTGGATTTACTTTATAATGAGCATTTATTGATTTAGTCTTTTAGAGAACATAAAGGAGAAGAGTTAGCCTGAACTCTTCTGCTAACTTTTGGCTTCCTACCAGATCCACAGGGATAATCATTTAGGGAGGGCCTCCCAGGAGCCTCAGCCATTATCCCTGCAAGGAGCTTGTGAGGGAGGGACTTTAATATCCTTTCATAAGTGTGGCCTGGAGGCTGACAGAGGGGGAGTGGATTATCCCAGGTCACAGGGCTAGCTGGTGAGGCAAAGAGAGCAAGCAGATGGTTAACTCTAGAGCTTGGGCTCCCCTTCTCATCAAACAACCTCCCAGAGCTCCGCTGTAGTTAAAGTTTCTCCAGTTCTGCCGTGGGTCATGTCAGCAGTTACTACTGCCTCGGTTCCAATATATGAGACACTGGCCAGTAAACAATACTTAATGACCCTTGAGTCCCATTGGGTATACCTACAGACTGCCACACCCTATGTCAGGACAACTAGAAAGGAAATCTGAAGCAGTGTCCTAACCCCTCTAAGGAGGAGAAAGAAGGCACAAAAACAGAGGGGAAACCCGAGGACTAAGAATTCTGATAGAACTATTATACAAGTGCCTGTGTAAACATACTGAACTCCTTTAACCATGCTGCTGCCTAGAACTTGGACAATGCTATGAAGGGGAATGGAATAAAGTCCCCTGGGTGTGTATGTGTGTTGGAAGTACCTGTAACTCCAGTCCTCAGCTCAGGCATTTGTTTGTTGGGAGAATGAGGAACTGGCCCTCCAGTAAAGGACCTGAAAAGAGACCTAATAACCTGTTTTCATCAGTGGTCAAAATGGGTCTTTTCATTCTTCTCCTATGAAGCTGGTGTCAGCCAGAAATTACCAATCTAAAATCAAAACCAGTTCAACCTCACCTTAACTAAAATGTAAGTTTCCTAGTAGGTATTACTGTCTCTCCTGACCCCCAAAATAAGGGTACCTCATACATTTTTGTTCTATATGTGAAGTCCTGTAACATTTGAGTCCTCGGCTCAAAATATTAAAGCAAACCCAGCATTAAGAATTTCAGATTTCTTTTGTAGTAAGAGTCGAACTGACTTTAGTTGGTATCTAAGTAGTTCCTTAAACAACTCTCCAATCTAAAATCCAGTACCTTGTAGTTTCACTTGGCTTTAAACCAGATGAGAGCCAGGGTATAAACATAAGAGAACACAGAGTCCCTCAAATCAATCTCACAGAATTGTCATGACAATATCATGATGTTGGGCTCTTCCCCTTTACTGATAAGAATAAATCTAAGAGTCTATTAATTCTCTTGACACAGGGTTATTAGACTTCTACCCCTGAAACAGATTAGAAGAAACAAATTAAAGGAAATAAAGTATCTGCCATAGGCAAGTACAAAACTATCAGGAGAAGTAATGACTAAAAACTAGGGAGTACATCAGTGTGAGGCTATTTCGTATGGGGTAAATAATCATATGCTATTAAAAACCTATAACAATTAGTCTGCATGGTACTACAATAAATAGCCATAATACTGTATGTCATCTAGTCTCATGAGTCACAACATAGGAGGACAGGTCATCAGGAATTTTCCGGTGGTCAGTATTCTCTATTATCAAATTGAGGATGTAAATGATACACAGTAGAAAAAGTTCTCAAAAGTGTTGTCAGTGAAATTAAAATTATACAGCACTAAAAGAGTAAATTATTAGCTATCCTTAAAATTGGGGAATCCAAATGTGTCCATTCCTGAAGGGTTACAGATTGCTTTAGAATTATAGACTTGCTGGGAGTTTCCTGGTGGTCTAGTGGTTAGGACTCTGGGCTTTCACTGTTGTGACCTGGGTTCAAACCCTGGTCGGGGAACTGAGATCCCGCAAGCTGCACAGCATGGCCAAAAAAAAAAGAATTATAGACTTGCTGCAGTTATTACTGGAGATCTCAGAATATGTGGTCAACTACTGATGTTCCATCCACCAACAAGCCATGTGCAGCCTGAAACCACCTCCTACGTTGCCCATGGCAAGGCAAAACGGTTAGTATTTGCTCCACAGTCCCACACCAGACCTGTAAATAATCAGGAGTTGCCTCTTATGCAATAGTTGATAGGATGGGTAAGGACTGATGCTTTCTCACAGGCAACTACTTTCTTCAAATGGAAAACTACAAAATAACGGAATAGCAGTAAGTCATTTCCATGTCACCATGAACATATTTACACCATGGGAGAATCAGATTTGCTTGAACATGAGAAGAGCTTAATTGGGAGGTAATTCTGCATTAGTGAATCATAGAAAGCACCTCTAATCACAAGAAGCAGGGCATCTGTGTGACATCGCAGTTTTTCTTTTCAAACTGGTGAGTTATTTTTCCAGAACACGGGGACGGAGAAAATCTAAAATGCCTCTTGCCAAATACTTTGCATCACTATCTTTGAAATTATGTCTCATTCTGTAATTTAAACCTTGAGGGAAGGGGTTCTCATTTTTCTTGTTCTCTCATCCTTATATCCCTGGAATACTCCAAAGCACATATACACATATTCATACATATGTAAATGCAGAATGTAAGGGAAATTGAATGTATATTTGATTCTCTTAAAATGGAATAATCAAAAGGTGATGAGCTTTGTGGCTTCCAAGAAATCTCTTAGATCACCAAGGTTTTTAAAAGCTTTTTTGTTTGAACTGGAAGGGATATTAAGTAACCGGTAAATGTTGCCAGAGCTGTTCCAGGTCTTTAATCAGAACCCATCAACCTCCACAGTTAGCAGAAGTGTCCTTGCTCAAAACCTGCCAAATGCCCCCCACCCCACCTTTAGCAGGAGTGAACACAAATCTTTAAGTTAAAGGGTCCAGAGATAAGAAAGCTACGAACAAAGAAAACAGATGAAACCAGCTGGGACTAAGATGGCATGAATTTGACGCCCAACAGATCCTAAGTCTCATTATACATTGATTTTACTATATTAACATATTATGTGACACACCTACCGGTGGCCAGGACCAGACATTAAGGACAAAAAAAGGATAAAAAGGGGGTGGCACCCCACTCCCTCGGACAAAGCCCTGCCCCTGCCTGGTAGACTAACGCATAAGCCTCCCCATAAATTAGCCTCACTCCTCCTCCCTTGTCTTTACTCTTTAAATCACTCTCGCCACGTGGGCGAGAGGTTGGTCTGCAAACGCGGTTCCCGCTTCTCCATTCTTTGGCCACTAAGTAAAGCTTGCACTGTGTCCATCTCTGCATGGGGTTCGTATTCACCTACTCGAACCCCAATGGAAAAAAGAACTCTCCCCCATCGAGGCACAAAGCAAGGTCCAAACGACTTAATTCGGTAACATAAACAAATTTCAATACGTAAACAATTTAGTCGGGAGGGGGGAAACTGGACTCACTTATGTTAATTATCTACAAAACATAACAGATACTAATGTTAACTGGGCATTCCCTATCTGCTCTGGTGAATTATAAGTTTTTATGTGAAATTTCAGACACCTTTTTTCTCACCTCCGTCTCCTTGTTTGCAACAGATTCCGCACTCTCCTCTTCCTCATTAAAGATGCAGCCACCTGCTTGCAGTTATCCTCTGGAAAAGGACGAAGACACACCCGAGGAAGAGAGGCACCTGAAGGCGGAACTGGAACAACCTCAGTGCGGTCGGGAGAACAGCAACTCTGACGGCGTCCCCTGGAAGCTTCCAGCAACCGGGCCTCTGCTCTTCCTCATTAAAGATGCAGCCACCTGCTTGCAGTTATCCTCTGGAAAAGGACGAAGACACACCCGAGGAAGAGAGGCACCTGAAGGCGGAACTGGAACAACCTCAGTGCGGTCGGGAGAACAGCAACTCTGACGGCGTCCCCTGGAAGCTTCCAGCAACCGGGCCTCTTAGTGGCGTGGAGAAGACGGAGCCATCCTTCCCAGAGGTGCAGCGCCCAGACTGCGGGCCCTCTCCTCGACACCCCCTGGAAAGCCTGTCCAAGAAGCACTGTCAGAACCAGGGGAAACTTCTCCACTTTGACCGGCAAGCCCCGGGCCGCGTCTCCACCTCGCCCACACTGAGGAGGTTAAGGGGCCGCAGCTGCGAGAGTGTGCGCGGGTTGCGCACCGCACTGCGCATGCGCCGCCTCAGCCGGCGGCCTTTAAAGGGCCCGCCTGGGGGCAGCTGCAGGGAGACTTCCGGCTCCTCCCATTGCTTTTCCAGCGGGCTATTTGAAAGCCCAGAGGAGTCTTCGCACTCCCTGTGGCCCCTGAGACTCCACTCAAGATTGCCTCCGGACCCCGAAAGGGCACTCAACGCAGCCGACTCGTTTGAGCTCCAAATGGCGCCCAGTGATGAGCTTGCCCTTCCCGTGCCTCAGCCCCTCAACGAGGGGTCGCTTCCTCAGGCCTCCCTTCCACGGAGTGGAGGCCAGCCAGCACCCAGCCGCGCCCCACAGCTCCCCAGGCCTCAGGTAACACAGTTCTAAGCCTCCTGCCTCTCATTTGGTGGATGCAAAGCATACTAGGTCTCGAGGTTGCCATATTGCCCGGTCGCGGGGTGGGGTGCTGTGTTGGGAGACGGCTGGGGGGACGCACAGTGTTTAGGAGAGTTGGCTGTCAAGTAAAAGGGGTGCAGCAGTTTGAGGAAGGAGCGTGGAGGTCGAGCTCACTTTCTTCTTCAATATACTTGAAGGCACTTTAAGAAGGAACCCAGGCTAGAGATTGTCAGTCGTTAGATAGTAAAGGTGGCCCTCTTGCATATCCACGCTATGTGAAGACCACCTGGCGTGGCTGGTTTAAAAGGGCAGAAGGAGCAAACTACTTAAATTTCTAATGTTCTAACGTTCTCCCCCTGAAAAGAAAAATTCCAAAACATTTTAGCTAGGAAAGTTAATGACCTCTCCCTTCAAGATGTCTGCTTTGGAATTTTGGGTGGGTTTGAGCACGACTAAAACATGCATTTTTAAAATTTATTTCAGAGAGAAGAATTGCATCAGTCCAGGTATGTGTGTCCTTATTTTCTCTAGTGCTATGAAGTCTGTTGACTGTTTACTTTTATGTCTTTTACTTCTGTTCTGACATAGCAAACCTGATGGTGTATTAATCAGGGCAGTTTGTTTTACATCCCTCAAGTCACTCTTCATATTATGGGTGAGAGAGTCTTAATTTCAAGAGTCTCCTTTAAGCGCCCAGCCTTTTGCTGTGGCTTTTGGGGCAGGGTATAACAGCCACAGGTGAGCATGGTTTTCATTTTGAATTGTCAATGACTTGGTCCTGTGGCTTAATTAACATCCACCAGTAATAGGTTTTGTCAGGAAGAGAAAATGTAAAGGCCAGAAACATTCAACAACTTTTCAAAGAGAAATTCAGAGGACAAGGATAAAAGGAACAAGATGTGCTGTTTAAATCTAGGATGACCTTTAAAATGCCTGTTATGACAGACTGCTTTTATCTAGAATGCAGGTAGATTGTGTCACTTCAGAAACCAGCTCTGAACTTTCAGCTTGGTCCCCCAGCTGTGGCAGTGGATTTTCCATTTCTTTCAGGGATGAAGAGCTTCTGTGGCAGTAAGGGAAAGATTCAAGCCCAATTACATCCACCCAATTTGTAGGATTGGTGGGAAAGCCCTCAGTTCATTTGGAAAGTCATGGAGGAATCCTCAGGAAATTAGCTGTTGTTTTATTACTGGACCTCAAATCCTCAAGCAAGTTTGCTGTTCGTAGTAGGAAGGATGAAATCCATCTATGCAGTCTTTGTTTACTTTTAACCCTAGTTGACCTAAATGTCAGCTAAGGTAGAGGATATTTACAAAGCCATAGGCAAATACAAAGTATTGTGTTAGTATATCGGCTAGCTATTGCTACATAACAAACCACCCCAAACCTCAGTGGCTTAAAAGAACAACCAGGTATTGTTTCTTATAAATCTGTGTGTCCATTGAGGATCAGTTGATCTAGGCTGCGCTCAGCTAGGTAGTTCACTCCACATGTCCCTCATCCTTTTCATGGAACCAAATTTCTACACGGGGCATGTTCTTGTGGTGAGGGGAGAGGTTCAAGAGGATAAATGGAAACATGCAAGGCCTCTTGGACCCTGGGCTCTGTACCTTGTCTAATTCTACAGGCCAAAGCAAGTCACGTGGCTGAACTCAAGGGTAAAAAATTATGTGTCACCAGCAGTGGGAGAACATTTAAGTATTATATGGCAAAGTGTTTGGATGCAAGGGTTGGTGAAGAAAGGGTCCTTTAATGGAAATCTTCCACAGGTGTGAACCAGAATAAAGCTCTAAAATGACACCTAATTCAGATGTGTCAGAGAAAGTGAAAAAGAGAGTAGTGTCAGAAAAAGATGATGTTGTTTAGAGTCAATCATGCAGAGTCTAATAGGGTGTTTAGGAATTTTGTTCTTTACCCTAAGAACAGTGTGAAACCACTGAATGGATTGATATGATCATATAGATACAGGGTAGACATGAGAGTTAGATGAGAGTGGATTCCAGCAGAACAATTAGAATGTTCAGGTATGAGAGGTTGGTAGGTTAGGCTCTGATGAAGGCAGTGGAGTTAGAAGGAAGTATCTCGGTTCAGGAGATACCATCACCTAGACTTTGTGAATAGTAGACCATCGGGGGAGAGGGGAAGGAAGTTGTCAAGAAGGACTTCCGAGCTTATGGCTTCCACTGTTAGGTGCCAAATGGTTCCATTCTCTGATCTAGGTAACCTTGGAAGGGAGAAGGATATGGGTAAGTGTGGTGTAAGTTTGAACATGTTGAATTTGAGGACCTATGGAACATCTGAGTGGATATTTTGAGTGGATAGTTGACTAGAGAAAGCATCATGGATGGAGATATATATATATATGTATATATGAGAGTCTTTGATCAAGGAATACTTCCTAGAGCAGGTAAAGTCTGTCCAGCTTTGTGTGTAAGATGGAGTTAGCAGATATAAAGGCTAACTGATGGGACACACCAAGCCATTTACAAAAGATGACATGCAGGTAATTTTTATTGACCTGCAGAATCTTTGTGAGGCAATAACAGAAATAGTCTTAAAAGATGCAAAGGGAAAACTTGGTCAGAGGGCTTGAGGCCTTAAAAAGTTCTGTGAGGTTCAGCATGTCACAATCACATACTACAAAATAGTGGAAGGTTACAGAAAATCACAACAGGGAATCAGAGGGGAAGTAATTTAGACATCTTGGTATCTGGTAATGACCCTGAATTATTCAGTATTGTTTTTTTCAGGACTTAGTACAATACTTGGCATGTAGTAGGCAATGTTTATTGAATGAATAAATGAAAGGCTAAGTAACTATAAACAATATGCTTAATAAACATTCATGCATTACTGCTAAAAAGAAGTAATTTTGCATCAGCTGCAGACCACTCAATCTATACTTTTTTAATCAAAAGTTCACCAGAAGCATGAATTTTTGGTAAACAGCTAACCGTCTTTGGCACAAAGATCCTCTGTCTGCCTGTCTTTTGCTCCCTCCCTTTCTCTCTCTCCTTCCTGTCACTACAGTCTTTTCAGCAGTCATTTGTTCAAAGGGCTTCTTCCTGCAGGTGGCTATTTCCCAGGCCTTGTAGTCAGATAGTGTAAGGTAAAGGGCTCTGCACGAGGCCCTGATGTCCATTGAGGAGCTGGGGGACTCACCTCAAAAACTTATTTAAACTTTATTTAAAACATACTTAAACTTATTTAACTTAGGCCTTTAATATGCCTATGAGATGGTATAAACCAGGGGCTAGCAGACTATATAGCCTATGGCCCAAATTCGGCCCACTACCTGATTTTGTAAATAAAGTTGTGTTGGAACACAGCCACATCTATTCATTTAAATACTGTCCGTGGCTGCTTTCGCACTGCAACCACAGAATTGAGTAGCCACTACAGAGACCATATGGCTCACAAAGCCTAAAATATTTACTCTGTGGCACTTTATAGAGAAGGTTTGCTGACCCTGGTATGTTCAGTTAAGAAATGCTTGCCTCTGTGGCTGTCAGTCAATCACAGCAACTTTTTTTTTCCTTGTAGCCCTTTTGCAAAATTTTTTCTTTTAATATAGTGTTTTAACACATGGCCTGACAATTGGGCAGGCTTATATAAATGAGAAGGGCCCAATCTCCTCTCATTTCTGAAATCAGCTCAGTGTTGACTTTGATTCCAGGTTTTTCTTTGTGGACTTTTTTTCTTATTGTTGTTCCCTCTGCCTATATATAACATTCCAGTGAATTAACACTCATTCTAAACTTTTTTCTCCTATCACCAAACTATGCCTCCTGGAAAACAGTCTGTACAAATCATTCTTACTAAAGTGTGAAGGACTTCAGGCTTAAGGCATATCTACACTCATCTTTCCAAGTAGAGCAGTGTATTTATCCCTTTTGGGTCTCCCTACACCTCATAAATGCCTCCATCACAGTACCTAAAACACTGTATTGTATTTCTCTCACATCTGTCTCCTTTCAGAAACAAGATCTTCCTGAGGGCAGAGACCACTTATCTACCCTTCATCTCAGCAGCTATTACTCAGCTAGAGTCTGTCCCCAGAATACTTACTGAAGGAAAGGATGGGTGGAAGGATGACAGGCGGGCTGCTTGGCTTACAGTTTACTTATCTGTCCCCGATGTATTTGAATTTTAACAGAGGACATGACTTGAATCCAAGTAGTGAAGCCATGTTAGTGGAATTTTAAACATCAGGAAGCGAGTGGGGGGATTTTGTGGGTAGGGACACCTTCCTGGCACCCCTTAAAATCGATAATCACAGAAAACTGCCTCACCTAACTTTTTAGTCAGCCCTGAAACTGAGAAAGGAAATGTACATACTATTACATCTATGAGAACAGACTAACCTTCCAGTGCTCAAAAGAAATAGGAAAGAAAACCTAAATATATCCAAAACATGAAAACAAAATGACAAGGAAGAGACCAGACAAAAACATTGAATGCCAGTCAAGCGCTTCCCAAAGCCACATTTATCTGGAGTTATCCTGGGGGGTTGGGGTGGGGGGTTGCAGCACGGCATGGTGTTAAGAATTACTGGAATCAATCTCCCGGGGTTTGAATTCTATCTCTACTTCTCTAGTAGCGTGACCTTGGGCAAGGCTGTGAACAACTCAAAACCTCAAAGTTTTCATCTGTGAAGTGGAGATGCAGATACAGTTGACCCTTCAGCAGCACAGGGGTTAGGGATGCTGACCCTCTGTGCAGTCAAAAATTTGCATATAACTTTACGTCTGCCTTCCTTATCTAAAGGTTCAGTAACCAGTGGATTCAACCAACCACAGATGATGTAGTACTATAGTATTTCATGAAAAAAAAACCTGCATATAAGTGGACCTCTTCAGTTCAAACCTGTGTTGTTCAAGGGTCAACAGTAGTACCCATCCAATAGGCTTTTGATATGATAAATAGTGTAACTTAAATGTTACCTTTTTTAAGAAACCTTCATTCATTCAGTCATTCATTTAGCACTTCCTGTATGCAAGTCACTGACTTATTCTTTCTAAAATATTCTGACCCCAGAGTGAAATGATCGATCACAGGACGCTCATCTAATGTGTCTAAATGTTAGATTCAATACAATGTTAAGTCCTCCCCAGACTTTTACCTAAAACCTGTTGTGCAGCTAGCACTGTCTGTAAACTCTAAGTAACACCATAGGGGGAGAAGGCCCTGTCTCAACTGTTGAGCTTAAAAGCTTATTAGAAAGTTACTAACTAATGATTAATAGATGGCATATTGGTTATTTTGTTTGCTTGCTTGCTTTATTTAAATCTCAGCCCTCCACAGCATCATATTTTATTGTGTTGCTTTCTTTTTTCCTCCAATTGTATTGAGATAAAATTGACATAGAACATTATATAAGTTTAAGGGGTACAGCATAATGATCTGAAATATGTATATATTGCAAAATGATCACCACAATAAGTTAACATCCATCACCACACATAGTTACAGTTTTTTCCCTTGTGATGAGATACATGAATACTGTTAATTAGTCGGAAGAGGAGCCTGCAGCCTCAGGGCATCAGGGAAGCCTTCTTGATCCGGGCATGGCTGGAGGCTAGAGTGGGAACCGGCAGCTTCCTTTCACATCAGGAACCATGTGTTATTCTTGCACTGGCATCAGCTCCCCCAGAATGTAAACTCCATGACAGCAGGAGTTGTGCCTGTTTTGTTCATTGCTGTATCCCTAGTGTCTAGAACACTACCCAGCACATAGTAGATGTTCAATGAAAGTTTAAGGAAGAAGAAAGGAAGTGCGTTTGTTGGTTAGTTAAGTTAGGTCAAGCCTCGTAGGGGAAATTGTATGATCCCTTTTTGGAAATTTTCTCCTCCAGCTATTTGTTTATCTCTCTCTAGCTCTTTTCAACCTCCCCCATCTTCCTAATCTGTTTTGTGTTCATCTCTTGAGTGTACATTGGGTTGCTGGCAATTTGTACAAGTATGGTTTGATCCCACTGGGTAGTATTTTGACCCTTGTCCAGAAAAGGTAGTAGCCTCAAAAGACGGCAAGAGTTCTAGAAAGTTACCAGTATCAGCAGCTACCCTGGTGCTCTGAACACGTGTGTGTTTAATAACCATTACTGATTGAGCCCAAAATGTCACAGCATGGTGTTTTCTCCATGCAGTTGGAACTGCAAAGACTGTCTCTGTTTCTGTGTTCAAACTGTGTCAGGAAGGGTTCCATTTGTTCACTCCACATTCATGAAGTGTCCGCTCTGTGCCAGACCTTGGACAGTAAGCTAGAGGCTCCCCATTCATTCTCCCTTCTCCGTTGGATTTTCAGCCAATGGAACATTTTGGTAGAAAATGGGAAATTATAATCAAAGGAAAGTTCCTAACAATCTTGTGAGACTCATAATGAAAAAATATTTCCCAGATTTAACCAAGAAAGCTACAGTTCCTTAAAGTGGCAGTCGAGTTGTCATTTCTCTGTTGATTATTTCTTAAAAGGGATTTTTTTTAAAAGATTGTTACTGATTCTTAATTGGCTCTTCCTGTATAATAAACTCAGTTATAAGCAAGCATTCCCATTTGCACTATATCTCTACCATAGGGTAGAACACTATGGTTCCTAAAATAGAACACCTACTTTTTCTAGTCACACAGTTACTGGAAAACTGCCTGCTGGAAAAGGTATATTTACCACGAATTTCACTATCAGACAAGGAATGAGGCCTGATAAGCTTGCCTGATTAAAAAAAACCTTTGGGTTATCTTACTATTGTCAGTCTACAACAGTGAAATTGAAAAAATATTAGAATAAAAAACTCAATTGTACTTTTTATTAAGGTAAAAAAAAAACCATTGGGCAACATTCACAGCAGAGGGGAAGGATTAGGCTGTGCCTTATCCAAACACTAGTACCTTCAATAAGATTTTTACTCCATTAAGACACATATCACTATAGGGCAGTTGCAAACCTCCCTCCCCATATTCTCTAATATCTTTGTTATTTTCCTTTAAAATTTGCACCTGGGAGTTAGAGCCAGTAGTCCTTGGCTTAAGCCGCCTGTACAGAAGGAATCTTTTTTTTTTTACTTGCAATTTTTTTTATTTTTTAATTTTATTGGAGTATGGTTGAGTTACAATATTTTGTTAGTTTCAGGTGTACAGCAAAGTGATTCAGTTATACATATACATATATTCATCCTTTTTCAGATTCTCTTCTCATATAGGTTATCACAGAATATAGAGTAGAGTTCCCTGTGCTATACAATAGGTTATTTATCTTATACATAGTGTGGTGGGTGTATGTTAAACCCAAGGAATCTGTTTTTAAAAAAAATGCAAGTGATATATTTGTCATATTTCTGAAGGAGGAGCTTTAATTATTCATCTTCATACATTTCTGCCAAGATAAAGGTCATCACATAATTACTGCCCCACCCACTGGCAGGGAAGAAAAGAGCTAAACCTAAACCCTTGATTCATAGATCATGAGGGATGAAAAGGGTCTCACTCAAAGTTGTTTTCCACATAAGGAAACTGAGGCCCTGGGAAGCGACATGCCACGGTCACACGTAATGAAGGTCAGAGTTGGGAATCACAATCCTAAGTCAGGTGCCCTTGCCATTCAATTGCATTGCCCCCTTCACTCACCTCCTGTGGCTGTCGTAATAAATTACCACTGAGGCTTCCCTGGTGGCGCAGTGGTTGAGAGTCCACCTGCCGATGCAGGGGACACGGGTTCGTGCCCCGGTCCGGGAAGATCCCACATGCCGCGGAGCGGCTGGGCCCGTGAGCCATGGCCGCTGAGCCTGCGCGTCCGGAGCGTGTGCTCCGCAACAGGAGAGGCCACAACAGTGAGAGGCCCGTGTACCGCAAAAAAATAAATAAATAAATAAATAAAATAAATTACCACTAACTGGTGGCTTAAAAACAACAGAAATTTATGCTCTGAGAATTCTGGGAGCCACAAGTCCAAAATCAAGGTGTCAGCAGAGCCACCCTCCCTCTCAAAGCTGTAGGGGAGGACCTTTTCTTGCTTCTTCATGCAGGTGTTCCTGGGCTATGGCTGAATTACTTTAATCTCTGCCTCTGTCTTCACATGGCCTTCTCTCCTTTTTGTGTCTCTTCTCTAAGTATCTCTTATAAGTACGCAGGTCATGGGATTTAGAGCCCACTCAGATAATCCAAAATAACCTCATCTCGAGATCTTTTATTTAATTACATCTGCAAAGACTCCTTTTACGAATAAGATCACATTCACAGGCTCCAGGAGTGAAGAGATGGACATATATTGGGGAGGGCGGGGGCAGGGATTTCCGTTCAACCCACAACACACCCTCTTTTATCTAAAGTAATAACTACCATTATATCAATTTTTAAAAACGCTTAGTGCTTTGAAATGGTTTGTAGTATCTTTTTCTCTCCTTCCATTTACAAGTCTTTTTGGAGTCAGACTTGGGTATTTGAATTGAATTCTTGCTCTGCTGTTCACTAACAATGAGACCTTAAGTGAGTTCCTGTCCTTCTGAGCTTCAGTTTCCTCAGCTCTATAATGAGAACGGTAATTTCCACTTCATAAGTACTTGTGAAAATCAATATAATAATGCATGTAAAGCTCTTAACAGAATTTCTAGTAAAAGCCCATGCTCAGGAAGTGCCAGCTGATTTTAAGTTAGAATAATATTCACCGTGACCAATCTGTTCTTTACAAAGTGTATGTATTTGAGATCTACTGGGGGACACATTTCCCCCACCAGAAACTTTTCTGGCACCAACACGTGAGCACAAGCTCATTCCTGAGTGTGACGCGTGAGTGTATGGCCTGCTCAGCTGAGGTGGGGGGAGCATTCTCTGGATTCTCTAAATTGTTGCCATCCCAGCCCACACCGTGGACCTTCGGATCTTCAGCAGAAGACAGAAAAAGGAGAAATCCTGGTACCAGAAAGGAGACAAGATTATTCCAGCAACCATGGGACTAATCCCTTCAGATCTGACCGGCCTGGGGCAACGCAGCTTAGGGTTAGTGAAAGTGTGGTTACGTTTGGGTTTGTGGGGAGTGGGGTGGCTGGCAAGCCCGAGAGGGCTGCGAAGTCTGGGTCAGGCACCCAGTTAGTTATACAACCTCCTGGGTCCAGAATTTTGTCCTGAAACAAAGAATCAGAACAGCCAAGCATTGAACCAAAAACAACAACAAAAAAAGTGTTTCCCATGGATATTTGTTTAGTGTACTTTTTCAAACAAAGGGTAGCAAGAAGCTATACTGTAGTTACACAGTGACAGTGGCCTGCCAGCCACACCCCAAACATTTTGCAGTTATTATCAGCTCATTCCTTAGTGTAATCTCCCTCTGAGGAAATTAGGTACCAAAAAATTCTCTTCCCCACCCTCTTCACACAGAATGCCATGACCCCATGCACATACCATTTTGTTTGGGGGAGGGAGATAAAAAGTCTGAATTTATTACAGTGATTGCTTCCAGTGGATAATCAATCCAGAACTGGATACAGTGACCCTGTGTGCATGCCATGTCTTATGAGAAGCAGTCCTTTTAGAATAGCAAAAATAAAATACCAATTTGGAACCACCAACACCTCTCCCCTCAGAGACCTAAATGCAAAGTCATTCTGAATTCACTGCAACTGTTTGCATTAATATCACTCATCCAATGATGAGCAACCCTGGGTGACACAGGCATGGGATCCTGTGCAGAGTGCCCAGAAATCTAGTTGGCTGCCAGGCATGGGTGATGCACGGGCATGTTTTCTGTACCAATTCATGTCTCCATGTTAGTATGTGCAGATGTTCTTTCTTGTTGTTTTCCTAAGTCTCTGGTTATAACTGTAATTCTTGATATGTAATTCTTGATAATTCTTGACATAAGAATGTCATCAGAGCTTCTGTTACGCCCTCCCAGGGGCATGCCCCCCTTTCCAGAAATAGCATCACTGGGTTTTGAACACCAAGGCAACAAAGCCAAGGTCATGGCTCAAGCACTATTCAAGCTAGTTGTCTTCCCTATGCTCCATATGTGCACATGGAACTCCAAAACCTGCCCTATGTGCTCCCAAATGGATGCCTTATGTCAGAAGGTAGCCCAGACAAGGAAGAAATGGATAGGGGTAACTTAATCACCTTTAAGGTCTGTGGGGGAGACTCAGATTGCACTCTGTGTATTGTATATGCATAGAATTATACAATTCTGATCCAGAATGGAAAAGCAAATTCATTTGAGGACTATCTGGATATCATCCTGTAGGTCAACATAGTTATTCATTCAACAAGCTTATTTGATTACCTATTCTATGTCAGGTTCTATACTTGGTGCTTAGACTCTATGATATATAAGACACAGCATGAGCCTTCAATGAAATCATTATAAAGAGGCAGGGTGGAAGTAGGGAGGGAGAGAATTGGCTCTCTCTGAGCAGATCAGAAAAGACTTCTGGAGGGAGAGCATCTAAGTGGGAATTTAGAGATGAATACGAGTGTGTCAGGCTCAGTGGAGATAGGCAAGCAGATGGAAACTACCTGAGCCAAGGCATGGAGGCATGAAGTGCAGGGTGAGTTTAAAGAACAGTGAGTAGCTAGCTATTAGTGGAGTACACATTCTGCAGGAGATCACGTCAGGAAAGAGCAATGGATGACTCAGTGTGTACAGGTTTGGTTATTATTCATTTACTGAACAAATATTTATTGAGCCCTTACTAAACACAGGGATTTAGACCAGGAGGTAGGAACTTAGGATAAAAGGAGAGGAGATAAGACATGAATCTGCAAAACTACCTTATAAAGTAAGGTACTTTCCTCGAGGGAGGACAACATCAGAAGAGTCTTTTATTCATTCGTGTTCATCAGTAACAATGGATTGAGTACTAAATGGGCACCCACCAACACAAATTATAAGACATGCTTCTTGCAAGGAAGGAGGTAGCAGTCTAGTGGAATAAACAGACAAATAGAACATATTATACTATATTCAACCAACATAATCACATTTATTGACAGCTTACTAAATTCCAGACGTCGATCTAAGCGCTTTATGTTGATCAGTTGATCCTCACACAGTAAGTAGATATGATTATTGTCTACATTTCACAGATGGCAGTCAGGGCCAGAGAGGTTACTTGCTCAATCAAGATCACACAGCTAAGATTAAAATCCAGGCAATTTGAGTCCACATTCTTAACCACTGCTCCAGAGAACTGTAGAAGCATGGCAGAGAAACATATAAACCAGCCTAGAGGAGGCCGGGGAAGACTAATTCTTCCGCTCCACCATTAGTTATGTCCTCTCTGAGGTCCCCAGGGAATATAAAGATAGCTTATAGACTCATGCCAAATTCATAATAGTTATCAGATTGTGTACCATCTAGAGTTGAAGCTCAAAAGAGTAAACTTTTTTCCCAAAGTTTACCTAGCTTACATTTCTCATTCAAATCACTGTACTTTTCCCAATCCCCTCTATCCCCATAAACACCAAATCTCATTGTATGCTTCCAGGGTCTTTATCAAGAGAAGTATAAAGTTTACAGGGAAGCTTCTAATATTGCTTTTCAGGAGACTTCTTGGGGCTCCCAAGAAGAAGTTTATGTTATCTAATACCTTTTGTATAGCACTGTGAAAATTCCTGGCTGGATTTGTATACTGTTAATTCATTTTGTATCAGTTCCAATGTCCTGTTTGCAAAATGAAGAAACTAGAATTGTATTTCTCATTCAAATTACTGTAACTTTTCCAACTCCCACCTAATTCAGCCCCCTCTAACCTCATAACCACCATGGACATCAGGTTGGCAAATAACAAGAAAGGGAGAGTTGTGAGAAGTTGTAACTTTAATGATTTTGTTACAAACCTCATCATAAATAGATGGTGAAAAAGTCAAATAAGAGTGCAGAATGCTGAAAGATGACATTCTTGTAGAAGGAAGTCCAGGATGAGGAGATCTGTGTCAGTTAAGACAGCATTTGTCTGCATGTAACAACCAAACTAGAACAACCTAAGCAAATAATGTTTCTCTTATAACATAACCAGAGCCCAGGCCAGGACAGATGTCGGCATCCTGCCAGGCTCCTTCTGTTTTCCTGTTCTGCTGTTATCTTTGCAAGATCACAGGTATACTTTCAGGTATCAAGCCGTATTCATGACAACAAGAAGGACAAAGGGCAAAAGGTGAAAGGAAGAAGCTAGCCACCTCTGTCCCCTTTGAAAATTTTTTCCCAGAAGCCACACCCTGCAACTTCCATTTAAATCTTGTTGGCCAGATTGCTGCAGGGGAGTCGGGGCTTGTCAGTGCATTAACTCGGCACATGCCACCCCCAGCAAAGCAGGGTTTTGATAATAATAAAAGTGGAGAGCATGCATGCTGGCTGGGCAGCTAGCAGTGCCTGCAACATTGCTCTAAAATTCTCCAATTAAAAAAAAAAAAGAAAGGCAAGTCAAAACAGATTTTAAAATGCCAGGAAATGCAGCTAATTGAATAAATCTGAGCCTGATTGTATCTAAGTAATTCCTGTAAAGTTACTTAGGTAATCCATGGCCCTAAATCTCATGGGATGAATAGGAGTTAGACAGGTTCAGAGAGGGCAGAGCATTCCCAGCTAAGTTACTGATGTGTGAAACATTTTGCGTGGGAAATTACAATCCATTCCCTGTTTCCAGAGAATAAATTGCAAAGTAAAGAATATTAGGAAGGTAACTGGGCCAGATTATGGAAGGCTTCTGTGGATGCTTTAAAAATGTGTTTATCGGAAGCCAGGAGGGGCTAAGTCAGACTTACAAAATTCCTTTGTATGTAAAGCAACCTATATGCTAAGCTATTTGTTGATGAAAAGAGAATTTAGAGGTTACATTGGTCAGTAAATAGAAGGAATTGCATCTCTTATTCTCAGAATAGACTAAAGGAATATCTGAACAGCTATTATGGGGAAGCTCTGAAAATCCTTACAATTCGATGCAATCATTCCTTACCCATTTTGTTCCTTAGTGATCACAGAGCAAATGCCCAGTGGCTTTGGAGCTACTCCCCACTGTGTCTGATGTCAAGCATTTATTTTCTGAACATCCAACAGACAGGAAGTTTCATGAAATAGGGTGGAAGAAAGGAGAAGGTAGATAGGCCTGTTTGCTAAGCTTTTCCAACAACAGTCCTCATTTTTCTCTAGGAAAAACAAAAGGGCTGCCTTTAAACAACCGGCCTCCAATATCTAGGGGTGTCGTGGCCATGGCCATGCCCATGCATCCTGTTCCCTCTGAGGCCATGTTCATAATTTGCAAAGACTCTTGTGTTTAAGGGCTTTCTCCTAGTGTCCTCCTGAGTCAGGACATATCCAGTATGTTTATGTTGACACTTCCAGGTGAGCTTTTCTGCTTTGGATTAGTCAAAATCATAAGCAGTCAGTAAGGCTCAAAAAGGTGTCAAACATGGGGCGGTGTGTGGGTCATCACAGCCCTCCATGCCTGGAGCCTGGAGTGGCCTCCTGCAAAAGCAGGCATTAATCAGGCTGCCAGCAGTCACTTCCGAGTGCCCACGCATGGGCATGTAAGCTGTAAGCTCTCTCCTTCCATCTCTTAAACCCAGATTCTACGAGCACAGGAGGAGTTCTGTGGTGCTCAACTCATCTGGACTTGAGGTGTTCCCCAGGGACCTTCTGGTGTCAGATGGAGCTGCCAATTACGTGTGCCACCCGCTTCTGCTGCTGAATTCAGGTCCTGTCCATTCACCATACTTATATTACATACCTGCTATGGGATGGGTGTTATAATAAGCAAAGGGTATTTTCAGAATATTTAATGACTAATAGAACATGGGCACTGACACATTAGAACAGATGTCTCACCAATTAGGACGAGCATCAGCCATGAGTTACTGGAACCAGCTGAATACCGCTCTTGGTATTGGGCATTCCACTTACAGAGATGGATAAGGTATAGACCTTGCCTCAAAAGGTCCTCTTGTCAAATGATATACCCCTCATCTAGGACCTGGAACAGGTACACCAGTGACGGTCACCATCCTGGAGCAGAATGCCCTCTCTGGGCTGTTGGGCAGCGTCGCTGTCATTGCTGTAATGCCACCCCCTACCCTGTTCTGGCCTTCAACCTCACACTGGTATCTTCTAACCACGGTGGTACCGTGGGGAGGCAGCGGGCCCAGTGACAGCAGATTACTGTTAGAGCAGATTAGAGAGAGGCAGCCTTAGGGATAAATCTGCATTTTGAACTCAGTTGTGAAAGAAAAGAACAATTGTGGTGTTCAGGACACATTCCCATGATTCTGATGGTAGCCTTTGAGAGCCAAAAGGAGACTTCAAGATCATCATCCATCCTGGTAGTTTTTAAACTGGTTTTGTTCTTAGCAGAGTTCTTTTTACAAAAGAATCCTTACTTGGAAATCCAGTCTATAAAACAGATCCAGGTGGAGTTGTAGTGCTTGAAAATGGGGCAGGTCCCAAAGACTTACCTCCAAGGCATCCCTAGAAGCCCAGGATAGCCTGTGACAACACACATGGAAAATCACCAAGCTCTTTCCTCATTCACATATGTGCCAAGTGAGACACAGGAAGGAGAAGTGGCCTAGCCATGGTGCCAGCTGGTTTGTGTCAGAGGAATGGGATCGAGACTCCTGACTCCTAACCCTGTATACGCTCCACCAGTCTGCATCAACCACCCATTACACAGGCAGCTGTGAATAAAGCATAACTAACATATGTATAGCTCTTCACTCTTTATAGAGCCCTTTCACATCTACTGTCCTATATGACACAAGAATCCAAATGCCCAAATGAATGAACCAAGCGGGAATTAAGTGATCTACTCAAGGAAGGCCCCTAGAAATTAGAGCTAGTTCTAAGCACAGCTAACCTTAAGAGGTTAGTACATGTTCTGTGATGCTTTGCAAATGCTCTAAACTGGTTAAAAACTAAAGCAGTACTTCTCAAATACTGGTCCCAGACTAACAGCTTCAGCATTGCCTGGGAAATTCTGGGGTCCCATGCCATACCTTCTGAATTAGAAACTCTGGGGGTGGGGCCCAGCAGTATGTTTTTTAATAAGCCCCCCCAGGTGATTCTGATACCAGCTAAAGTTTGAGAACCAGCATGCTAAGGAACAAGGTCATAATTGCTGCATGCTGTTCTTTGTTAAGTTCTCTGCTAGGCATGTGTGCCTGGCATCACAGTAGATACCGCGTAATAAAAGATATGCAGCATTCTTCACCATATCCCTCCAAGCCCTCTTCTCCAGGAGGTTAGAATAGAGTTCTCATGTCCCCATCATGGTCTGATGCAGTGCTCCTCAAGCTCTGATGTGCATATGAGTCACCTAGAGATATTGTTGAAATACAGATTCTGATTCAGCAAAACTTAATATTTAATAAAGGTAATGAAAGATTAGGGATTCAATAGAGAGACAATTTAAATTTTCTTCTGAATACTTGTGAAGATTTCCCAAGGCCCTAAAATTACCCCTGAAGTTAGAAAAGCAGAGGAGAGAAATTTGCTAAGACAAGAGATCCCAATTATTGCAGTTCAAATTGTACATAATAATTTACCACCAGGCATTTGAAGCCTAAGAGAGGTGAAGCAGATTTGTCTCTGAGGGAGGTTCCACCTAATCTCCCCTTTACAAAGGTCAAAAAGGTGGTCAGAATGAGCAGGATAATCGGTTGGATTCCAGGGTTCCAATGAAAAAAGTCCCTCAAGCACACTGATTTTTAGTAAATGCTGCTCAGGTAATTGCTTGCATCTGATGGAAGTATTATGCAGTCTCCTGGTAAACTGGTAGAAACAGAGATGAACCTTTAAAACATCCATTTTGTGTACTGAGTTATCGGAACATCTCACCAAAACCTAAGAGATGATTCCCACGTTTTTCTGGGTAGCGTTAGAGATTGATGCAAATGACATAAAAATCAAGAATCCACAATCTAATCTCTTTACTTCCTGATCATCAAAAGAATGTGTTACTGAAAAATGACTTCCTTTTCAATTTAAAGCAACTCCTAAGGAATATGTGGATGGTGGCCAATAGAGATAATAAGCCCCCAACCTAAAGATTGGTGACATGGGTTGATGTGCCCCTATTTCAGGAATCTACACTCAAACACACCTGGGGGTTATCAGGCCGATGCAGTCTCTGAGTCTCAAGTTTGGTCAGGCTATTGAAGTTGCATATGCTGGGGTGGTTTCCAGTATAAAAATAAAGTCCTTTCAGCCCTAAAGTCCTGTGACTCTGTCTTAAAAGAATACTCAACATTTTATTGCATTTTATAGATTTCTCCTTGAATGATGGGGGGGGGAAAGGAGGCTGAAACAGGACAATATCACCATAAGGTAGCAATAGTACACCAGCCTTTCAGTTGGAACATCGCTTCGTTTACTCATCTGCATAAATATAAATATTCATCCTGTGCATTCTCAAGAGAAGGAGAATTAAAGCAGGACAAATTCTGTTCGGCTCATTTGAAAAGCAGGTTTTGTAAAGCACTCCATTGATCTGTCAGTAGTTACTCAAAGTACTAAATCTTCTTTAATTTCACCAACCAGAATCCAAAAAGCCAAGATGGCCTTTCTCCAAGAGAGGAGTGGTGAGTGTTGTGCATTGTCATTTTTGTTTTAATTAAGCCTCCAGTAGCTAGGAAAGTAAGAAATGGCTAAAGAGCCTCTTCATCCTACTTTATCTTTTCATGACAGCAGATGGCACATGAAGTTTAAATTGTATCATCACATTCATAGTAGTGGATACAGAACTTGCCAAATGATGCCGCTTTTTGCAGTGATACGGTGCTAATTGCCAGTGGTTAATGAGCTCTGCAAGAAAACAAAGCAATCCTAATATTGCAGTGCCTTACAGCTCCAAATTTATAACTTGACACTGTGGGAAACAGCTCACTCGATGAAGAAAACTTGCACAAGCGTATGCCCCAGTTTGCAGTCTGTGCCCAGTATACTGGGAACATTGAAAAATTAATGAGATATTACAGAAACAGATTCCACAAATACACTTCTATTTCTGGGAAAGCCAGTTGGGTTAGACCTAGCGGGTTTTCTTTAAATTCATTCTTGCACCCTCAATTATTGAAGACTTATAAATTGAAATCAGTAGTGCCTGATTCTTTCCTGCCTAGGTCAGGAGTTAGCCACAGTGAAGCCTTTCTTGCAAGCATGCTGGGGGCAGAGGGAAGGAGTGTTCCTCGCTTCTGGAGTGAGGAGGAAGGAGAAGGACTGACTGTGTTCTCCCCACAGTACCTACACACCACAGCCAGCAGCACCAGGAGGGCCTTATGAGTAGTTACTGCACTTCTTTCTGTTAAACATCTGCCCACATGGCCTCTGCAGTTGGCCACCAATTATCGACATCTACCTTGGAGGTTCTGTGGATGCACACACATTGATACTTAACTACTGTAGCTAAATTAGAAGTCCTCTGAGGTTTCAATCCCAGCTGCTCCATGTACTGCCCTGTGACCTTGGCCAAGTGAATCCATGTCTCTCTCAGCTTCAAGTCCTTCGTGTAAAAAGTAGGTGGTAATAGTGGCAGCCTCTTAGGATGGTTGTGACAAGTGAGTCAAATAATGCGAGTGAAGCTCACCCCGGAGCTGGGCGCCTTAGACAATCGTTACTGGCCATATTATTGTTAGTGTTGTTCATAACCAGGGCTTGGAAAACTGTGTGTTCCCATAATCAAGTATAGGAGTGACTTTCACATTATTTTTTCAAGGGTTAAAAAGTTGTGTGAGTGTCTTACTCCCCTTGGGCTGCTGTAAAATACCACAGACTGGGTGGCTGAAACAACCAGTATTAGTTCTCACATATCTGAAGGCTGGGAAGTCCAGGATCGGGGTGCCAGCATGGTCGGGTTTTGGTGAGAGCTCTTTTCCTGGCTTACCTATGGCCATCTTCTCTCTGCGTCCTCACGTGGTGTAGAGAGAGCTCTGGTGTCTCTTCCTCGTCTTATAAGGGTACTAATCTCATTGTGAGGGCCCCACCCTCATGACCTCATCTACGTGTAATTACTTTCCAGTGGTTTCACCTCCAAATACCATTGTGGGGTTAGGGCTTTAACATATGGATTTTTTGGGGGGGAAAGAAACATTCAGTCCATAGGGACACAGTCTAAACATTACAAGTTTCAAATCATAAACTGTTAGTAAAACTATGATACCATTGTCACCAAGGCTGTTGCTTACCAATCTTTCTCATTTTGCCCCTCTTTAGGGACATGATTTGACTGTTTTCCTGGCAGGCCTGAGACAGGGCCTGTGGTGCAACCTCTCCTGGGATCCTTCCTTCCTTCCACCCTCCCTTCCTTCCTTCCTTCCTTATTTGATATCTTTATTGGAGTATAATTGCTTTACAATGTTGTGTTACTTTCTGCTGTACAACAGAGTAAATCAGCTATACATATATCCCCATATCCCCTCCTTCTTGTGTCTCCCTCACACCCTCCCTATCCCACCCCTCTAGGTGGTCACAAAGCACCGAGCTGATCTCCCTGTGCTATGCAGCTGCTTCCCACTAGCTATCTATTATACATTTGGTAGTGTATATATGTCAGTGCTACTCTCTCACTTCATCCCATCTTCCCCCTCCCCGCTGCGTCCTCAAGTCTGTTCTCCATGTCTGTGTCTTTATTCCTGCCCTGCCACTAGGTTCATCAGTACCGTTTTTTTAGCTTCCATATATGTGCGTTAGCATCTGGTATTTGTTTTTCTCTTTCTGCCTTACTTCACTCCGTATGACAGACTCTAGGTCCATCCACCTCATTACAAATAACTCAGTTTCATTCCTTTTTATGGCTGAGTAATATTCCATTGTATATATGTGCCACATTCATCTGTTGATGGACACTTAGGTTGCATCCATGTCATGGCTATTGTAAATAGAGCTGCAATGAACATTTTGGTACATGACTGTTTTTGAATTATGTTTTTCTCAGAGTATATGCCCAGTAGTGGGATTGCTGGGTCGTATGGTAGTTCTGTTTTTAGTTTTTTAAGTAACCTCCATACTGTTCTCCATAGTGGCTGTATCAATTTACATTCCCACCAACAGTGCAGGAGGATTCCCTTTTCTCCACACCCTCTCCAGCATTTATTGTTTGTAGATTTTTGATGATGGCCATTCTAACTGGTGTGAGATGATATCTCATTGTAGTTTTGATTTGCATTTCTCTAATGATTAATGATGTTGAGCATCTTTACACATCTTTCATGTGTTTGTTGGTAATCTGTATATCTTCTTTGGAGGAATGTCTGTTTAGGTGTTCTGCCCATTTTTGTATTGGGTTGTTTGGTTTTTTTGATATTGAGCTGCATGAGCTGCTTGTATATTTTTCCTTCCTCATTTAAATGAAAGCAGGGTCAGTTGTCAATCAGGTCTAGGGTCTCAGGAGAAGGGGCATCTCCCACCAGCTTGCCAATTCAAGGTCAACCACTACAGAATCCATATATTCTCATACTGTCAGCCCTCTGTGTCTGTACATTCTGCATCCTTGATTTCAACCAACTACAAATGAAAAATATTTGAAAAAAAATTCCAGAAATTTCCAAAAAGCAAAACTTGAATTTGCCATCCACCAGCAACAATTTACACAGAATTTACATTGCATTATGTATTACAAGTAATCTAGAGATGATTTAAACTGTATGGGAGGATGTGTGTGGATTATATGTAAATCCATTTTATAAACTGGACTTTAGCATCTGAGGATTTTGGTATCCGAAGAGGTCCTGGAACCAATCCCACTAGGATACTGAGGGACGACTGTATATCCATTTTACTCCAGTTCCGTGTCACCAGTGCCTACTACAAATTTCCATTCCACACGTCTCTTAGTTATTAAATTTGAGGCCCCAGAGTTAACCTTGGCTTCTTTTCTTTATCCTCCCTATCCTCTCAGATACCCTTCACATCTTCTCATTGCGTCTCCTAGCCAATGCCACCATAGTGGAAGCAGCACAGGTTCCAACAAAGGGTCTGTAACTCTAATGAGTTAATGTTTCCTCCAAGAGGACTGTCCCCTCCCTTCTCACTAGCATATCCACCAAGCACTTTGGCCAGGAGGTCATTCAGACCCTTGGAAAGCCACGGTGATTGTCCTTCAAGACAGAGGGCTGGCGCCCCCTTTCCCACAGCTCCAGTGCCTCTTCCATTGCCTCAGCTTCTTTCTTTTCCAACTGGCTGCTGATTTTTAATTTCCACAACATGCAGTCACTGTGGTTTCAGACATCAACAAAAGGCATACGTCCCAACTGCTGTGTAGGTCCCCAACCAGCTCCAGGATTCCTTTGCTACTGTGAAGCCTATTAGTCTCTAGTAAGTTTCTTCTTTCAGTGCCATAGCCCTAGCAGAGAAGTCAGCCACAGCCCTTTAGCACTTTCTGAACCGATTGCGGGGTCTCCTTTCAGACACACAGGGAGCTGTCTCCCCACAACGGATAAGCTGTGCCTTCTCTGGCTCCTTAACCTAAAGTCAGAAAATGTCCACCAAACTGCTTAGATCCACACCAGCGTCATGTGCCCTGAGGCAGTAGAACAAGTTGAAAAATGATTTGTGCTAAATATTCATTTGAAATGCAGCCAAGTTGACTTTAGAAAGCCTCACACTTCGTTATTTGATAGCTTCTTCCTGGTTTAGTTGGTAAAATGAGCTCTTTAAGCAGGTAATTCATGACATTGCACCAGGATATTGAATGAGTCAGAAAAAATTGAAAGGTCACGATAAAGTTTAGAAGCAAGTTACAAAAGGATGTATAAATATGACACCATTAAAAATTAATTGTAAATACAATCAGAAAAAGGTTTTCAGTAGTTACCCCGAGGGGAGGAAGGGGCGGTGGAGATTACAGCTAACTTTGTGTAACTTTTTTTCTTTGTGGTTTGGTTTCTCAGATTTTCTCTAATAACCATATATTACCTTTGTAACACAATTTTTTTTTTTTCTTGCGGTAGGCGGGCCTCTCACTATTGTGGCCTCTCCCGTTGCGGAGCACAGGCTCCGGACGCGCAGGCTCAGCAGCCATGGCTCACGGGCCCAGCCGCTCCACGGCATGCAGGATCCTCCCGGACAGGGGCATGAACCCGCGTCCCCTGCATCGGCAGGCGGACTCTCAACCACTGTGCCACCAGGGAAGCCCTGTAATCCAATTTTTTAACTAATATTATTTAAAATAAAAATTATAACAAAAATGAATCAGAGGTTCCATCCTAAGGAAACTAGAGTTTCTAGCATATCCTGGTATTCTCCAGCTGTGAATTATCGTGTTAAGAAGTTGCTTTAACGCTCTGGGCTTTATTTAGTCATCTACTAAGTGAGGGGTTGAACTAAGACATCCGAGACCCCTTCTCATGGTAAACTTCTATGATTCAACATTTGGAAAAGTTAGAATATGAGGACTCCA